>NC_091064.1:59487229-59797729 GCF_000393655.2 Nicotiana sylvestris
GCTCAAAGGGGGAAGCAAGGGTTAAACAGTGTTTGGGTAGAAGAAAGAATTGCCTCCGTCATCTCATTATCCATCAAATGCCAAATACAAACAAATAAACCAAAAATTGCCATAATTAAAGAAATTACGCATAATATCTCTTGACTGCATCTGAATTGATAGCCATGTCGACACATCTACCTTCGATATCTGTCAAACACAGAGCGCCGTTGGACAATACTCTGGTCACGATATAAGGCCCTTGCCAATTTGGGGCGAATTTGCCTTTTGCTTCGACCTGATGTGGGAGGATCTTCTTTAACACCTGCTGCCCTACCTCAAACTTCCTGGGGCGCACCTTCTTGTTATATGCTCTTGCCATTCTCTTCTGATACAGTTGACCATGGCACACTGCTGCCAATCTTTTCTCATCTATTAGGCTCAACTGTTCCAATCGAGCTTTTACCCATTCATCATCATCAATCCCGGCTTCAGCGACAATTCGGAGGGATGGAATTTCGACCTCCGCTGGTATCACGGCCTCAGTTCCATACACCAACAAATAAGGAGTTGTGCCTATGGAGGTCCGGACGGTAGTGCGGTACCCTAACAAAGCAAAGGGTAATTTCTCGTGCCATTGTCTGGACCCTTCCACCATTTTTCGTAGTATCTTCTTGATATTCTTATTGGCTGCTTCGACTGCTCCATTCGCCTTGGGACGATATGGGGTGGAATTGCGGTGTGTAATCTTGAATTGTTGGCACACCTCTCTCATCAGGCTGCTATTAAGATTCGCACCGTTATCCGTAATGATCACTTTTGGGATCCCAAATCTGCAGATGATATGGGAGTGAACAAAGTCCACCACCGCCTTCTTGGTTACCGATTTGAAGGTTTTAGCCTCAACCCATTTGGTGAAGTAATCAATGGTCACTAGAATGAACCTATGACCGTTGGACGCTGCTGGCTCGATGGGCCCAATGACATCCATGCCCCAGGCCACAAACGGCCAAGGTGCTGACATTGTATGTAACTCTGTTGGCGGAGAATGAATCAAATCTCCGTGTATCTGGCACTGATGGCATTTCCTTACGAAAGTGATACAGTCGTGTTCCATGGTTAGCCAATAACACCCTGTTCGAAGGATCTTTCTTGCCAACACATATCCGCTCATGTGTGGCCCACAAACTCCCGCATGTACCTCTTCCATGACCGTCATTGCTTGACTGGCATCTACGCATCTCAACAATCCCAAATCCGGGGTTCTTTTGTACAATACTCCTCCACTGAGGAAGAAACCATTCGACAAACGCCGAAGGGCTCTTTTTTGGTCTCCCGAGGCATGTTCTGGATATATCCCCATTCTGAGGTATTCCTTGATATCATGAAACCAAGGTTCGCCATCTGCTTCTTCTTCTACGGTATTGCAGTAGGCGTGCTGATCACGGACTTGGATATGCAGAGGATCAACATACATCTTGTCAGGGTGGTGCAACATTGATGCTAAGGTGGCTAAGGCATCTGCAACCTCATTGTGAACTCTCGGGATGTGTTTGAACTTCACCGATCGAAATTGCTTGCTCAGATCATGCAAGCATTGTCGGTATGGTATGAGCTTTAGATCTCGTGTTTCCCATTCACCCTGAATTTGATGTACCAAGAGGTCCGAGTCTCCCAAGACCAAGACGTCTTGGACATCCATGTCAGCAGCCAAGCGCAGACCCAAAATGCAAGCCTCATATTCGGCCATATTGTTGGTGCAATAGAAGCGCAGTTGGGCCGTAACAGGATAATGCCGTCCTGTTTCAGAAATGAGTACTGCCCCTATTCCAACCCCTTTTGCATTTGCCGCTCCATCAAAGAAAAGCTTCCAACCCGGTTCCTCGGGTAATTCCAACTCATTTGTATGCATCACCTCTTCGTCAGGAAAATACGTTCTTAAAGGCTCGTATTTTTCGTCAACGGGATTCTCTGCCAAATGGTCTGCCAGTGCCTGGGCTTTCATGGCCGTCCTTGTTACGTAGATGATATCAAACTCTGTGAGCAGAATTTGCCACTTTGCCAACCTTCCCGTGGGCATAGGTTTCTGAAAGATATACTTCAATGGGTCCAAGCGGGATATGAGATAAGTAGTATATGAAGACAGGTAGTGTTTCAACTTCTGAGCTACCCAAGTTAGGGCGCAGCATGTTTTCTCGAGTTGAGTGTACTTGACCTCATGCACTGTGAATTTCTTGCTAAGATAGTAGATGGCCTGCTCCTTCCTTCCTGTGTCATCATGTTGCCCCAGTACACAACCAAATGAATTTTCCAAGACTGTCAGGTAAAGGATTAGGGGTTTCCCGGGCTTAGGTGGGACCAACACGGGTGGATTAGACAGATACCCTTTGATTTGGTCGAAAGCCTCTTGACACTCTGTCGTCCAACCTTCTGCAGCATCCTTTCTCAGTAGCCGAAATATGGGCTCACAAGTTGCTGTGAGTTGAGCGATGAACCTGCTGATGTAATTGAGTCTACCCAGCAAACTCATTACCTCTGTTTTGTTCCTTGGCGGTGGCAAGTCTCGGATGGATTCAATTTTGGATGGGTCTAACTCAATCCCCCGTCGACTGACGATGAATCCTAGCAACTTTCCTGATGGAACCCCGAATGCGCATTTGGCCGGGTTAAGCTTGATATCATACCTCCGGAGTCTTTGGAAAAATCTCCTTAGGTCTGTTACATGGTCCTCCTGACGCCAAGATTTGATGATCACATCATCGACGTACACTTCTATTTCTTTGTGTATCATGTCATGAAACACAGCAGTCATTGCTCGCATGTACGTTGCCCCAGCGTTCTTTAAACCGAACGGCATTACCCGATAGCAGTAGGTTCCCCATGGCGTAATAAATGCTGTCTTCTCAGCATCCTCTTCGTCCATTAGGATCTGATGATATCCCGCATAGCAATCCACAAAGGATCCGATCTCGCGCCCAGCGCAGTTATCGATCAAGATATGAATGTTGGGTAACGGGAAATTATCCTTGGGACTTGCTTTGTTAAGGTTGCGGTAGTCGACGCACACCCTGATTTTTCCATCCTTCTTTGGGACTGGTACTACATTGGCCAACCATTCGGGATACCGAGTGACCCGAATGACCTTCGATTGTAATTGCTTAATCACTTCTTCTTTGATCTTTACACTCATTTCTGTTTTAAATTTCCTTAGTTTTTGCTTGACCGGAGGGTATGCCGGGTCAGTGGGCAATTTGTGAACCACTAAATCGGTGCTCAATCCAGGCATATCATCATATGACCATGCAAAAACATCTTTGAATTCCCTGAGAGTTTTGATCAATTCTGCTTTGACATTTGGCTCAATGTGGATGCTAATTTTGGTCTCTTGGATGATATCAGCGTCTCCTAGGTTCACAGCCTCAGTGTCATTTAGGTTAGGCTTGGGTTTCTCTTCAAATTGGCACAGTTCTCGATTTATTTCTTCGAAGGCTTCTCCTTCGTCACATTCGGATTCATTATCACAAACGACCTCTTGCATTGTTGAGTCAGATTCAGATTGATTTATTAGACTAGGTCGAAGATCCGCTGTGCATGCCATGTCATTAGGACCAGTAAAAAGAGAACTGTTCAGAAAGAAAAAGAACAAAACCAGAAATTAAAATGGGACAAAAGAAAAGAACTTTATTAAATTTGCAGGATAAAAAGGGTTCACACTTTTACAAAACGAAAGTAAAATTGGGATTACACCCTTGAATAATCCGATCAAACAAACAAACAAACAAAACATTAATCAAAGCCTACTACCAAGACTCCCCTCGGACAGGAAGAGGAGTAACCGTCCAATTGTTGGTCTTGGCCTCAGGCCCCACAAATTGTATCTCTGCCCTGCTGGAACCCTCTCCAGCTTCCACCATACTGACATCCGCGAATAGTCTCTCAAAACTCTGATTCAGGTCTTCATTTATGCCGATCAAAGGTCCTTGAATCTTTGGGATCGCTGACCCCTTGGCACTAGCTTTAACAAAAGACCTCGAGAGGCGTGGTACTGGTTTAGGCAGAAACCAGACCCTCTTCTTCATTTTTCGCGCTTGCTTCCTGTCTGCTGCGGTTGGTTTGAACCCCAACCCGAAAGTTTCCAGATTCTTAGGAAGGGAGACAGGTTGGACTATCCCTTGAAGTTCAACTCCCAGGCCTTTTCCCGGCACAAACCCATTACCCAGCATCTCCGATACCATCATGACTGTTGCGGCAGCTACCCTAGGGTGCGGGATGATTTCTCCTTCAGAGATTTTGTTGGCCGACCCTGTATCGAGAATCTGGTAGACCCAAGGACCCTTGTCATCAGTGGTCTCTATGAAAGGCACAATGGTTCCGCCCATGGTGCATGTTGTATCCTCACCGTGCAACACGACCTCTTGTCTTTCCCACTCGAACTTCACTGTCTGATGTAGGGTGGAAGGCACCGCTTTGGCTGCATGAATCCAAGGTCGTCCTAACAGCAAGTTGTAAGATACCGTGGCGTCCAACACCTGGAATTCCATGGTAAACAGGACCGGGCCAATGGTTAGTTCAAGTACAACATCCCCCACAGTGGCTGTTCCGTTTCCGTCAAACCCTCGGACACAGATGCTATTCTCCCGGATTCTTCCACGGTCAATCTTTAACTGGTCCAGGGTGGATAATGGACAAATATTGGCGCTTGAGCCGTTATCCACCAATACTCGGGTTACCACCGAGTCTTCACATTTGACAGCTAGGTATAGAGCTCTGTTGTGCTCCGTACCTTCCACCGGCAGGTCATCATCTGAGAATGTCACTCTGTTCACCTCGAAAATCTTGCTAGCAATGGTTTCCAGGTGGTTTACAGAAATCTCACTGGGTACATGAGCCTCGTTCAATATCTTTAACAGGGCCCGACGATGTTCCTCGGAATGGAGGAGTAATGACAATAGTGAGATCTGGGCAGGTGTTTTTCTCAGCTGCTCAACCACAGAATAGTCTTGTACTTTCATCTTCCTCAGGAAGTCTTCAGCTTCTTCTTCTGACACTGGCTTCTTGGTTGCCACTGGGTTTATTTTTCTTAACTCCACCGGAGCAAAGCATCGACCTGATCGAGTCAGCCCTTGCGCTTCACAACTGACTTCTTCCACCTGTTTTCCTTGGTATGTCACCACTGCCTTTTCATATTTCCAGGGCACAGCCCTGCTGTCAAGCATTGGCAGTTGGACCACCGGCTTTATGGTCACCCGTTCTCTACATACCCCTTTCAACACGACTGCCGATGTGGGCAGGATCCCTGGTATTACCAACTTGCTTGGCTCGGGTTTGCTTGCTATGGCGGACGGGTTCTTCCCCCATATTACTACCGGCTTGACGCCTTCTCCCTGCGACTGTACCTTTGTTCCTCCACTGGTTAAGACTTCTTTTGGGGCAGCTTGGATCATCATCACTGTTTGTGAGGGTTTTCTTAATTCACCTCCCTCACACACCAACTCAATCATGTGAGCTTCGTGGTGCGCTGGCAGCGGGTTTTGGTTGATGTTAGGAGCCTCCGGTGTCTGGACCTCGATCTTATTGGTGTCAATAAGATCCTGTATGGCATGCCTTAACTTCCAACACTTCTCGGTATCGTGCCCGAGCATCCCTGAACAGTATTCACAACTGATTGAACGATCCAAATTCTGAGGCGGGGGATTTGGTTCCCGAGTATGGACGGGACTAACCAAACCCAATTGCCGCAGCTTGTGGAACACAGCGGTGTAGGTTTCTCCCAGTTCGGTGAAGGTTCTTTGCTTCCGCAACCTGTCATTTCTGGCATCTGGATTTCCCCGGAAACCTGCCCCTGAAGGATTTCTATATGCCCTTGGTGGAGGGTAAGTGTTTTGTGGTGGTGCATATATGTTCTGGGGAGCCGGTGCGCGCCATTGTGGGCGAACCGGAGGCTGAGTGTATACCTGGGCTTGGTGTACGGAACAATGTGGTTCTCGAGGTGGATAGAAATTTTGTGGTGGGTTGTATGGGTAGTTTGACCTGTGAGGCCTGGGTTGGTTGTAATGCGGCCTGCCAGCCCTGGACCAACTGCCTGCCTCGATCGTGGCAACCTCTTCTTTCTTTCTTCTTAGCGCACCTCCCGTGCCGTTTTGAATAGCCTGGGTTGTGGCCTTAAGTGCCGAATAGTTTAAGATCTTGTCCGACCTCAAACCTTCTTCTATCATGACCCCTATTTTGACCACCTCGTTGAAAGATTTTCCAACCGTTGTCACCAAGTGACCAAAGTAGGTTGGATCCAACGTCTGCAAAAAGTAGTCTACCATTTCTCCCTCTCTCATGGGAGGATCGACTCTAGCTGCTTGTTCTCTCCAGCGGAATCCGAACTCACGAAAACTTTCCCCGGGTTTCTTCCCAGTTCTCAATAACGTGAGACGGTCAGGGACTATCTCTAGATTGTACTGGAAATGACCTGCAAAAGCCTGTGCCAGATCATCCCACGTGTACCACCTGCTGAAATCCTGCCTGGTATACCATTCCAGTGCAGATCCGCTCAGACTTTGGCCGAAGTAAGCTATCAAAAGCTCATCCTTGCCTCCTGCCCCTCTCATTTTGCTACAGAATCCCCGCAGATGTGCCATGGGATCACCGTGCCCTTCATATAAATCAAACTTGGGCATCTTGAACCCTGCCGGGAGTTGGACATCTGGGAAAGGGCACAGATCTTTGTATGCCACGCTGACTTGGTTGCCCAGCCCGTGTAAGTTCCTGAAGGATTGCTCCAGGCTTTTGAACTTTCTCAACACTTCATCCTGTTCAGGGGCCTTAACCGGCTTCTCAACCTCTGCCGGAACTTCCAAATGGGGATTGTAAGCCTGTGGTTCGGGTGCATGGAATGTAGGCTCAGGGGGATAGTATTGTGTATCGTGAGCCTGAAACAATGGCTCACTGGTCGTTCGCTGCAAAGGGGCTGATGCAGGTCCCACAAAAATGGGAATATTGGGTGTTGGGAGAGGTTGATGGGGTGGTGGAGCTTGGGAATCATGAGGGCTTCTTTCTTGATGATAGAGGGGATTTGGGCGGCTTGTGGAGGGGCCAGAGTGAGGGTATTCCGGCATGTGTCCCAGTGTCTCAGGGCTCTTCTGTGTTTTGGCCAGGGCTAGCTGCATTGCATGCATCTCTAGTCCCATCCTCTCAATCTTTTCCATTGCCTCTTTTAGCAACTGGCTCATCGGCCTTTCTTCCTCATTACTATTCTCTGAAGTAGTCATGCTTGTTGCTACCGGTCCTTTGGATCTGGTTTGGTATGAATGTGTTGCCAGAATTCTTTAACAACTAACTGTCTGGTATCAGACAACAACAAACTTTGTTAGTGTTAGAGCTTAACAGATTTGATCATAACACATAGAGGATGCAATGCACCTAGGCAATTAATCGTTTCTACATGCCTTGCCTCAAACAACATACGTCATCCCGGTTTGCTCATTCATCCATTTTTAAAGTACTTTGGGAAACCCTGTGTTTTATTTTGTATTTTTATTTTTATTTATTAAAAGCGGTCGAATCTTATGGGGATTGCCTACGTATCACGTTCCCGCGTGAATCAGACCAGGCGTAGTTCTGCCTTAAAGTAAAGAAACACAAAATTCTTGTGAAATCGTTAAATTCATTCTCAAAATTTTGCTATTACAAATTACTTCAAGCAAGGAATAGCAATAGTACAGGACTCCACAGTTCTTAAGCCGTTTTGACTAAAAGAAAAGAAAACAACATATGGAAAAACAACAAAACCAAATAAACAAAACTCAACCAAAGATTAATTTTCCAACTTAGGGGCCCGCGAGGCATCATTCGGCCTTTCCGCGGCCCTTGGTGTGAGGTCTCTCTGCAGACCTTTCAACTCATTCATGATTCGGTGGACGCAACCCATGATGGAAACAAGGAGGGTCTTCCGAGGCATTTGCTCGCATGCCAGGCATCTCATGTAGATGTAATGCCCAATCTCGTCGATCCTTCCTCGAATGTTGTCCCTTTCTGCGAACAAATGCCTTATCTGTCGGTTCTTCAACCCCAGTGTTTGCGCATTGTTGGCAAGCTGATCCTGGAATATCTCCATTTGTCTTTCCATTCTGGTCATTGCATCGTAACATCGCCTTTCTGTCGGCTTGGGCATTTCGTGTTTGCTTGAGGATCCTTTCTCGAAGAGAGGCATTCGTTTCCCTTAATGTCCCGATGCTCAATTCATACTCCCTTATGACTTGTTGCAGGTGCTGCCTCCGAGCCATCGCACCGTTTGCCCACTTGGTTCGCAATTTTGCCGTGCTGGCCCTGGCTTTTTCCAAATCTTTCTGGCATTTCGCAACCTGATCCTTTAACCCTGCTATCAATCTTTTATCTGCCCGGCTTCTCAGCTGGCTATTAGCCTCTTTTTTCATTCTCTGGATCTGAGCTTTGAGGACCTCGCCTTCTCTGATTAACTTGTTCCTTTCTCCCTCGTGGGCGGCAGACTGTAATTGGCACTCAAACCTCATATCCTGAACTTGTTGCTTCAGTTTGCCTGCTTTGACGAGATATTCCTGCTCTTTGGCCAACCAGCCCCACTGTTCTTGTGAAGATTTGACAAATTCTTGCAGGTGAGGTCTTTTGGTCGGTCTTCCAGATGATGTCTCCCCTTTGTACCAGGCCTGATACCCGGGCGAAACTTCCCCTTTTGCCTGATTCATTACGCAAGTATTTGCTTCTAAGTATTGACATTGGCTCCAAATTTGACGAACCCTTGCTTCAGGAAACTGGCCGTCGGGACTGATCTCGATTACCTGGATGCTCAGATCCTCGTTTTTCGGCACTATCTGATACCTCCCAAGTTGCCTTAAAACCCGATGCGGTGCGTATGGTTGAATGCTCTTAAGTCCCATTAAGAGAAAATGGGGCCTAGCTGCTGGCATGTATATGACTTCGTCGATCGATAACCATCCTAGCGCCCATTGTATTTGACTGGCGTTGAGGGTATGGAAATATGAGGTCCATGCTGTGACTCCTTCTGGCAGGTAGGTTTCATTAACTCTGGTATAGAACTCCTCTATGCAGGTCTTTCCTGCGGATCCATGGCTCAGAAACGGGGCTCGGTGACATAGGTGTTCGGTCATCCACATTTGCAACAACAAATTGCAACCCTCGAAAAAGCTTCCTCCGGCTTTGCAAGAAGTGAGTGCCCGGAATATATCAGCTACTATCATGGGCGCCAACGTACTATCACTCTGTGCGAGCAACGTACTGACGACCCCTGCTATCTTTATGTCAATATTCCCATCTTTTCTTGGGAATACTAGTAGTCCTAAGAAAGTTATCATGAAAGCAATTCGTCTATGTTCTTCCCACTTCTGGCGATTACCTTTGCTGCACAACTGGTTTTCCGGCTTGTCGAATCCTCCTATGTGACCATATCTTTGATATATGAAATTCATGCTGCAAAAACCTTTTGCCAAGTCAGGGTTATGAATTGTTCTGACTATCTTTAAGGAGTCCAGGAACCGGTGTACTGCTACAGCTCTCGGAGCAATCAGATATTTGTGCCTCAAAGGAGTCTCAGCGCTGCCGATATATCCTGCTATTTCTTCTAAAGTTGGGGTAAGTTCGAAATCTGAGAAGCGGAAGACATTGTGCGCAGGATCCCAGTGGGGGACTAGTGCCCTTATGATATCTCCTCGTGGCCTGATATCCAACAAACTCGTGAGGCCTTTCAGATACTTCTTGATTTCGTCATGCCCCTCTTTGCCCAAATCATTCCACCAGAGCCGCAATTGGAGGGGAATTTTATTCATGATTGAAAAGGGTTCATTCGGAATCGTGCTCATTCTGCACATTTATTAATAAGATTTTAACAAACGACACTTATCCTGCTAAAAACAAAATATATGCGATTTTTTGTGAATTTTGAATTTTCATATATATATATAAAACTTTCTAAAGAAGTCAATAACGGAAAATATTTTGGATTTTTTTTTTTTTTTTTTTTTTTCGAAAAACTGGGAGCCTGAAAGGACTTTTCTAGACTTTTAACAAGATAAAAACTTTTGCCATAAATAAAGATATATACATTTTGAAATAAAGCAAAACTTTTGAATTTTTCATGTATATATATACATATACATATATTTGTAACAAATAATAAAAGTAAAGACCACACAAGACTTTTTTTTTTTTTTTTTTTTATAAAAAAAACAATTTTAAAATAAGATTTTTTTTGATTTTTTATGACAAGACAACTCTATATTTCTATTGATATATTTTTATTATGAAAGACAGAACAACGACTCTTCAAAATTTTGGCAGAGTTTTGACAGTATTTGTTTTTTTTCAAAATCAATTCCCAACCGTTATTTCCCCTTTTTTTTTCACAATATTCCGAATATCAAAACACCGGTCAGCATGCGGGTATGAGACAAATAAATGCACGGAGAACAGTGGGATGCACCAGAATGGTCTTTTCATATCAGGTTGCTAGTCCTAGACGGACCCAACCCCTGTGTTGAGTCCCCTAAGTCATATGCAACGTGATGCAAATAAGCGTTCCTACTAGGGATCCGGCATGAAGTCACGTTATTCTATGTTCAAAACCTGGGTCGGTGTTCTAGACAGTGTACCCGAGCGGACAACTCGAGTTGAGGAAGGAGCTCCTTTCCGGGAACCAAAAGGCCAGCCGGCTTAGAAACTTTCCGAACCTCTTTTATTTGGGGTATGACACTAACAGAATAGGGAGTCTCAACCAGTAAGCACATCCCCGGAGGTAAGAAGAGAAAGGTTTCGGCACAGTTTATATACAGTTCAAATAATATCAAAGCGGTAAAAGCAGCATTTAGCACATTAGGCTCAAAACATGTAATAATCAGATAATAAATAAAGCCAAATAATAACAATTATTCTAAGCTCGAATTCTTAACCCTGAACCAGTGGTTCTGGGTCAGTTCCCCAGCGGAGTCGCCAGAGCTGTCACACCTCCTTTTTCCGCACCCGCATGGGCGCAAAGGAGTTTTTTCCAAGTAAAGGACAATCGAAACGGGATTGGTTTAATTATTTCAGAGTCGCCACTTGGGAGATTTAGGGTGTCCCAAGTCACCAATTTTAATCCCGAGTCGAGGAAAAGAATGACTCCATATTACAGTCTGCGTACCAGAAATCCGGATAAGGAATTCTGTTAACCCGGGAGAAGGTGTTAGGCATTCCCGAGTTCCGTGGTTCTAGCACGGTCGCTCAACTGTTATATTCGGCTTGATTATCTGATTTCATACAAGTGTGAACTTATGTGCAAAATTTAACTTTTAACCGCTTTTATCATTTACTGTTTTTATCAAGAATTGCAACGTTGTGAAAATGTATCTCGAACCACGTCACAATCAATGTACCCGTGGTCGTCGACACACTTTGACTCCGTTGAGATTTGGATTTGGGTCACATCAATGTGCACCCGAGTTTAAGGAAATTAAATTATTAAAGGCGCGCCTAAAGCGACTAGCGTATTTATTTTGGGTAGGACCGTGGAATTTTACTAAACGGTCCATCCCGAAGTCTAAACAATTTTTAAAGCAAATATTTACTGAGGGCCCCGCAATTTGTATTTTATTTGGCGAGGCTCATCTCATTCCTTTTTTTTTTCTTTTTTTTTTTTGAAATGAATTTGCAACGTCATGGACACGCACCTCGAACCACGTCACAATCAATGTACCCGTGATTAGAGACACATTTCGAATCCGTCGAGATTTGGATTTGGGTCACATAAATGTGCACCCAAGTTTAGGAAGGTAAGGTTTATTAAAGCGTGTCCTAAAGAGACTAACGTGTTGTTATTTTAGGAGGGTTGTGAGATTTGCTAAACAACCCGTCCTGGAAACTAAATGCTTCAATAATATACATTTAACAAGGGCCCCGCATATGCACGTTTTGTTTATTTTCATCGAGGCTCATCTCGTTCTTATTTTAAAAGGATATCCTATAGCAACTACGTTTCTTATCGCGTTTGTCCTTATCAATTGAAAACAGTAGATAGTCCTAATTAATTACATGCTTGCAAGTTGTTTGTAACAACATTCAGAAATGCCTAAAATCAGAAATGAGGCTGTCCGAACAAGTAATCACAGGCCCAAATCCAGCCCAGTGTGATTGGCCAGACCTGGGCCACTGCTTGTTCGAAGCAGGCTGGCTTGGCCTGTTTTGGCCTGAACTCGACCATTGTGAGGTTGAGGCCCTGAATTTGTGTTCCTGATCTTAAGACATGGTTTTAAGAGTTATATATAGCAATTTACTTGAAAGGAGAGAACTCATTTAGTGTACGAATTTTAGGCTTGGCATGCATTACATGCTTATACTACACTATTGCACTAAATCTGAAATACATCCTGTTGCCTTAAGCATACTCTTATCACCATCCTATATGCACAATATAACATTCAACTAACATTCATTGATAGTTATCAGGCCTGAAGGCTATCTCCAACATCCAAAACAGGCATAAAATTTGCCTACATTACATGATATTTAAAAGGGGAAACTATGTATATAAACAAAATTCTTCAGGTCTTCTCTTTTATATTCATGCTCAACTTTCAAGTTACATTGACACTATTAATCGTGTACCTGGTATAGCAAAGAAAAAGAAGAAGGAGAATGGTCAGCTGAGTAGTATGCAGCAAATACAGCAACAGCAGATAAACACCAACAACACAGCAACAACAACCAGCCACAATGATGGAGCTCACAAGTGGTCGAGCAACAAACAAACAGTCCCAGAGGCAGAATGATGAACCAACAATATTTCCCAGAACAAAGAGGAACAACCAATAGTCGAGTACCAAACCAATGAACCCAGAAAAGAAAGATGAAACAACAGCAAACAGAGTATTCAATGCAGCAACACTACCAATTCAATAACCAGAAACAGCTCAACCAATGCAAACCAAGAACTTGGCCAAGACAGCTTGACCAATATGCACTCTTATACAACTTTCAGGCAGTGTTTGGTTGCAGTGTTTATTGGAAACTAACTTATGTTTTTTCAGTTTTCTTTGAACTCACCAGACCTCTCTTTAGACTACAAATTTTCCAGCCCTTTGTTTTTCCCTCTCTGAAAGCTAAAAGTCCAGCCTAAGACCCTTAAACTTCAGCCCCTGTTTTAGTTATCAAATGGCCTATTTATAGGCCAAATGCACCATTACAGCTGAGCTGCCCTGCCTGCCAATTGGCAGAATGCCCATACTCTTTAAGCCCATGCTCAGCATGCTTGGTGTCAGCTCCCTTTATTCCCCACGCCTGGTTTTGTTTAATCCAGAATTATGGGCTCATTTGTTTATTCATTTTGAGCCCCCATACCCTTGTGTCTTGTTCCCCCATTGGTATTAGTTTAATCCTAAGTTAGTACCCTTTTTGTCAGCTCACTTAAACTAATTACTTCTGTTCTTTTTAAACACCCCAGAATACCCCCGTTAACCTTGATTATTACTGCCCCTGCCTATTGCAGCATTAGGGCATTTTTGCACTGATGAAAACTCGAACTCAGGACTGCCTAGACTGAACCCTTTTAGTCATTTTTATAATGCCAACAGACCATTTCAAACATTACTAGGTCATCCAGCCAGTGTCCGAGTTTAATTAGTTATGTGAAACTCCTAGCTCCTTCGATCCATTAGTTATAGAAAACTAATCGACGACATTTATCGAGTCGACTACACTAATTATAGCAGGTAATAATCGATCGCTCACATAAACAATACGTTTAGGGACCTAAAGGGTATCAGACAATTCTGTGTTAAATAACTGGGAACCTATATAAGTTTATTCATTTGACGACCAATCTAACCGAACAGGTTCATCACAGAGTACATTCAGAATACTAACAGAAGATAAACGACCAAATAAAAGGTCTTTACAGAGATGAAAAAAAAATCTGGATGAAAAATAGCAAAAATAACAAACAAAACACAAAGAGATATGCTGACAACTTATTTGGAAATAAAACAAAAGAACGGAAAACTTACCAAAATGTTTAAACCAAACAGACCCAAATCAAACTCGACTTCGAACCTTTGAGGCCGAACAAACCTTAATCAGGGTGTTCTCACATGAGAACACCTTGGTTAAGGTCTATTAGACCTCAAACCTATGTCAAAACTGGCCGGGTTCCCCAGGTGCATGTGCTTCAGAAGTCTGGATTTCCAGATCTGGATTTTTGGGAGTTGTGGGTGGATTCGGACCAAACCAAGCTTGGTTTGGTCACGAGGAAGGTCAGGAGAGTGTCTAGCATGAAGATGGGGTGGTTTGGCATAGGTCCAGGTTCGACTCAAATCTTCAAACGAAGATTCGAGACGAACGGAAGTGATTCGAGGCTTGTGGTTAGTGGATTCGTGTTCAGGATGGTCGGGTGCATCGGGGGTGTTATTTTGGTGGTCATCGGAACTGTGGTTGCCAGGCTTATGGTGGGAAACCTAGGCTGCTAGGGTTTGAGAGGAAAGGGAGCCTGGGGAAGATGGTGAATAGTGGCCGAGGGGGGGGTGTGGCTTGGGGCGTGGGGTAAGGGGGTTAGGTTTATATATGTATTGAGGGTTTAGATCCTGGCCATTGGATCAATTGAGATCAAGGGCCAGGATCTAACCATTGAGGAGGGACGACGTCGTTCGGGAGATGATAGTGGGTTATGACCGGGTAGGGGATTGGATCGGGTCATGTTGACGGGTTTAGAGGAAGGCCTGGATCCGTTGGATCAATGGGAATGAACGGCCCAGATTAACTTGCCTGAAACGACGTCGTTTCGACTTAGCAGGGGCTGTATTGGACCGTTTGATTGCCATGAATCAACGGCTCAGATTGAGGCGCTGATACGACGTCGTTTGGGACGTGTCCGGGCAGCCTGTGTTTGGACTGGATCTGTGTCCTGGTCTTGGGCCTATTTTGTTTCATTTCTTGGCCCAAACCGATTTTCCCTACTCTTTTGCTTTTGTTTTCTTTCTTATTATTTTTTCTTTTCTTTTAAACAAAATAAAAATAACAAATAATAAGTAATAAGGTAACGGAATTAAACAACAATGCAACATTTTAACACAATTATCACAAAAATATTTACGTAGGTTAGCTAAAAGCCTAGGGCGAACGGTGCACATATATATTTTTTTGAATTTTCTTTTACTGACCGAATTATGGTTTAACCATCCTAATACATATATTTTGTATTTTGTTTGTTAATGACTAGATGCAAAATGGACAGACTCACAAACGACTAACAACGCATGTCACGGAAAGATCGAAAAATTGTACAGCGAAGCCTTTTGCCACTATTTTTATTTTCTTTTGGAGCGATTGTCCGTGAAGCAAAAATCACGTGCTTACAATATTGAAGAAATACAACATAAAGGTGAATCCAGAAAAGTGTGAATTCGGGGTCGGTTCTAGTAAATTTCTCAGATTCATGGTATCCAATCGAGGGATTGAGATCAACCCCGAAAATATCAAAGCTATCGAGGATATCACGGTAGTGGATAATGTGAAGGTTATACAAAGGCTAACTGGGCGCATTGCAGCCCTGGGGCAATGGTTGCGGGACTAGAACTGTAAAATTGACTAATAACGAGGCCGAATATGAGGCCATGATTGCAGAACTCGAACTGGCCAAAGGATTGGGGGCAGAAGTGATCGAAGCTAAGTGTGACACCCTCCTTGTAGTGAACCAAGTTAACGGAACATTCGAAGTCAGAGAAGAACGAATGCAAAGATACCTAGACAAGTTATAGGTAACATTGCATCGGTTCAAAGAGTGGACTTTGCAGCACGTGCCTCGAGATCAAAATAGTAAGGTTGATGCCCTCGCAAACTTAGGATCATCGATCGAAGATGATGAGCTCAACTCGGGGGCAGTCGTACAGCTAATAAGGTCGGTAATATAAGAAGGTCACACCAAAATAAATCCACAAGCTTGACTTGGGATTAGAGAAATAAATATATAGAGTATTTGAAGACTAGAAAATGTCCCTCAGATCCAAAAGAATCGAGGGCCCTGCGCACAAAGGCAACCCGATTTAGCTTGTCTGAGGATGGAACCTTACTCAAGAGAATGTTCGATGGTCCGCTAGCAATATGTCTGGGGTCAGGAGATACCGAGTACATTTTGAGGGAAGTCCACAAAGGCACATGTGAGAACCACTCAGGCGCGGAATCATTGGTTTAAAAGGTAATTAGAGCCGGCTATTTGTGGGTCAATATGGAAATGGATAAGAAGGAGTTCGTGAAAAAATGTGATAAGTGCCAAAGACATGCTCCGATGATTTATCAACCCTGGGAGCTGCTGCATTCGGTTTTATCGTCATGGCCGTTCATGAAGTGGGGGATGGACATCGTCAGCCCCCTTCCATCCGCACCAGGTAAGGCTCAATTTGTCTTATTTATGACTGACTATTTCTCTAAGTGGGTTGAAGCACATGTATACGAGAAGGTCAGGGAGAAGGAAGTCATCGACTTCATTTGGGACCACATAATATGTCGGTTCGAGATACCATCCGAAATTGCATGTGACAATGGAAAACAGTTTATCGGCAGTAAAGTGACCAAATTTCTCGAAGACCATAAGATCAAAAGGATCTTGTCAACACCTTATCACCCTAGTGGGAACAGACAAGCTGAAATGACCAACAAAACCATAATCCAAAACCTTAGGAAAAGGTTAACCGACGCTAAGGGAAAATGGAGAGAAATCCTGTCCTAAGTTCTTTGGGCATATCACACAACTTCGAAGTCTAGTACCGAGGCTACCCTTTTCTCATTTCCATTTATGGCGCCGAAGATCTAATACCGATCGAAGTCAGGGAGACGTGTATCAGATTCTGATAAGCAACAAAGTAATTGAATGAAGAGGCCATGAATACGAGCCTGGGGCTATTGGATGAAAGGCGTGAAACTATTTTTGTTCGATTGGCTGCCCAGAAGCAATGGATCGAAATGTATTATAATCGAAGGGCCAACCTTAGTTACTTCAATGCTGGGGACTTAGTACTAAGGAAGGTCACATGAAACACCCGAAATCTAAACGAAGGGAAATTGGGTCCAAACTGGGAAGGGCCATACTAGATTCTTGAGATCACAAGGAAAGGATCCTATAAACTCGAAATGATAAACGGAGAATAACTACCGAACAATTGTAATGTAACTCATCTTAAACGATATTATTGCTGAGGTACGTTCCCATTTCAATTCTTTCTATTTTTGGACTAACACATACAGGTGATCGACAAAGAGCGGCACGAAGCCTTTAGGTGTAAAAGCATGTGTTGCACTCTTTTTCCCTTAAACCGTTTTTATCCCAATTGGGTTTTTCGGCAAGGTTTTTAACGAGGCAACAGTGGATCGTGCTAACTCAGAATCGAAGGCCGATCATGAATCAGTGTCAAAGGCTGCACTAATAGTATCCGCGGTTCCTCTACAATCAACCTTGAATAATGGAGGGCATTACCCTTGGATATCAACATTTTGAGAGGAAATTACTTCATAATAGAAGGGTCTCAATAGGTAAGATTTGTTGTAAGGGCCAAACGGTCAAAACAAACCGTGCCCACATAAGTTACTTGAGCCCTAGCATAAAATATGTATGCATGTATAACTATTTCTTCATAAGAATAAATAGAAGTACTTTCCTTGCAATTATCTTATGTCTTAGAAAAATTTCCATTTTACAATTTCGTATTTTCGATCTCTTAAGGAAATGAGCTCAATGATGATTATAACTAGAGTTCGACTGATCGCTCCTATACTCGAGGATTGCCGTCCGAAAAACAAACTCGAACAGATCAAACTATTGAGCATCGGGGCATAAGGCCACTTAGGAAAACCCCAAATTTTAAAGGCTATGGCCATACCCACTCGGGGACTATTATCTTAGGCAAGCCTGGATAACTCGAGAAAGCTAGATCACTAGGCTATGCCCGAATTAAAAGGCTATGGCCACATTAATATGGTTCGGAAACGTCTGAGAATCGTAACAAAAATAGGCCTTCAAAATTTCATAATTGGTTTTAAAGGCTACACTCGGCAAACTACGGTCTAAGTTACTTAATTTTGGGAGAAGGTCCCGAGTAACCCTGAACCTCCAAGATGACTCAAAAACAAAAATAATGTGAAGGCAGGAATTTTCAGATTTACACAACCTAAGCCATTTCCTTCCAACCTTTGTGAATACTAGTAATAAAGCTAAGGAATATTCGAAAGCCAAAAGGGAAAAGAAAGCCTTGTATATATTTACACAATAGTCTTTTTCAGAAGCCAGAATGGCTTAATTAAAAAAATTACAATGGCCAAAATGGCCTTAAAAAGATGCAAAAGAAAAGCAAAAAATATAAAGGCCTAAGTGGCCTGGTCTTCATCGGAGGCAACATCTCCACCCTAGGGATCTTCTCTGCCTTCAGACTCACTTAAACTATTTGAGTCTTCCTTGGGAAAGGCCAGCTTTCGAGCCATGGCTTCCTCTGCTTTGGCGTTCTCGAGTTCAACCTATATATCGAAGCCCTGATCATGGACTCCCTCGAGGGTTTCCCTTCGAGCTTGCCACTTTGTATGATCCACCATGCTTTTGTCCTGTGCCTGGATGGCCTCGACGTTGACCTTATATTGGGTCGCATTAGCATCGGCTTTGGTGTTGGCCACGACCACCTCAGATTTGGCTGCCTCGAGGTCATTGGCCAAGTTTTCTAATTGGGACTGAAGCTCCTCGATTTTCTTGACCTGCATCGAGGCCTTCTCTCTTGCAGCTCGGAGCTGCATCTCGGCTCACTCCAGTTGTGCTTGGGCAGCTTCCCTTTTTGAAGCTAAGATGTCCATATTTTTCTTGAACTCCTCAGCCTCAGCTCGAATAGTATTTACTTGTTTCTGAAACTCCCCGATCTGTTCAAGCCTCTGCCGGACCTACAGAATTGTATCGTTAGTCATTAACTCCAATTCATCTTCATTATCGTGAAGCACCCAGATTACTTACTCGTCCATATCGGCATGCTCATCCCGAGCCGTTACTAGATTGTCCTGAAGCTTCTCACTAAGAAGCTTGTGGGTATTACTTTTCTCAGTGAGGTCCCGGACCTCAGCCTTGTGATGAGTTAATTCCTCCCGATATTGGAGGAAAGCCTCGTGATGAGCACCGAAGCCTACAAGCGTAAGGGAAGATGTTATTTACAACTTTAAAAGTTAGAATATATGAGAAGAAAAGACACGCGAATTTACCCGATTTGATGCTTGTTGGGCTTCATTGAATAGGCAGGGGGTTTTCACCTCGTCCATGACTGCATGATCTTCTTCGGTCACTAAACACTGATGGTAACTGGCAACCCCCACGGGGGCAGAAAAAACCCGAGAGTCCTCCAGGATAGAAAATGCTGTTGACCGTCTTCGGTTAGGATTAACATTTGGGTCTGGGAATCGATCCACCAATTTTGGGCTCGATGAAGACCATATAGCACCCGACAACGACTCTTTTCTTGGCACTGGCAGGTCACCAAGCCCGATGACATCTTCCAAAGTAGAGTCTTTGACGCCATCCAAGAATCCATGGATAACAGTCACCCCCTAAGGACTCAACATACTGGCCTCATGAAGCATGGCGTTCGAAATATGAGGGGACCCGCTGATGTTGATCGCTCTAAATTCGTCTATCAGGGCACTTTCTTCAGCTCGGGAACCATCTCCACCGGTGTCTCTCTCAATCCCCTAACTTAGGAAAGAATGGTCTCGCCCTTTCTAGCTCGAGAGCTTTAGCTAGAGCTCTCTTACCGACCTTCCCATGTCGGGATGCTTCAGCTTCAACGCCCGCCGGTTCGAGAACATTTTGTAGAGTGACACCAGTCCGCACGCGAGCCACCAGTTTGGAGTTATCTTCTTCTTTTTCTTCTTATTCGGACTCATCCCTTAATTTGTGGATTGAGTCCTAGGACATAACACCAGTGTCTCCCCTGGGCTTGCACGACCTCTTCGTCGGTTTGTTCTTTTTCGAGCTTGGCGAACTCGGAGTCCCTTTTCGTTTTTTCTCTTTCGCTTGCTTCGGAGCTGGTGGTCGTGGAAGGACTTCATCACCACCAGATGGGGGACTCATTGAAAAATCCTTCCTGAGGTCTATAAAGGAAAAAAGATGAGTAAGCTCGAGAAGCCCGAATGATAACCGTTCTAAGAAGGAAAATTACCATGATTGCAGGCCTTCCATCTACCCTTCGATAACTCCATCCAAGCAGACTTGGAGTATGGTCTCTATGACACCAGGACCTCGACCCATTGCTTGAGTTCAGGGGTTACTCCTGGCACCTGGGCCATAGTTGCAACACCAAAAACATAGATGAGGAAAGAAGATAAGAAGTAACACGGCAAAATTGAACATTCAAGGTGAAGTAATACTCATGATTCGTGTTCCATTTCTCAGGAAAAACATGTCTTCAGCAGGGATCAGATCCGAAGTCCTTATTCGAACAAATCGGCCCATCCAACCTCAGTCACGAGCCTCGTCTATGCTCGAGAACGGGTCCTTGCTGGCCCGGCGAGCAAGCTTTATCAGCCCTCCTTGATAGAGTCGAGGACTGTAAAGACGCATAAGGTGATTGAGGGTGAAGGGCCTCCCTCAATTTTGCTCACAAATAATTGGAGAAGAATCACTATTCTACAGTAGGAAGGATAGATCTGGCCAAGGGTCACATCGTATCTCTTGCAGAAGGCGATGATGACAGGGTCTAAGGGACCCAACATGAAAGGGTAAGTGTAAACACTTGGAAAACCCTCCACGTGGGTAGTGATCGACTCCTCAGGCAAAGGCACCACAACATGTTTGTAGACCCAATGGAAATTCTCTTTAACTTTGGGAAGGAGATCAGTGGTTATCGTGCATATGTACCTCGAGACTAGTTCACATCAACCAAGTATCGAGGAGGTATTTTCAATCTTAAAATCGATGACAGTAGGGCACCCTCCCGAAACGAAATCCCCAAGGGGATAGTCCGCCATAGCTCTGTCGTGGCGGGCCGTGAAGGAGAGGCATCCTCCTTTTGTGGTACAACTTTAGAAGTCTTGTCATTGTAGAGCAGAAGAAAAGGGAATTATGATGGTATGCGGTTTGCTAAAAGTTCAAGAAATTTGGGTACAAGAATTGTAAGGCAAAGAGATTTGTGAAGAGAAGCAAGAATTGGAGAAGCTTTGAACGTAAAGTTTGAATAGAGGAAGGTTACAATATTTATAGCTTGTCGGCGATGGTTCAAAACTCATGGTGGCCGACCAGCAATTGACAGGCATTTAATGCCTTGGTAACTAGACCGACGAGACATTTTGGGTTGTGGCTTACGTCATGATCGGATATATTAGTGATGCTTGTTGCTTACGTCACATCCCATCAAGACCGGAAATTCATATCATTTCTCATCATCTTCTCTCTGAGAAAGGAGGGGACTATCTATATACGGTCAAAATTAGGTTTGCCCTTTTGTATGACTAATCGAGGTCAGAACATAATAGGCTAAGGTTCAACTTCGTGTTATATCGAACCATGATGCAAAGTTAGATTGCTGAGCTTGTGACCCAGAGACCGATCAAGATCGAGATCGACCAAGATCAGAATCGAGGAAGATAAAGATCGAGCGAGATCGAGAGAAACTTACCGATCCAAACAACAAAGAACCGAAATATCCGCAATCAGGCAAGGATCACGATGGAGATCTCGGCACGTATCAAGAAGAGGTCGATTACTAGCTAATCATGGGATTTCTTACCTCATATAGAATTGTATCAAGAGTAGGACTCCCTACTATATAAAAGTAGTCTGATCATTGGTAAAGGACATCATATTCACGCAATACAAAGCAGCATACTATCATTTTATAGCTTTATATCTTGTTATTATGTTCATAAGCCAGTTGAAACATCTTTTGTTCAAGGGTGACTGAACTCAAGTGCCAAGACTATTCAATTTGTGTGGTTTGTATTTATTCTTTTATCGTCAATTTCAATACTAATTCATTCTTCTTAATTTGTACCAAGTTATATCACGTGTCCTTAAAACCGCATATAAATTCAATTTTTATATGATTTTAGGGTAAATCCATACACCTCACATTCAATGGTTTGATATAAATACATGGCGTCGATAAGTTTTCACTCTATTTTCATACCCCCTCCATCCTATTTTTACGGATATCATTTGTTATTGTGTTGCAACTTACGATAAAGTCCCGTGGGAGATTCTACGGGGATGTGTAGAGGTTAGCAGCATTTCGGTAGCATACACTAGAGTGATTAAGAACATGTACAAGGGTGCTATGACCCGGGTGGAGGATAGTGGGAGGGAACTCACGCAGAACACTTCCCAGTTGTGATGGGTCTGCACACGGGACCAACTTTTAGCCCGTATTTTATTTTCTTTGGCGACAAATATGCTGATGCGATATATACAAGGGGGGTGTCATGGTACATGTTATTCGCATATGACACAGTACTGATTGATAAGACAAGAGGTGGGGTTAACGCAATATCGGAGGTTTGTATACCAACCTTGGAGTCTAAATATTTCAAGTTGAGTAGGACAAAAAGAGAATACTTGGAGTGCAAGTTCAGTGATGGGATTCATGAAGCGGACGTGGACGTGAAGCTTGATACATGTACAAGTTATTCCCAAGAGAGGTAGTTTCAAGTATCTTGAGTCTGTAATCCAAGGGGACGGGGAAATTGATGAGGATATCACACATCGTATTGGAGTGGGTTGCATGAAACAGAGGCTCGTATCCGGTGTTTTGTGTGATGAGAATGTGCCACCAAGACTTAAGGGAAAATTCTACAGAGTGGTGATTAGAACGACTATGTTGTATGGGCTAAGTGTTAGCCAGTCAAGAACTCTCATGTCCAAAAGATGAAAGTGACACAAATGAGGATGCTAAGATGAATGTGTAGAGGGTTGTGCATAATTTGGTAAATACCAAATTACCATACCGAAACCAAAGATTTTGGAATTTGGTATATGTTATTTTGGTATTTGGTTTATGTTTTAAAAAAAATTGGTATTAGGTATGGTATTTGGTATTTTAAAATAAAATACCGAAATACCGATACCGTACCGAAATATATATTATATTACACAAAACACATATTATCAATTATAATATAAATGTAAAAAATCTAAAATCTTACTTTCCTTTATTCTCTAAGTTCATCAATTAACTCTAAGCAAGTAACAAGACATTTCTAATGATCAAATATTCTTTTATGCACAATTTTCTTTATTTGGGTTGATATTTGCTAGTTTTGGACAAATATTTTGTCAACAAATATTTCCAGTTTTGTATTTTTAGTACTTTAATTAAGAATATTAGAGTGTATGTCTCTATGCACTAGTTAGTATTCAAACCGAAGTTATCAAACTGAATAAACCGAAACCGAAAGGAGAAAAATCGAACCATACCGAATTTAATTAGGTACGGTATTGGTATAGGATTTTAAGAAACCGAATACCAAAAATAGCAAACCGAAATGTTTAAATACCGTACCGTACTGACCGACGAACACCCCTAAATGTGTGGGCATACTAGGGGAGATAAGACTAGAAATGAAGCTATTTGGGACAAGGTGGGAGTGGCCTCATGGAGGAAAAGATGGGAGAATTGAGGACATGTGAAAATGAGAAGCATAAATGCCTTTGTTAAAAGGTGTGAGATGTTAGTCGTGGCGGGTCTAAGGAGAGATAGAGGTGGGCCAAAGAAGTACTGGGGAGAGGTGATTAGGCAGGGCATGATGTAGCTTCAGCTTACTGAGGACACGACCTTTGATAGGAAGGTGTGGAGATCAAGAATTATGATAGAAGTTAGTAGGTAATAGAGAGTTTATCCTTTCCTTACTATTGGTATTGGTATTGTTCTTGTATTTTCCTATCCTTAGATCTCTATTACTATCTGTTGTTTTGTTCGCTTTAATTATCTTATTATTTTGCTGTTATTATTTGTTGCTATTGCTGTTAGGTTTAAGCTTGTTAAAAGCTTAAAATAACGAGTGAATGGGAAATAGAGAAAAAAATAAAATATTTAAATTTCCCTCTTTATAAAGGGACATTGTCCCATATTGGAGGAGAAAAAGAGGTTTGATGAGTATATATACAATTGCTCTTCTGCTAGCTCTTAAAGAGTTAAGAAGAAGGCAAGCCTCGCACCATTGTCGTCGCTCGGCTTGGCTCGGCTTCGGCTTCGGTCAAATGTGTGATTGATTAATTTTTTGGATCAAATTTATTTGATAAAATAATAAGAACAATTCAAGCTTCAAACTACAATGTTCATGTAGCACCCAAAACTCTAGAACTAATAAACTATGAAACTAAAAGTAGAAAAACTAGTTAGAAGCTTCCTCCAGAGTGGTGTGTGTTCCCTCACGTGAATCCTCCTTCAATCTATGTTATATATCCTCCAAATTAAGTTTAGAATTGTTTTTATACGAGCTGGAGGGGGGTCTTGGACCGAAATAACTTTGTCCCGTACGAAGTAGGAGATGTTTCCCGTCACCAGCGCCCAGGGTAGCGTGGGCGCTAGCCCTGGAACTGGGAAAATAAACATTCTAGAAATTGGGCCATGGGTAGCGCCCCACACTTCTCGTGGCCCTGGAAATAGCCATTTTCAACTTTTTCTCCTTTTTGGCTCTAATCTCGCACATTTCACCCCCTATTGCCTTCGGATGATTCCTTCATATAAAAACACCAAGAACGATTTAACATAAATCAATACATTTTACATCTGAAATCCATGAAAGACGTGTAAAACATGAGGTGATATATATATATATATATATATATATATACACACACTTTAAGCTAAATATCAACACCCCACACTTAGACTCTTGCTCGTCCGCGAGCAATGGGACTATCAGCTACACCCCAACAATGTACACATCTCAACTAGAGAGGAACACTTCAGCTTTTAACCATACACGCTACCCTTGACTATGATCGATACCGGCAATCAAGCATGAACATACAAAATTCACATTATTCTTGTTTCAAACATGCCAAAGTATATCATTTTAATTCAATCAATTCAAACAACCTATTCGTAACCACCCTACCTCAAGATCCAACTTGTTACCACTAAGCACCCTCACTCGCGCACTCACCCAGCAAGAGAAGTTTACAACATTACCAATCCTTCATGAGATCATGTGCCTGATAACTAAGGATTTTGATACCTTTTATATTCCTTCTTGCTTATGTTTTGATTAGGAATTTGTACAAAATAGTCCCAAAAGGCTCACAAGTTGTGCTTGATTGCAGGTTTGATCAACAAAGTGACAAGATGTCAAAGATCAGCTCAAAAGGAGTGAAACTTGCACAAGTACCAAGACAAGACAAAGCTTAGGCAAAACAAGGCCAGTGCGGCCGCACTACATTTTGTACGGTCCGCACTGTGAGGTTCAGAGAGCATGACATTAAGGCACGAAGGCAATGCGGTCGCACTAGGATTTGTGTGGTCCGTACTGAGTTCAATGCGGCTGCACTCGATTTCATACGGTCCGCAGTGAGGATAATCAGAGAGCTGCAAATTCCAAGTGTCAAGCCAATGCTGTCTATACTCCATTTTATGTGGACCACACTAGAAGCCTCCGCAACCACAGTCCATTCTTTGCGGTCTGCAGTACCCAGATTCAGAGAGTTAGATCTTCAAGTTCAGAGCCCTATTGCAGCCGCACACCATTTAGTGTGGTCCGCACTAACCCCACAGAGGTATTTTTGTCCAAATATTTCAGCTTATTATAAATAGCTTCTTTGTTAGGGCATCAGATAGCTTCTAGTTTGTGTTTAGTTGTCTAGGGCTCTTCTTGAGAAAGAGAGCATAAGTCTCCGAAATTGGTCCAATAAGGAAGTGGGCGTACTCAAGAGATTGATAGTCCCAATTAAAGGGTTAAACCTCGAGAGATTAATACCCGACTTGAACCCTAGTTGCTTGTGCAAATTTGCATACCCAATTGGTCTTGAGAAAGTCAATTCGGGCAAAATCACTCGAACCACCGAGAGGTGTAGAGTGGGTAATATTGTGCAACGGTTATATCATACTCCCCAATTATGTCAATTGTGTCTTAAATTCAATGACCTGTCAATTAACCACCTAGGTGAAAGTCATTACCCTAGTTCCTTTTAAACCATTTGAACAATCCTTTTTAGTTTAACTCTTAGCTTAATCTAGTTGCATTTACCATTTGTATTTTGATAATAGTAGAAGTAAAAAAGAAAACCCCAAAAATGAGTAGAAGTGTAATTTGGAACACTACCCAACTCTACACTAGATAGATACGCGATTCCAAATTCTAGCTCTCTGTGAAAATCAATCCCGACCCTAAATCGGGTAAAAGTTGCTCTGACCCTCTCTCGATACTCAATAGTAGTACGGAGTAGGCCGCGATCACTTTTTGGCGCCATTGCCGGGGAGCTAACGGTTTTGGCTATCTATTTAGTTAGTTTTGTGTATTGTTCTTCTTTACTTCTTTGTTACTTACTTGTTTGTGTCACAACTTAGGTACCAAATGGCAGCGAACAACACTAATGACCCTCTTGGAAACGTGATTACGGGGGAGGAGGTAGATGATGTCGGAGATGATGAGGTGCCTCTTATACCTCAAGGACAACGTAGAGGCCGCAATGCTAATGCTAATCCCAATGACAATATTCCAGACCCTCCTTCGCCACCTTCAAGAGTGGCTCCCAGAGTACTTCCGAACCAGGGCTATGCGAGTGTTATTGTCCCACCCCGAATCCGGGCGGGCAATTTTCAGATAACCAATGTGATGTTGACCTTGAGCAGCGTGTGTATTTCACGGGCGCTGCAAATCAAAATGCCTACAAACATATCAAGGGGTTCATGGATACATGATAGGGGAACAAGCAGACGAATGTGTCCGAGGATGCTCTTAGGTTGAGACTCTTCCCATTCTCACTTCGGGGGAAGGCATTAGATTGGCTCAAGAGACTTCCCAACCATTCCATCACAACTTAGGATGAGTTGGCGGATAAATTCATTACTAAATATTTCTCACCGGGACATATGGCGGCATTGCGTGATGAGATATTGGCCTTCAAGCAAGAGCCCATAGAACCTTTGCATGATATTTGGGAGCATTATAGAACGATGGTGAAGGAATGCCCCAATAATGATATGAACGAGGCTATGATCCAACAAACCTTCTACCGGGGTATTAACACCACAAACCAATGCATAGTGAACCAACTAGCTGGGGGCAACTTTATGAAACTGTCGTATGATGAGGCATGTGATATACTTGATGAGATGGCTGACACTTCTTCTGCATGGCAAAGTAGAGCAAATGTGCCCCAAGGTGACCCCACGGTTACTCATTTGCACAAGGAATTGCATGACCATGGGCAAGCTATAGTGGAGTTGACAACTACTATGAACTAATTGGCTAAGGCACAGTTGCAAGAAGTCCAAAACCCTCACCAAGTGAATGCCATGGAGGGTGTCAATATGCTTGTCAACAAGAGAAGGCGAAGAAGGCAACAAAGCCAAGGGAATTCTGAGCAATTTGATGATGACTGTGATGGATTTCAAAATGACTGTTATGATGACCAAAGTGAAGAGGTTCAATATGTAAACAACTATCAAGGCCAATGGGCAACTCTTGCAACCAACAACAGTGGAGACCTCAAGGCAATTGGGGCAACCAACAACAAAACAGTGGTAATTGGGGGAGCAACAACCAAAACAACAACTGGGGCAATCAGAACATCAATCAAGGCAACCAAGAGAACTGGAATAGTAATAACAACAATTGCGGTGGCAATAACAATCAAGGTGGATGTAACAATGGAAACCAAGGAAACCGGGGGCAAGGCTTTCAAAGGCCCTCAATGTACCAACAACCGAACAATCTGCCCCCATTTCTATCTCAAGGTTCTAGTTCTTCTGGCAATGATATGGGTAGAATTGAAATGATGTTCGAACAGATGATGAAGAAGACTATAGATTCTGATGTACAGTTGGCTTCCCACAATACCTCTATCAGAAACTTAGAGGTGCAGTTAGGTCAAATCTCATAGTCTTTAAATACTTGCCCTAAGGGTTCTCTACCAAGTGATACGGTAGTGAACCCGAAGGGTGGGAACAACCATGTTATGGCGGTTACAACAAGAAATGGGAGAGGCGGTGATGTGAATGCCTCCAAACAAAAGCAAATCTTGGATGATGATGTTGAGTTGCAAGAGGATGAAGTCCCTTTGGTAGTTGAAGATGTGGTTGATGAAAATGTGAACAATGAAGTGAGGATTAATATTCAAGATGTCGAGGTGGAAACTCAAAATGATGTGAACCCATCTAGGGAACACATAATTGACATGCCGGAGCCGGTTGTGCCAAAAGCCAAGGCTCCTTTACCAAGGCCACCTCCACCTTATCCTCAAAGTCTTGCGAAGTAGAAAAATGATAATCAGTTTAAAAAGTTCATTGATATGATGAAGAGCTTGTCCATTAATGTGCCCTTGGTGGAGGCTCTTGAACAAATGTCGGGCTATGCAAAATTAATGAAAGACTTGGTCACAAAGAAGCATTCCATGGATTGTGAAACTATAAAGATGACTCACTAAGTTAGTGCTATAGTGCATTCAATGGCCCCGAAGCTTGAAGATCCCGGTGCTTTCACCATTCCTTGTACCATTGGGAGTACGAACTTTGCCAAGGCTCTATGTGATTTGGGAGCTAGTATCAATTTGATGCCCTATCCAGTTTTCAAAACTTTGGGTATTGGGCAACCTAGGCCGAATTCCATGAGGTTACAAATGACAGATAGATCGATGAAGAGACCACTGGGTATTATTGATTATGTGCTTGTTCGGGTGGACAAATTTATCTTGCCAGCTAACTTTGTGATCTTGGACTGCGCGGTGGACTATGAAGTTCCTATCATATTGGGAAGACCTTTCCTAGCTACGGGAAATGCATTGGTTGATGTAGAAGCAGAGGAACTCACCTTCCGAGTGGGTGATGAAAAGGTGGTCTTTCATGTGTGCAAGTCTATGAAGCAGCCCAACAGTACCGAGGTGTGCTCTTTTGTTGACCTTATCACAACAGTGATAATTGATGACACCAATGCAATGATCAATGTGGAGGACCCATTGGAGGCCATATTGTTGAATCTTGATGTCAATGAGGATGCAAGCCGAGTGGAGTGCGTGAATGCTTTACATGGAATGAGATCTTATTCTTATGAGCCTAGGAAATTGTCTTTGGATCTCGAGAATAGAAAGACTCCGCCAACTAAACCTTCAATTGAGGAGCCTCCGGTGTTGGAGCTGAAACCACTGCCTCCACACCTCAGGTATGAGTTCTTAGGCTCAAATTCTACTTTGCTAGTTATTCTTTCTTCTTGCCTTACTAACATGCAGGTTGATGCCACATTGGCGGTGCTTCAAAAGCAGAAAAAGGCAATTGGATGAACTTTAGCTGATATTCGGGGAATAAGCCCCGCATTCTATATGCATAAGATTATTCTGGAAGATGATGCAAAGCCCTCCTTGGAGCATCAAAGGAGGTTGAACGAGGCAATGCAGGAAGTTGTGAAAAAGGGGTGATCAAGTGGTTGGATGCCGGGGTTATGTACCCCAGCTCTGATAGCTCTTGGACTTCGCCGGTACAATATGTACCGAAGAAGGGTGGCATGACCGTGGTTACAAATTCCAAAAATGAGTTGATTCCTACCAGAACCGTCACCGGTTGGAGGGTATGCATGGACTACCGCAAGTTGAATAAAGTGACCCGTAAGGATCACTTTCCTTTGTCTTTCCTTGACCAAATGTTAGACCGACTTGTTGGGCGTGCCTTCTATTGCTTCTTGGATGGGTATTCTGGGTACAACCAAATATTGATTGCTCCGGAAGATCAGGAGAAAACCACATTCACTTGTCCATATGACACTTTTGCCTTTTCTAGGATGCCTTTTGGATTGTGTAATGCACCGGCTACATTTCAGCGGTGTATGATCGCCATTTTCACCGATATGGTGGAAGAAATTTTGGAGGTGTTCATGGATGACTTTAACGTTGTGGGGGATTCATTTGATGAGTGCTTGAAGAATCTTGATAGGGTGTTGGCCCGTTGTGAAGAAACCCATCTTGTCCTCAATTGGGAGAAATGCCACTTTATGGTGGAAGAAGGAATAGTTCTTGGGCATAAAATTTCGAAGCATGGCATTGAGGTGGATAAAACAAAGATCGATGTGATTTCAAGGCTCCCCCTACATCTATCAAGGGAGTTCAAAGTTTTCTTAGGCATACGGGGTTCTATCGGAGATTTATCAAAGACTTTTCGAAGGTAGTGAATCCCTTTTGCAAGTTGTTGGAAAAAGATGCTAAGTTCGTGTTTGATGACAAGTGTATGCAAGCTTTTGAAATTCTCAAGCATAAGTTGACCACCACTCCTATCATCACCGTGCCTAATTGGAGCTTGCCCTTTGAACTCATGTGTGATGTGAGTGATGTTGCGGTTGGGGCAGTTTTGGGTCAAAGAGTGAACAAAATGTTTCATCCGGTGTACTATGCGAGCAAGACAATGAATGATGCTCAAGTGAACTATACGGTGACCGTGAATGAACTTTTGGATATTGTGTTTGCTATGGAAAACTTTCGGCCGTATCTTATGGGTGCTAAGGTTATTATTCATACCTACCATGCCGCACTCTGGTGCTTGATGACAAAGAAGGACTCCAAAGCTAGACTGGTGCGATGGGTCTTGTTACTTCAAGAGTTTGATTTGGAGATAGTGGAACGAAAAGGTAGTGAGAACCAAGTGGTGGACCACTTGTTCCACTTGGAGGAGGAGGGGAGGCCTCGTGATGGCCTAGAGATCAATGATTCATTTCCCGACAAACAACTCCTTTCGGTGTCAATGAATGATATGCCATGGTTTGCCGATGTTGCTAATTTCCTTGTGACTGGTATAATCCCGTGTAAGCTCTCTTCTAACCAAAGGAAGAATCTCAAGCGGGATAGTTTGGATTTCTATTGGGATGAGCCGTACTTGTTCAAGATTTGCACGGATGGTGTGATCCGAAGGTGTGTCCCGGAGGAAGAGCAATTGAGTATCTTGGAGGCTTGTCATTCCTCTCCCTATGGTGGCCATCATGGAGGGGCGAGGACGGCTTCTAAAGTTCTTAGTTGTGGGTTTTATTGACCAACTTTGTTCAAAGATGCGGGTGATTTTGTGAAGAGATGTGACGAATGCCAAAGAGCGGGTGAAATTTCGAAGAAAGATGAGATGCCTCTCAATACAATTCTTGAGGTTGATATTTTTGATGTATGGGGCATTGCTTTCATGGGCCCATTTGTTAGCTCTTGCGAGAACACTTACATTCTTGTAGCGGTTGATTATGTTTCAAAGTGAGTTGATGCCGTGGCTTTGCCCAACAATGAGGCCCGGAGTGTTGTTGCATTTCTCAAGAAGAACATTTTTACAAGGTTTGGTACTCCTCGTGCAATCATAAGTGATGGGAGGTCTCATTTTTGCAATAGAGCTTTCAACACTTTGCTTTCAAAGTATGGTGTCAATCACAAAGTTTCTACCCCCTATCATCCTCAAGCAAGTGGTCAAGTGGAAGTCTCCAACAGGGAAATCAAAAGCATATTGTCAAAGACGGTCAATGCAAATAGGACCGATTGGTCGAAGAAGTTGGATGACGCTTTATGGACTTATAGGACTGCTTACAAGACTCCGATTGGTATGTCTCTATATCAGTTGGTGTTTGGGAAAGCTTGCCATCTACCGGTTGAGTTAGAGCACAAGGACATGTGGGCTTTGAGGAAGCTAAATCTTGAGTGGGATGTTGCAGCCAATCTTCGTGTGGAACAGCTTAATGAACTTGATGAATTCCGATTCCATGCCTACTCCAGTTTGTCCTTGTACAAGGACAAGATGAAGTACCTTCATGATAAATATGCTCGTGGAAAAGAGTTTAAAGTAGGTGATTTGGTTCTCTTGTTCAATTTTCAGTTCGTCTATTTCCGGGTAAGTTTAAATCAAAATGGAGTGGACCGTTTGAAGTGGTATTGGTGACCCTTTTTGGTGCTCTTGATTTGAAAAACAAAATGGAGAAGTCTTCAGAGTTAATGGGCACCGGGTCAAGCATTTTCTTGGAAAAATTGATGACAACCACGTGGTGACACTTCTTCATTTCAAATGATGTGATGGTAACCTGCGTCGTGCCGCGACGTTAAATCAGATGCTTCTTGGGAGGCAACCCATGTATTTTTCTTCTTATATTTTTGATTTTCTTTGTAGTATAGGATTGATTTTTGGGCTAACTGGTTGTCAGATGTTACAAGGTTGTGTTGATGTAGTGTAGGACTTGGTAGAAAAAAATGTCAGGTCTCTGAAGTTGTTAATGCGAGCGCACTACATTTAGTGCGGACCGCACTGGTGAGGGTGAAATTTAGACCTCTCTGAAGTTTGCCACTGCTGCCGCACTACATTTTGTGTGGTCCGCGGCGGACCACTGCGGCCGCAGTCCATTTTGTGCGGACCACAGTGTGTTGCCTCCTCAAGCTTGAAAATAGTTGTGTAGTGTGGACTGCGGTCCATTTTGTGCGGTCCGCACTGGTTGGTGAGACTGGGCCCCAGGTTCTTTTTTATAAATAGGGCCTGAGGCCCTCCTTTTACCCTTTTCGAACCTTTGGATATCAGAAGCTTTAAGATATTGTTCATCACTTCCCTTACTTTTAACTAATTGTTTGGACTCGTTATTCTTCATTTCATCTCATATCTGGTACCATTACATTCCTTTTACTTGTTCTCTTTTGTTAATTTCTTTTAATTTGTGTTTTTCTTGCTTTCCTTTCTCTTCTTCCCGTATTTTCTTTTGTAGAATAGATTAAGGTAGTTAATCTTTGGATTAATATAGACATAGTTAGTTACATATGCTGGGCAAACTCTTAGGGAGAGGACTTGGGTGTTAATTAAGCTTAAAATCAAAAATCCATGAACCTAATTTAGTGCCACAGTTGGGCATTCAGTGCGGACCGAGGTTGTTTTTGTGCGGTCCGCGGTGCCCCTGTGTGGTCCGCAGTACCATTTTATGCGGACTGCACTGCTTATTGTTCTGAAAGCTGAACCTCAGGGAATGCAGCAACACTACATTTTGTGCGGACCACATTGCCCCTTGTGCGGCCGCACTATATTTTGTGCGGTCCGCACTGCCTGGATACAGAGAGTGGGTAGTCTGAACCCCACCTCTGTGCGGACCGCATGGACATTTTGTGCGGCCCGCATTGGCCCCAGTGCGGCCGTACACCATTTTGTATGGTCTACATTGGGTGACTTCTACAACATGTCTGCAACTTTTCCTTCCTGTCTTGCAACTCTGTTTCTTAACTGCTTCTATTGATACTAACAAGTTTATTGGATGGTGTTTGCAGACAATGGTGAAAAAACAAGGTAAAGGTTCTAAACAACCAGGCAGAGGTGAATCCTCCCGAAGAGGGAAACAGAAAATGATTAAACTCACTCCCCAAGCCAGGCAAAACATCAAAAACATGAGGAAGATGATTAAAGCAGCTGATAGAGCCATTGACATGTCGAGGAGTGAGTACGAACCCTCCCGGGAGATCTCTTCAGACTCCATGCCAGAATACATCCCTGACTGGCCGGAGCGGAACAGACTAAGAGACACACCTCCAGCATCCCTTACTGCCCAAGCGTTAGTGAATGTATCTTCTAGGTCGTCTGAAGGCTCAGCAGCAGGTAGTAGACATGAATACTTCACCTCTCCCACAACTTCTTTATCCGGAGAGGGTGCAGTAGGAGACGATGAGGAAGTAGGATAAGAATAAGAAGTAGGAGAAGGAGGTGAACCACAGGTGGGGGTATTGCTAGAACTAGGAAGCTAGAGGTGTGGCAGGACCGGTTTGTTAGTGAGGTAGCATATCATTAATTCCCTGAATGGTGGCCAGTGAGGAAGTTGATCCCGGAGAGGAGTTTTGTAGATAGAGACTTGCTACCTCACAACCCTAATATGAGGAGGCAGTTTAGGGCGAGAGTAAGCTGGGAACATTTTTTGGATGAGTGTGTGGATGCCAACGAACACTTGGTCAAGGAATTCTACACCAACATTGCCCACATAAAAAAGGGCTCCAAGGTGACCAAGGTTCGAAACCTGAAAGTGTTGTTTGATGGGAAGACAATAAATGATTACCTTGGCTTCAGTGAGGAGGATAAGACCCTATACATGGCAAAAATGGAAATGGGCGAGGAGGTCCGTCCCTGGCTAGCACAATACCTGGTGAACCCGGGTACCACCCCTGACTGGTTGACTGTGGGCGTCAAGATTCTGAGAAGTAGTCTGAATTTCGAGACACGGGGGTGGGTGACATTTGTATATAGCAGGTTGGAACCCACGACACATGACAACTCCCTACCTCTTCACCGGGCAGTTTTGGTGGCGTCGATCATGGGGGTTACCCAGTAAATGTGGGGAATGTGATGTTAAGAATTATTACAATAGTAGGTGCCGAGCATGACAGAAACTACCGTTCCCCAGTTTTCTCACTATGTACTTCCTGGATCTGAAAGTGGAAAAGAGGCCCTTCGACATCAAAGTCAAAGAGAAGGCCCCTTTTTCCTGGTACAGCATGCAGGGGGATGATAACCCCAAAAGCAAGAGTTTCAAGGGTACAATTACTGCTCCAACTGGCCAGTCTGAAGAGCCAGTTGTGGTAGTAACTCTTGCTGAGCCTGCCTCTACTTCCACTGCTATCCCTCTTGGTCCATCCACCTCAGCGGACCCGAAGATTCCATCCTCCCGTGCATATCCTATTACTGCCAACCGACTGAGCCAAACACTTCTTAGTATCAATAACTGGATGTAGAGTGCGTCCTCCCAATTGTCTACACTCACTACCACGGTAGAGGCTCAGTCGGCACCTCCACCCCCGTAGGTTCCCCAGTCAATAAAGGATTCTCTTAAGGAAATTTTAGCCAATCAAAAGAAAATCCTCGACACTCAGAAGGTGCTCACAGATGCAGTTGCTTCACACAGCCAATCTCTAAAGGAGCTTGCTAGGGAGCACAAGAAATTGAGGAAGTAGCGAGCTTTCAAGGAGTCCGTGAAGGCGTTGAGGGTTGATATTGACCGGTTGAAGGAAGACCAACTGCCTTTGGACTTACTGCTCGACGATCCTATGCCAGCAGCTCATCCCCAGCCAGGGCAGTCACAGAGGCCTCCAAAGAAAAAGAGGATGATTCCCAAAGAGAACAATGCAGTCATCTAGTTGGCAGACCCACTGGAGGCCTCCTCCAGTCAGCCACATGATGCACCTTATGAGCCTGTCCAGGCCCAGGTCCCAGCAGCACAACAAACAGTCTGAGGTTCCCGAGCACAGTGAGGACCCAAGGGCCACTCAGGAGCCCATGTAGGCAGACGGGTCATAGGGAGTTTCTATATCCTTTTTTCCTTTCTCTTTTTGGTGCTTTATTTAGTTTAGTTGGCATTAGGGACAATGCCAGCTTTTATTTGAGGGGGTAAACCCTACTTTTGATGGATTCATTCAGATGATTGTATATATTTGTTACTTTTTATGCTTTCTTTATTTTTCATCTTTGGTTTGTATATAATTTTAACATTTAGTTACATTTCTTGCACTTTTATTTTACGTTGGGTCTGTATATAAAGTTATGTTACATTGTACATATTCATCCCGTCTATTGTGTATTCGACAAATCCACTCTTGTATATATTCATTTTCCTTTTCGCAACTTTTCATTCGTAGCTTCTTATTTATGCACGTAGCTTCTTGTTTTGAAAGTTTACAATAAGCCTTTGGTTTTATTAATGCCACGGTTCTTTCCAAAGGTGGAGTTTTGTAGGAACCGGGTGGCTCTTCCCAATGATGGATGGCGTGACAAACTTCTTAAAGGTTTGAGTCCGTTTTTCTTTTTGTTTTTAGTATCTAGTAGTTAAGGGTGCCTCAAGTAAAGCTTCACTTGGGCATAGCACATTTGACTTTGATCTTATGGTCAAAAACAAATTGTTGTGTTTAGGATGGTGAAAGTAGTGACCTTGAGACTCTTGTGTTGACCGATAATCATCAAGTGATTTTTCGGGACCATTGTGTGCTCAAATCTTATATAAGGTCATTGTGGTCCCCCGACTCTGTATCTTTAACAATCCCATAGCTTGTGTGGAAAGTAATCGCATTGCAAGTCCAAGTCCCGAGCCATTAGTCTAGAACTTGGCCTGAATGTTTGTTGTTTGACTTGAGACATGATTATAGGCTCTCCTTGGTCCAAATGATAGCTTGAACACTTCCATAACCTACCAATGATAAGATCCCTAGTTAACCCTTTTGAGCCTTAGACCTTTTCCCTTCAAGACCCATACAAGCCTATACCCATTCTAAAAGATACCCTCTCTTGGCACCCGATCTTTCCTTAGCACATGGCAAAAGTATAAGTTTGGGGGGAGAGACGAGAATTGTATCAAAGTGGTAAAAAGGCATAGAAATGAAGAAAAGGAAAGGCAATGAAAAAGAAAGAAAAGCAAAAAGACAAAAAGAATGTTCAATATGAAAACGAATAAAAAGGGATTCAAGAAAAGCAATGAATGAACGGTGTGGAAAGTTGCAAAAGGAGAAAAGATTTGAAATGTATAAGAAAGAGTGACAGTGTGTCTCTCTAACCCCTTAGAAAGAAGTGAAATAACTCAAAGAGTCAAGTGAATGTGTGCCAAATGAAACAAAAGAAGTACTTAAGAGAAGATGGAACCTACTTAGACCAAACATTTCCTACCCTGAACCAAAAGCCTTCACCATGACTACACAAAAGCCCTATTTGATCTTGAGTTGAATGAAGCTTACATTAGTGGTGACTTACATAAGGGGCAAACATATGATACTTAGAGTCGGACTTGTGACTTTTTCTTGAGAGAGATGAGTAAACTTCCATTAACCTCGCTCTGAGTGCCACTATTCTAAAGGTGAGGTTTGCTTAGGGAGAGTTGAGGATGTGTGAGTTTGGATTTCACAAGGACCGAAGTAATAGAAAAGAGTTCTTTGATGTGTTGAGTCAACTCTTGATGCTCTTGTGTCGCACTTAATCCATGGTGTTTCATAGAGTAAATGTTGTTAATGATTCATTTGTATTGAGGGCAATTGTTAGTACCAATTGATGCTAGATGAGGTCACTTTAGGATAGCGGAAATTTTCTTGGATGTTCTCTTAAGGGGTGGGTCCTATTTTGTTTGCTTGAGGACAAACAAAAGCTTAAGTTTGGGGGAGTTGATAACTAGGGATTTCGATACCTTTTACACTCCTTCTTGCTTATGTTTTGATTAAGAATTTGTACAAAATAGTCCCAAAAGGCTCACAAGTTATGCTTGATTGCAGGTTTGATCAACAAAGTGAAAAGATATCAAAGATCAGCTTAAAAAGAGTGAAACTTGCACAAGTACCAAGACAAGACAAAGCTTAGGCAAAATAAGGCCAGTGCAGCCGCACTACATTCTGTGCGGTCCGCACTGTGAGGCTTAGAGAGCATGACATTAAGACACAAAGGCAATGCAGCCGCACTAGGATTTGTGCGGTCCGCACTGAGATCAACGCGTCCGCACTCAATTTCGTGCGGTCCGCAGTGAGGAGAATTAGAGAGCTGCAAATTCCAAGTGTCAAGCCAATGCGGTCCGCACTCCATTTTATGCGGACCGTACTAGAAACCTCCGCGGCCGCAATCCATTCTCTGTGGTCCGCAGTGCCCGAATTCAGAGAGTTAGATCTTCAAATTCAGAGCCCTAGTGCGACCGCACACCATTTTGTGCGGTCCGCACTAACCCCGCCGGGGTATTTATGTCCAGATTTTTCAGCTTAGTATAAAAAGTTTCTTTCCCCATTTTTAGGGCATCAGATAGTTTTGTAACATAGCTGCGCTCATAGGTTCGACTTTCTTAGCCATTTTGGGCAATTTTATCTACTTTTCATCATTGAATCTTGTTATTTACCTTAGTAATTAATTAATATGAGTTGTTCTTTATCTATTTCTTGATTTTCTTCTTTAATTATGAGTAGCTATACCCATAAGCTAGGGTTGTGGCTCAACCCTAGTGTGGGTAATTGATGGGTCTTGTATTTTAGGGCTAGATTGACTATGAGTGTTTGATATTTGGGCCAATTTCATGGTTAATTACTGAATTAGTGGTTGAAAATACTAGTTTGTGTTTAGTTGACTAGGGCTCTTCTTGAGAAAGAGAGCCTAAGTCTCCAAAATTAGTCCAACAAGGAAGTGGGGCGTACTCAAGATATTGATAGCCCCAATTAAAGGGTTAAACCTTGAGAGAGTAATACTCGACTTGAACCCTAGTTGCTTGTGTCAATTTGCATACCCAATTGGTCTTGAGAAAGTCAATTCGGGCAAAATCACTCAAACCACCGAGAGGTGTAGAGTGGGTAATATCGTGCAACAGTTATATCATACTCACCAATTATGTCAATCGTGTCTTAGATCCAATGACCCGTCAATTAACCACCTAGGTGAAAGTCATTATCCTAGTGCCTTTTAAACCATTTGAACAATCCTTTTTAGTTTAACTCTTAGCTTAATCTAGTTGCATTTACCATTTGTATTTTGATAATAGTAGAAGTAAAAAGAAAACCCCAAAAATAAGTAGAAGTGTAATTTGGAACACATACACAACTCTACACTAGATAGATACTCGATTCCAAATTCTAGCTCTCTGTGGAAATCCATCCCGACCCTAAATCGGCTAAAAGCTACTCCGACCCTCTCTCGCTACTCAATAGTAGTGCGGAGTAGGCCGCGATCAGTGCCCTCACCAACAAACAAAAGAGTGAATATAAAGTAGTCCACACATTCAAGTATGAATTTGAATATGATTTAAGGACATCACATAATTGAACAAAATTCGCTCACTCTCACAAAGAATTCATGTGCATCCTGTGGCCGTACCATAAGCTTGTTTGTAGTGTATATTTCTACTAATCTATGCTAGCCAAATCTAGGATCAATTAGGACTTTAATATTGTAAGGTAGGTTAAGGGATGAGTATGATACATTTAGGAATAGTGATTAACCCTCCTAAGTACTTTAATACACTATACTCAAAAATCGAGCACATCTTCTTCTCAACCAATTCACTTGTCATACACCATATATAACACAACCCTCCTTTTTCAATTAAGCACTTCTATACTCCCACTAGCACAAATTAGTCGAGGTCTGTGTTTTTCTACATTATTTGAGTATTATCTTTTTTCTTTCCTGCATTTTTTTTCTTTTTCTCTTTTTTTCTCTACACACACTCCATACATTAAGGTTCATCGGCTAGTTACCTTTTTTCATAATTTTAGTGCACCTTAAGGGCCCTTCTATGGTTCTACTCGAAATCTACTCCCCAATCTCTAATATTACTTCTTTTGGCGGCTAAGTGACTTAGGAGGTAAAGGTTCAACAATTTCAACTTAAGAACAAAATAGGGGTACGACTTGTAATGTGGATGCCAAGGAAAAGTTCTATAGGCTCAAAGGGGCTAGCAACAAATTTTTTTATTTTTATGTGAAAAGCACATCTATAATCAAGTAAGAAATGCCTACGTCATCTCCTAGATTAGCACAACTTAATCATTTCGCTTCGAATACCACACATGTCAAGTTCTAGACTACACAGGATAGTACAGAAGATCACAATACCTCACACACACATTGCACCATGACTTAATCAAGACGGTTCTATTCAACTCTCACGTCAAGCAAGCACATAGGTAATATTGCACTATGTGGCATACAAGTTGAACAACTAAGAAAAGGCATCACATAATAGACTATTTATTTTACTCGGGCATCACCATTCAAATCCAACGCACGGAAAGATAGAGTGCATGCCATAACCTAATGTGCCAGCAGCAAACACGCCAATAGGTATCTTAGAGCAACTTAGTTTTTTTCTAACCTACGCCTAAAAAAAGTACCCGGTTCGAGCTACACCATTAGAAAAGAACCGGCGCCCAATGAAAAATCAAGGGATACTACCTAACTATACAAAAAAATAATCTTTTTGGTATTTTTAATCGGACTTTATTCCTCAAGAAAATTTTCCAACAGATCTATCATCGAGAAAAGTCTGAGCTTTTTCTATTTTTTTTTCTCTTTTCATTTAAAAAAATATCACTTCAATAAGAAAGAATACTACAATTAAGCTAGGATGGCATAGCAAATCACCCAGACAATCTCCTCACCTCACTCTTAAAATTGTGCAATGTCCTCAATGCATATAATATATAACAATAGGGTAAAAGAGAATCCCTGGTAGGCCAAAGGTCGAAGCATTAGCAGCTCACGGGATACTCAGACTCCTCCCAGGGATGATCCTTTGTACGAGCACCCCACACTTAATTCCAACCATCGCTTTTGCACGTGCCTAATGGCTTTTACTCTATGCTCTTATTCCTATAAAACACAAAAATAACGCTACAAAAATAATACAATAATAAATAAAAAATAAACAAAATAAAAAGAAACAGTAGAATTGGGTTGCCTCCCAACAAGCTCCTTATTTATAGTCGCGGCACGACGCCATCACTTTCTACCACTTTTTCTTCCACTTTGAGGACATGAATTGCGCCCCCAATTTTGCATCAATTTTTCTTTCACGTTCTGGGGCGGTGGTGTGAAAATAAAGGAACCAAGCAAATAATGTCACATCTTGCACTTCTTGGCCTTTAAGTGAGGGATGTTATTTTGTCTCATTGACATCGCACATTTCAGAATATATGCACCTTGTTCCTCATCCATTGACTCCTCCATATGCTCGAGTGGATTAATTCTCGTGTCACCAACCAAACAAAATATTGAAAAGTGTTTAGAATGAGGCCCAATGAACTCCAACTCTAGAATCGCTTCACTTTTGACATTCTCACTTTTGCACACTTCGTCAACCTTGACATCATTAATAATATTTTGGTTGAATAGTTGGAATTTCTTTTTTCGCTCCACAAGCTGGCCAATATCCATAAAAATTGGTTGCAGGGCATCAGACGCCTCAACTTTTTATTCAATTGAGCTTGCAAGTCATGGATATCTGAGCCAAATTGGTCTATCTCTTGCTTGAGCTCAGTTCTTTCGTCTATCAGCTGTTTTGCCATATTTGAAAGACCGTTACATAGAACCCCATGAAATTTTACCAGTTGAGATTGTTCCTCTAGCCAAATATTGGCTCACAATATTTGCTTCTTCAAAGTTATGTTCTTGTGGGAATTCGCTCTCTTCATCGAGTTGAGGTTCTTCTTGAAAATTGGTCATTAATTCGTACATTCTAGCCTGCAGTCTTTTGATCACTAAGGCAGTCTTTTTGTGAATTTCATCTTGTTGCTCAGCTACTTGCCTCATCATGTCCATAATACGAGCAACACGTTCCATATCGTGTACTTCATTGCTCTTATCAAACTCATAAACATTATTAGAAACATCATAACAAGAGCTCTATGAAGGATAATAAGAATTAGGACAACCATCCCAATGGACACCTTGACTACCACACACATTATAAATATTCCACTTATAAGATTGAGATTCACAATTTTGCCACAAGTGTGGTCCTCCACAATATGTACAAGGATACCCAAGTAAGAATAACCAACATTCAACCAATCATCATTCCAAGATGTCATATCAACAAAGATAGTAAAACACTAGGGTTTGAAGTTGCCACAAGTGTGATTTGCTACCAATATTGGCTCACAATATTTGCTTCTTCAAAGTTGCCACAAGTGTGATTTGCTACCGTTCATTGTGTTTGTTGAAACACTAGGGTTTGAAGTACCTCTACGCCAGCGTGTAATCTGTTCTATCATGGGAGGAAATAATCCACAACCTCAGATACTGGGAGGGGATTAAGTTCCTTAGGGAAACACTGTGAATTCAGTGGGCTCGGTTAAATTCTGTTTCTTCTATATTTCTGTTTTTACGTTACTTTATTTCTAGAATTATATTGCAAATACATATTACTAACAACCAGAGGCGGACCCAGATTTTTTACGCGACGGGGGAACATTATTCTGCTCAACTAGTGCCCCCTAAAGGGTTTTAGTGTTCAGGGTGCCAACTGTTTTAAATTAACCATTTTCAGGGTATATACGTATATATATATTTCATCCGAAGTTTACGGGGTCCGGTGACCCCTCACCCATACACACGGGTCCTCCTCTGCCAACAACTGCTTCTTTTTTTCCTCTTTTCTTGAGCTGAAGATATATTAGAAACAACCTCTCTACCTTCACCAGATAAGGATAAGGTCTGCGTGCATACTATTCTTCCCATATCCCACTTGTAGGATTATATTTGGTTTGTTGTTGTTGCATGTTGTTGTTGTTGTTGTCATAGTATTTTTCATTGTGTTGGAAAACCTTTGTTCCTAGTGAATAAGTACAAATTTAGCCTATTTTTGTAATGAAACAGATATATTTTACCCATTATTAATAAAATTAAATCCAGATCATTTCTTAAAGTCCAGGAGCCCATTTTGAACCTTTTCCCAGTAAAAAATAAAATAAAATAAAAATGCATGATACAATTCAAGGGCCAAAGTTCCTAAATATCACTGTGACTCCAGAAAAAATTATACATTTTGTAAAAGACTATAGTATAATCTATTAAACGATGGGAGTATCACCGACAGGGGACCAAAAAAAGGAAAATTATTACTGTAACTCATTTTTTTGGACTATTCATAAGATAAATAAAAGTAGTTCTATAGTCAATATAGTATGGTACGTCACGTGATTGATTAAATGGTCACATGACAGAGGAGGCAAAGGAGAGTGCTCACTCTGCTATTGTTATTTTTTTCTATTTCTCAGATCTTGTTTTTTCTTTAATAGCTAGAATTAAGAAATCGGAGTGATACTCTTCTTATTGATTTATTCAATAAATTCCAAAGAAGTTCCCATCAACAAAGGGGGAATCATGATATTATAATTGGGACCACTGTATTCCCTGCCCATATTGCGATATTGAAGCCTTCATTTTCTCTACGTCTATCTTGGTAGGAGGACCTTAACTAATACACATTAAATTTTTCTATAAAGTACTACAACAATTACATAAAATGAACATTAACCTAAAATCATTAATGAAAAGAACGGTAAATTTTCTAAGGCATTTGGAATTGCAACCACGAACTTAATTATGCCGTCTGCTAGGAATGGTACATAAGTACTACCATCTTATTTCATGGGATATGATGTGAAATAAGAATACGTGTGTTTAGAAAGGAGGGAAGTAAACTATTTAAACATAAAAATATCATTTCAAAGTAAATAATTCATGTATAACAATTCTTTCATTATTAATCACCACATAAATAGTTCATCCGTTATAATCCTTGCATATCTAGCAAGTGAACAATAGAGACCCCGTCAATACAGTGAAAAATGATCTAGAAAATAACGGTTATAGGTAAAACATTTTACAAAATTATAATGTTTTCATTAGAAAGAGTTTTGCATCATATACAAAGGATTGAAAATTTAAGTTAAGAGATTATTTCAGAGAGATCGACTTGGAACGAAAAGCAAACATGTTAGTATTCTGAAATTGCAGTGGTCGCACCATCGCACATGACCTCAATAATGCACTAAAATAGTAGTAGTAAGTAATACGCTGAATCTATATTCTCCGCTTTGTCTATCCGCTATCACATCCCGTAATTGTTTATATGTGTATCTTAATTAGATCAAAATTTTTATTATAAAACTTAGGTGTATACTTCATCCCTATCTACTTCAGTTTGTTGTGTGTATTCTAATCCCATGGCTTATTCAATGTTTATTTTCTTTTCGCATTGCTATTCGTGAATCGAGAGATTTAGTGACAGACTAAGCTATAATAATATGCTCATTAGTTCAGTAACAAATATAGAATTTAGAGGATGATCAGGATATCGCGTAAATAATATTGTTCGAACTTTGTCTTGAAGATGTTCATAAACAAATCAGATAATATTATTTCAAGCCATTCTTTTTGGTTGTTGATTTAGCGTACTCCAAATAAAATAGACATGTAATATTCTTTCTCAAAAGCCTGCACCTTGAGTTATTAGGATTTAGGAAGTTACGAAAAATAAAAAAAGACGTTAAGAGAAAGAAACAGAGTAAAAACTACATATAACATATGTCATGATAATCAGTGGCGGACCCAGGATTTTGTGCAAGCGGGTTCAATCTTGAAATACATAACTTTAGTCGTAAAATAGTAGTTGTGAAGTGGGTTCAAATAAAATATTTATACAAAATTTACGCAACTTTAATCATAATTTATACATATACACAATATTATTTTTTGATGAAGCGAGTTCAGTTGAACCCGCTGGCCACCACTTGAGTGTTGGACCGTAAAAATCAGGTATCATACGGAAGCTAGCAAAGCAAAACTTGAGCGACGATAAATCATACAACAAAGGAGAAATATACCAAAAAAGACATAAACATTTAACGTGGTTCGGTCAACTGACCTACGTCCACCGCGGAGATAAGCAATCCACTATTTAAAAAGAGAGTACAAAATATCGAGAGAACAACCTCACGAAGAGGCAAACACAAGTGACACACTGACACTTGTCCCGTAAAGTTCTCCCCCTAAACACGACTCTTTACCCCATATGGCTACATTGTGGATGCTACTGAATGAGAAAGAAAGATCCTCAATTTATAGAAGTTCAATCCTTTTCCTACAAAAAAAGGACTAGCCAAGTATAGGAGAATTATAATTTCCTTCTACAAAAAGGAAAACCCAATTAAGGTAATTATATTGCCCTTTCCTTCAACAAATAGAAAAACCAAATATGATAAGAAAGTTATGGCAAACACCTAACATTTAGTCCGCCGCTGATGATAATTATCCTCACCTATGTGTTTTTAACTTTAGAATTTTGACCAAATAATATACTCATAATCAGTCCCATGCAGACTCACTGCGATATTGACAATGGATTAAAGCAAAATTTCTATTCCTTACTAATTTACCTTCCAAGAATTAACTCAATTGATATTTTCAAATAAAAATTGTTTTTAGCTTATAAAAGTTTTCCCCTATTTGCTTTTAAAATATGATTTATTTAATTTAATTAAGCTGTATTAGCAAAATTCACTAGTGAGCAATTAAAAAAGAAAGCTTAAAAAGGAGCGGATTACTCGAAACTAGAACACCAAAACGAGAAAGACGCTCAAAGAACACGGGCATGACTCGTGATTATCTCACATTAGATATGCAAACCTAGGCTTTTTCTCTTGATTTATGTATTATATATATATATATATATATATATATATATATATATATATATATATATACACACTAAAATTGCAAACAAACTTTTACACTATGAGAGTAAGTTGACTTATAACAACACACGTAATTTTTTATATCAAGCATGAAATGATAATCTGAAAAATTTAAATAACAATTTATTATTGGTTAAATTGCAATAATAGTCTAAAATTCTATATACTATGCTTTCCCAATTTATGTAGTCTTATTTGGTTGGGCATGAATTTTAAGAGAGAAAAAAAAAGAGATACTGAAATATAAGGGTTATAAATCATCGAATTTTAAAGTTAAATTATTTTTAAATATAAAATATATATTATTATTAATAAACTAAAAAGAAAATGTTCCACGTAATATATATATATATATATATATATATATATATATCCTAACACTCACGTAGATTTGCCCCCCTCCTGTCTTCCTTCACTTCCAATTTATACAGCACATTAAACTCCTATATATCAATCCCTCACTTCCCATCCCCTTACTTCACTCACACCCACACTGGCACACATTAGAGAAGCGAAGAGTGAGAGGCATAAAAATCCTACACAAACATTTTCTCCATAGCCAAAAAACAAAAAACATTTTAATTTGTGTTGTAAATAATATGGATGTGTACGGAGCAGAAGTGTTTAGGATTGATGATCTGCTTGACTTCTCGAATGACGAGATCTTCTCCTCCTCCACCGGCAGTTCCTCTAATAAGACTACCAGCTTTGACCTGAACCATCAATATCATCCGCCTCACTCCGACAACATTAATCCCGCCGCGGGTAGCTATTACAATCCTCTTATTCCCAATTGCGCCGATTTCACCGACAAACTATGCGTTCCTGTAAGTACTGCTACACGCTTAAACAAATTAACGTGTCTTTAGTTATCAAATTTTACTACTAGTTTGATTTTGATGACGATTAGCAGATGAAATTGATCACGAAAATATTTCATAAAAAGATGCATCTGTTGTAAAGATAAGATCAGTGGTGAAGGGGTGTTTATGATGCTTTATAAGGAGGCGACGATTTGCAAAAAGGAGGACTGACTAAACTTTCAGTGAGAGAGTGAAAAGCAAAGTGAATTCCAAAATTTAAAATGAGAGTTTGAGGAAATTTTCATATTAATTATTAGTTGTAGAATTGACGATGCTTTGCTTGTATATTGAGAGTATTTGTCATTAACTCGATATTAAAATTGACAAGGCGTTCTTAATTAAGAAAATGCTTGTAAGCTGGTTTCATCAGCTTTTAAGGAAATTCAAACACCCTCGACCCGTGGTTTCAAATAATACTCTAAGATAGTAGTAGTTCATTTGTGCCTGAAATCCTTGCCAGTTTTCATACTTTTTTAATTTATTTGTTTCTTTTCAATCAACCATCTTGCTCGAGAAATATATTCTAATTAATATTGTTTTTTTTTTTCCCTTGATTTTGAAGAGCGATGATGTAGCGGAGTTGGAATGGCTATCGAATTTCGTGGAAGACTCATCCAATAATTACCCTTCAAACTCCTTAACAGGAACAATAAACCTCAATTCCAATAACACTTCATTTCACAGCAAATCAAGAAGCAAACGTTCACGTGCAACCACTGCAAATACTAGTTGGGCTTCCTCACTCCAAAAGGCCCACCAAAAGCCCACAGACGAAGAGCCCAATCAAAGTCCACAATACAACAACAATAACAACACTATGAAGCCCAAAAAAGAGAGCAGCAGAGAAAGGTCATCTGAAATGTCAGATATACCCCGAAAGTGCACACACTGTGCATCAGAGAAAACGCCACAGTGGCGGACTGGGCCATTGGGCCCAAAGACGCTGTGCAATGCTTGTGGAGTTCGATACAAATCGGGCCGGTTGGTCCCTGAATATCGACCCGCTGCGAGCCCAACTTTCGTGCTGACCCAACATTCGAACTCTCACCGGAAAGTTATGGAACTCAGGCGACAAAAAGAGGTTCAACAACAGTCACAACAACAAGGAATGTACGGACATCACTTTCAGGTCTGCTGACGTCATTGTTCGCAACATGTCACGCCATCAAGCAAATGTTGATTTTTTCTTTTGTTGGTTAAAGACCTTTATCGTCTTACTGAATTTTTTTGGATATTTTAAGAAATTTGAGAATTATCACTTTTTTACCATTTGAGTATTTTAATGTTTTATTTATTACTCCCTTCGTTTCGCTTTATGGCATTTGGAGTACAAAAATCAAATTAACTAATTTTCCTTTGAATTCGAACATAAATTGTTTAAAATAAAATTTGCATATTTAAAAACAACGTAAAATGCACTATAAGTCATTTCAAAATATTTAAAATATATTTATAAATTGTGACCAAAAACAAAAAAAAAATTGACTCTCGAAATAGTAAGTAAAACATAAAATGAAGACTGAGATTTCTATCGATACATTGATTGCGTAAAAAAAATATTTGACGATCAAATTCATTAAAATGTAATTCTAGGTAATGCTATGTAGTAAGCAATTGTTGGTGACTTAAAGTAAATGTCAAGGAACTTATTGTAATATATTCCCCGCACCACAATAAGTGATTTTTTGGCCTTAAATACACCCTTTAAGAAAATACTACCCCTAAAGAAATAAGAAGATATTTTGACTAAATTATTTTAAGTAAAATTTGCATATTGCTAACTTGACGCATTGAGATATGTAAATAAGGGTTAATTTCGGAAAAATAAATTTAATTCCTTCTTGATTATTGTAAGCACGTGATTTTTGCCCTATATGAGAATTACTCCCAAAAAATTCAAAAATAAAATGATTTTTCTTTGGTGTACAATTTTGTGATATTTTGAAGAATTATTTGTATTTGTCTGTGCGTGTTTATTCGCTAAATTAATAAAAAATACAAAAATATGTCGCATTTTGCATGTAGGATTTAATTCTACAATTGTTAGTAATTAAAATTGTTTTACAAAAATTAAAAATTACAAAAATAGGCATCGTTTGCATTTTTAGCATTTAATGTCCAAATATACAATTTTATGCTTAATTAATACTTAATTGTGCGTTAATTGTTATTGGGAGTTAATTTGCGCCTTTATAACTTAATTTAGTTCTTAATAATAGTTTAAGTATTTTTATAATTTAGTTTTAGAAAAATAAAAGAAGAAAAGAGAGCGAAAATATAAAGAAAGTCGGAATTGGGCCTCTTCTTCAATTTCAAGCTATAGGCCCAAAAAATGGCCCAATCTTCCCTACGACCCAGTCCATTTCGAACTGGGTCGACCCAGTCCATTAACCCAACACCCCTTCTTCATTTTTGTCCAACACAAAACAAAACCAAAAAAAAAATAAAAAAATAAAAAGTGAATTATCACTATTAATAGTTTTATTTTTTGTTTTTTTATATATATAAAAAAAATCCGAAAATATTTTATTTTATTTATTATTTTTATTTTAAAAAAAATATATATATATATATATAGTAATTTCGGAAATGATTTTAAAAAAATAAAAAATAAAAAAATAAAAAAATGTAAAAGAATGTAGAAAATTTAAAAAAAAAGTAAAAAGTTTTAAAAAATTTAAAAGTAAAAGAAGGTTGGAATTAAAAAATAAATATAAAGATATCTGAAAATTTAAAAAATTTAAAGTAATTGAAAGTAGCATTTTTAAAAGAAAAAGAAAAGATAGTGGTTTATTTTTTAAAGAAAAGTTAAATAAAGTGAGATTCTCTTTTAAAAAAATAAAAAGTGGGATTTTAAATAAGATAAAGTAATTAAAGTTGGAATTTTAAAAATAAAAGTAAATAAAGGTGGGATTTCTTTTTCTAAAAAAATAAAAGCAATTTGTAAGTGGGATTTCTTTTAATTAAAAAAATAATAAAATAATAAAAAACAAATCTGAAAATTTCGAAAATTTTGCTATAAATAGAAGAGAAAATTTAGGAAGAAGGGTGGAAAAAAAGAGAGGAAAAACTAGATAGAGAGAAGAAAAAAAGAGGGGGCGGAGTGAGAAGTATACACCCGATATACATTCTGTATACACTGAATATACAGGGGCAGAATTCATTTTGGAGAGTTTTGAAGTTGAAAAAAAATAGTTACTGCTTCATTGCCTCGCTTAAGATCTGAAATAGTCAGAACCTTCCTGCCTTTTACTTCTTCACTATACTTGGAGTCGTTTATAGTCTCCTGGGTTTTCTGCTATTCCTACTGTACTGGTTTGCGATGTTGCTGAATCTGCTGTTGCTGTGTTATTACTGCTGCTGACTTCTCCTTCTTTTGTTCTTGTACTGCTGTTTCCAGGTACACATTTGTACAATCTCGGCTTGAAGCAAAAAATGAAATATTAATCAGGCTTTGTTCCTGTTGAATTCCTCCTGTTTAGATTTGTGGTTGAATATAATTTTTCTTTCTTCGTATAAAGATGTAGTTGAATGATTAATGAATAATGAGGTTGCATATGTATACTTTCTTCATCTAATAATGTTAGTTTAAATTACGGAGAATAATTAATCTGTTTTGATATTATGGTCAATCTCATGTTCTAGTATTATTGAATAACAGAATATAAAATGAAAGCAGTTTTTCTTTGTACAAACTCGATCGCAATTTTCCATTCGCATTAGCCGTAAACTAATAACTAATAAGTTACGTTTTTCAGCATGTAAATAATTAAGAGATTTTCTTTTAGTTTAGAGACGAACTTAATAGAAAATATAGTCATTGTAGGTTTATCCTGTAAAAATAAAAATGAGACGAGCCTCGCCAAATAAAACGTATAGATTGCGGGGCCCTCACAAAATGTATGGTTTAATTAGAATTCGGAAGGACCGTTTAGCGAATTTCACGGTCTTCCCCAAAATAATAACGCGATAGTCTCTTTAGGCGCGTGTTTAATATTTTACTTTCTTAAGCCTGGGTGTGCATTTCATGTGACCCGAATCCAAATCCCAAAACATCAAATAAAACGTGTTCCGGATTGTGGGTGCATTTCATGTAACGCAGTCCAAAGACGTGTTTTAAGCGATGTTCATATTTCTTTTAAAAACAATAATAATAAAGCGGTTAAAAGATAAAATTTGCACATAAGTTCATATTTGTATAAAATCAGACAATCAAGCCGAATATAACAGTTGAGCGACCGTGCTAGAACCACGGAACTCGGGAATGCCTAACACCTTCTCCCGGGTTAACAGAATTCCTTATCCGGATTTCTGGTACGCAGACTGTAATATGGAGTCATTCTTTTCCTCGATTCGGGATTAAAATTGGTGACTTGGGACACCCTAAATCTCCCAAGTGGCGACTCTGAAATAAATAAACCAATCCCGTCTCGATTGTCCTTTAATTGGAAAAACTCCCTTGCACCCTCGCGGGTGCGGAAAAAGGAGGTGTGACAGCTCTGGCGACTCTGCTGGGGATAAAAGTGTTATCTTCTTGGGGGAATTTTATTGTTTCCTGCTGGGGATTCCTATTGTAACCCTCTGTTTTATTGTCCTCTGACTTGATTTTGAAATGTATGCCTCTGTTATCTGGGCGGGCTCCCAATTTTAATACTTGAAAATTAAAGACTTGAAATGTATGCCTCTGTTATCTGGGCGGGCTCCCAAGTTCAATGCTTGAAAATTAAAGACTGAAATGTATGCCTCTGTTCTATGGGCGGGCTCCCAACTTCAACAACAACTTTAAAAATGAATGTCATTCCTCTCTTCAACCAATACATCGCCATTCTGTTCTTCAGAGGGGGCTCCTGATTTCAACAACTTTAAAAAATAAAATCCTATTCGAGGGCGGATGAACCCGAAATATCCTATTCGAGGGCGGATGAACCCAAAATATCCTATTCGAGGGCGGATGAACCCAAATATCCTATTCGAGGGCGGATGAACCCAAAATATCCTATTCGAGGGCGGATGAACCCAAAATATCCTATTCGAGGGCGGATGAACCCAAAATATCCTATTCGAGGGTGGATGAACCCAAAATATCCTATTCGAGGGTGGATGAACCCATATATCCTATTCGATGGCGGATGAACCCAAAATATCCTATTCGAGGGCGGATGAACCCAAATATCCTGTTCGAGGGCGGATGAACCCAAAATATCCTGTTCGAGGGCGGATGAACCCAAATATCCTATTCGAGGGCGGATGAACCCAAATATCCTATTCGAGGGCGGATGAACCCAAATATCCTATTCGAGGGCGGATGAACCCAAATATCCTATTCGAGGGCGGATGAACCCAAATATCCTATTCGAGGGCGGATGAACCCAAAATATCCTATTCGAGGGCGGATGAACCCAAAATATCCTATTCGAGGGCGGATGAACCCAAAATATCCTATTCGAGGGCGGATGAACCCAAATATCCTATTCGAGGGCGGATGAACCCAAATATCCTATTCGATGGCGGATGAACCCAAAATATCCTATTCGAGGGCGGATGAACCCAAAATATCCTATTCGAGGGCGGATGAACCCAAAATATCCTATTCGAGGGCGGATGAACCCAAAATATCCTATTCGCATTTTTCTTTGCATCATTTTGGCAACTGGTAGTAAGCTCTGAAAATCCTTTTCAAAAACAAACTGCTGGGAAGGTAAGTCTTTTAAACCAAGAAATGAAAAAGTGATGATTTCAAAAAATAGAAAAAAGAAGAAGTCTTTCTGAACAAATGCTAGGGAAAAGGAAAGAAAAGAACTTATCTGAATGATATAACCGATTCCAACGATCATGTCGCGCATTCCGGATTAATCAACCCAGTCTATTTGTATCAATCAACCTTCCAGACGGCCTCATGTTGCTGGGGATAAACAGGCACTCAACTCTTTGCGGATCCTTCCCGCCAATCTTGTTTTGTCGCCTCATAGTGCCCTTCGAGGGGTTTTCACTAATAAGACTCTCTCATTTCTCTCAACTCCTGTCGCCTTATGGTGCCTGTGAAGGTTTTCACCGATAAGACTCTCTCATTTTATTTTATTTTTCAGCTGGGAATTGGAGTGTTGCCGATAATTATATATGAGGACGAACAAAAATTAAGAGGTCAAAAAGTAACTTATTATGAATATGAGGAAGTATTAAATTACATTAATAATGTAAAGTTCCTTTAAGTTGTCACCATATCAATCCATTTATTAAAGTGTTGCAATTACCAATTGGGCGCAAAAGAGAGCGGGGAATGCAGTTGCACGTGATAGGATAAGATTTTTAACTTTCAGCGATAGTAGTAGTGCACTAGCGTAGACGTGAGGAGAGGAAGGGAAACGTTGCATTAAGCCATGTAAAATTTATTACTGTAGCAGATCACATGGATGGTAAGGGGCCAATAGCGACATAGAAGGGAAGAAGTGAATGCGTTAAATTTGCTCCATTTCGTAGTTTTACTCATTAATGGTGGGATGGTTGAAATTTTTTCACTTTTAATAGAGATTTTCGCTTTGAATCTTGGAATGTAAAACATGTTCGTAAAGAGTACTTTACTTCTTTTAGTGGTCTACATACGAATCCGAACTAATTGAGTCATTGGTGTTGGGTTAAAACGGTCCAATGACACTCTTAACATGGTGTGATATGTCTATTTTGGATAGGCTCCTAATCTTTTCAGCTACCAAAATACATATTGCACGTGAAGGATCCCAAGACACTAATGAAGATAGTGATCAAAATCAAAATGATCATCATAGTGTAAATGTTATGGATGTTCCAGTTGATGAAGTTGTGGTTGATCTGCAACCAATTCCTACTCAAGTAACTATTTCAAATGCTCCTGTTACCTCTCTTAGATGATCTACAAGGGAGAAACAAAAATCATGCGATATTCTCTCGATGAGTATGTACTTTTGACTGATGTTGGAGAACCTGAGAGATATGATTAAGCCATGCAAGATACTTACAAAGATCAGTGGATATAATTTATGAAAGATGAGATGAAGTCACTCCATGAGAATGACACATATGAATTAGTAAAATTGCCGTAAAGATAAGAGACCTTTATCAAATAAATAAATGTTCAGAATAAAGCAAGATCAACATACCTCTGCGCCTAGGTACACGGCGAGATTAGTTAAATATTTTTGCCAGAAGAAGGGAGTTGACTTTGATAAAATTTTCTTCCTGTTGTGAAGATGTCTTCTATTTGTATGGTTCTAAGCTTAGTCGTGAGTCTAGATTTAGAGGTTGAGCAGATGGATGTAAATACTATTTTTCTTTGTGATGATTTTGGATGAGGAGATGTATATGGAGCAATGATCATGTCCAATTCACACTCAAATAACAAGTATGAAACGGTCGTTACAATTATAAAACCCAACACGAGTCGAGGTCGAATTTCACAGGGGGTTTAGATCGATACTAAGGTAGATACTCAAGAAGAGAACATGTAATATCTATATTAGACTTTCAAACAACAATGGGTAATTGTTATCTAAATTGACAGCTAAGAAATTAAAATAAATAGTAGCGATTAGAGAATGAAATATTTTTGGTGTTTTAATCAATTAAGGGGAAAGCCTAGGGATGTAAACTTCACCTAAGTGTAAAACTAATGGGTATAGTAAATTAATGTTTGCTTAGTAGATCGGGGTATGTTATGATTGTCAATTCTCAAGTACCTACTCAATACATCTCAGTCAAAGAGTAATTATGCCCAAATTGGCTTTCTCAAGACCAAATGGGTAGTATTCTAAGCAATTTATATGCTTCCAAGTGGGATTATCCCTATCTCTAGTTCAAATCCTTTAATCAAACTAGTCAAAACCTTAACTAGCTCAATTTCTTGTTAGCCAAGTTTTTCTTGACTAGGTTCCTCTTTCTCAAGTAAGAACTAAGTCAAATAGGCATGAATCAATATTTGCAACCATTAATTATAGATATAAAATATAAATAAGGCTAAATAATAAGCACTCAATCATTAATAAGTATTAATATTAATAACCCATAAGTTTTACACACTAGGGTTGGGTTATAACCCTAGATAAAATCTAGCTCCTCATGCTTGAAAACATAAAAAATGAAAGAGTAGTAGTAATTGAAGACATAAAACTAAAATTAAAAGATAAAAGCAGTGAGTCTTCTCTAATTTTGATCACCAATTTCCCAAAATAATAAACTCTAACCGCTACAACTGCTAAAAATATAAAAGTGTTTCTCGTCTATTTATAGTGTCCAAAAATTTGCCGACAACGCCCTTCGGGAGGTTCTGCGGTCGCACAATTTGGTGTGAGAACCACACTTTATTCTTTTGCTCTTGTAATGGGAGAGATTTTGCGGCTGCATAACGATCTCTGCGGCCGCACTTCAACTTCTGTGGCCGCATATTTGGCTGTGGACCGCGTTCTAAGGAGGCTTTACATTTGATCTTTTGTAGCTACTTTGAACTTTCCAAGCTTGTCAATGAGAACTATTTTAGCGGTCGCACAATCTGGTGTGCGGACCGCACTTCTGCTAAACTCCTCTAAGGCTTCAAGGTGTTTGTGGCCTCACCTGTATTGCTGCGGCTTGCATCTTCATCTACGGCTGTAGAATAAGTTTTGGGGACCGCACAATCCTCTACATTTGCTCCTTTTGACCTGTTGAGCTGGAACACTCCTCTTTTATTTAAATTTTTTTTATTGAGCTTGAATCCTCCAACATTCCTGCAATTTACACAATTTTATTAGATTTATAAATAAAAATCACTACTTTAGGACTAAAAACTAAAGCAAGAAGATACTAATAAGTGGTTAAAACTCATTCTTATCAATTCCCCTAAAAATAAGTTTTTGCTTGTCCTCAAGCAAATAGATTAGTTTTCACCTCCCTTAAAATGAAGGTTCATTTCAAAGAGTCAATTGTAAGTCATTCATATTCAGTTGGGACCAATAATTATCCACAAAACTCATGCACTTTCAACAAGATGACAAAATTTTCAAATACATGTGACTTGTATACAATTCTGGTGTGACATTTGAGCTTCAAGAATTGGTTTCACTCATCAAGGATTCTTGTTCTTTCATGTTAGTCATGGAGGACTCCAAACTCTTCCTCCTCTATCTTCCATTTGTCATGTTCACTTCAAGATTTCACACTTAATTTCTAGAGAAATAAATGATTCACTCTCCTTTCACAAAGAAACGTCACAAGTAAAGCTTCAATTAACATAAGCGTGCCCTCATGTAGATCTCTACTAATGTAAGGTCACTTGGTTCAAAATCAAGTAGGACTTATTTGGGGTTGTAATGAAGGTTTTTGGGTTGGGGTAAGATACCATATGGGATAAATGATTAAATCCTTCCTTAAGCACTCCACTTTTCATTTATTGGCTCACATTTGCCCAAATCCTTAGAGGCATTTCTTTTTCTTGGGGGCTAGAGAGACTTTCCATCATTCTTTATTATTTATTTTATTATTTTTCTCCCTTGATGCTCATACTAGAGATCATTGCTTCTCTTCAATTTCATCAATCACTTATTTATTTTTTTGTATTTTTTTTGTTCTTTCTTTTCTTGCTTTCTCTTTACATGGAGAGCATTTCTTTTCTCTCTTTTCAGTACCTTTATAACTCTTTTAGATTCCTCAACTTTTCTCCCACACTTAGGCTTTGAGCCACTTATTACATATGAGTGTTAAATAAAGTTCGAGTGCCAAGAGAGGATTATGATCAAAATGGATAAAGGCTTGTAGCATGATTACCAACAGAGAAAGGATAAAGGCCCAAAGTGGTTGACTAGGGATAACGATCATAGGGTGGCAGTAGAAAGCTCAAATGGTCCAAGGAAAGCCTACACTCATTTTTTAAACCAAGCAAACCTAGAATTTTGCCTTGAAACACATTTGGGGCAAATTCTAGACTATTCACTCAAGTACTTGGACTAGTAACAAGAAGTCACCTCACCTCTCATGCAACTACACCGTAAAAGAGGATAGAGTCTAAAGTCCAAAATGGTCACAATCAAGTTAAAGATCACTATGGTCCATCCAACCACCTAATGATTATCAAAGTCAACTCAAGAACCTCAAAGTCACTAAACTAGAGCTATTTTCTTCTAAAAACCTTGTTTCAAACCATAAGCATGTAGTTAATTATGTTGGTGCTACGTGAAGCATAAATTACTTTTATAGAGAATAACTTAGTTAGGTTTTTATTCTTTAATATTTACTGCTACTATTACCTAAACATGCAATTGACTCATTCCCTTAAGAAAGTTGTCACACTATCCATCCTCGGAAAGAGTCACCCAGTTCACACAAAAGATTACTTTTGGAAAGAACCATGGTATTAAGAAAATCAAAGGCTTATTAATAATACTAATATGAAAAACATAAAAGCTACCAAAACAAACACATTAAAGATAAACAACAAAAGATGCTAATAAATGTAACAACTACAAAAGATGACAAAAAAATAAAATCATCTAATTATTATATTCCAAAGTTGTCAATAGTACCAAATCATCAAATATTCTCCCACCCACCTAATAAAAAGAAGCATTGTCCCCAATGCTTAACAAAATAAGATCAAAGAGTAGAGAGGGCGAAAAAACTCCCTAAATGTCCTCAGTCATCATAGTGTCACCAGCAGTATCAGTCCCAACCGGCTCAACTAACTAAATATCATCACCAAGTATGGGAGCAACCTGTGTGCTGATTATATCACGCACTACCTCACTAGTGTCGGATGTAAGGCATGACTCCTCAGTCTAAGTAGCGGGAGCATCATGAGAAGATGGAGCTAGGTGAGGTAGGGAGGGATCAACAGCATGTCAAACGGCAAATCTCCGGCCTCAGCTATTCGGGTCACATCAGCTCGAAGTGCATCAATTGACTTCTTGTTGGCCGGTGTCTTCCCCATCTTCTTTACCTTCTTGGTCAACCACTTGATCACAACACTATGTTGTGCCAGTGTATCCATGATGACCTTATGGTTATCATAATATATGCCTAATAAGAAGCTATTGACAACTAGGGGCAGTGAGAAAATAAAGAGGAATGGAGAACCATAATGGTATATATATTTCATATAAGATGACTTACAACTAGAATAAAAAGAGCGGAATCAATATTGTAATGGATGTATTTAGTTGTAAGTCACAGGTGGTTTGATAAACGAGCAAGTCCAAAAGGAAAAGGGTTGACTAGAGGTCTTCACCAATTAATAGGTTTGGAATACGCTTGGCAGACTCAGATAATAAATGTATCATGGCTTGGAATATGGTAGAGTTATCTCTTGTAGGTAGGGAAAATTTTCGTTTAAGGAAAAGTTAAAAAAAGGTATTCGGCAAGAGAAAACTACATATTTTGAGTCTATTGATGGAGTGATCTTGAAATATCATTGAAAGTATGGGGGGGGGGAATTGTAACCAATTAAAAAATATTACTTGACTAAGTATAAGTTTAGTCGACTAGACTTTGCGCAGTGATTGATATCAGCAGAAATAAACTAAATGAACATAAAGGTTAAGAAGATACCTAAGTTTTTATACTAGTTCAATACCGGTGTGGTACCTACGTCCAGTTCCCTTGGGTCACAAGAGTTCTCTTAGATCTTTGATGAATGTTTACAGCAATGATGGTTTTAGTACGTTCACCACCAACGATGTACAATAACATTCATTCTTTCCAATGTTGACACATATCTCGTTTTGTGTTCTAACTCTTCCTATCTTTTGTGACACTTGTAGACTCAAGAATACAATGTTTGTACTAAAAACTAGAAAGGCTTAGAAATAGATGATGTAGTTATGTGCCTTTGAATGTTCTTATGCTTCTTCCTTTATAGCTTGATAAGTCTTCTGTTTCCTTGTATTCTGGGATTGTATTACACAATTCTAGGAGTCCTTTCCTTGTGAGGCATATGCATCTAAGAGAAATACCCAAGGGTAGCCTCATGAATCTAGTTTGAAATGGTAGCTAGATTCATTCTTAATCTTGATGAATTGCTTCCTTCATTCCTCCTTGATTTGAGCTTCTGTATAGTCTTCTAGATTTGATCTCTGGCCTTGATTAGCTCTCTTCCCATTCTTGCATGCTTGAAAATCTTTGACAATGTTGATTGATTGACTTTCCTTATTTTTTCTTCAACTGATTGATTCATTTTTCATGTAAAGCAAAGTTCAAACATAGTCGTTGAGTAGGGTCTTCTTTCCTTTTATCAACATTGTTGCTTTCCAAATCTACATACAAGGATATTGTTACAACCCATATCCACATGTGTTATTTCATGCCATATATTAGTTAACATAAATCCAAGAAGAAATTATCTTTGAGATGATAAGATGTCAATCCTATTGGTCTTAAGTGATACAAGAGTGTATAAGGGTGATTAACAAGTATTAGAAGTTAAACGAATCAAGGATGTTGTAACTCGTATTTTCAGGTAATCTAGCGGTGCTTAATACACTCAAGAGGTCATTTATTAAGCTATTTTAATCATATAATATCCGTATCATAAGTCTTGAAGTCAAACGAGTTATGAAACAAAAGTCGACAAAAGTTGTCGCAACTTAGGTTCATAATTTTACTTAAACATTAGGTCAAATATTTCTAATCTTTTATCATAAATTACAAGGAATTACGGGGTTATATACCAACCAAATTAAATATCTATGAGTCTAGTTTCCAACGCATTAAACCGTTCATCGATACGATCTCGGAGTAGAGAGATATTCGTGTTTTTGCGAGACTGCGCCAAACACCTCTCTATGGGGCCCACTAAGGCGATTTAAGATATTTGGACCTATATAGGATGCCTCCAACCCGTTTTAAGTCATTTCTTCTCACTATTTTCAGACCTTAGAACCCTAGGAACATCCTCTCAAGGTTCTCTCAAGATTCAAGACCCAAAAAAGAGGCAAACAACACAAATCAAGTGTCGGGAATTCCGTGGCGCTAGTAAGTCTCTTGTTCTTCTTGTTGTTGCTCATTTTTGTGTCGTTCCAGCTCATGTGGGAGGTTGTTTTAAAGGGTTTATGTTCTGTAAATACTCCCTCATGTTCTTAATATCAATCCTAGGTGATTTCAAGCCTTCTAAAGTGATTCTAGTGCCGAAAAACACTAATTGATCGCTAGTTTCGCTTTTTTGTTGTTGTGGCAGCATTGGAGGGATATTTCATGGAAATTTAAGGTCAAATTGGAGTTATTCTTTCTGTATAAAGGTAAAGAACCTCTTACTCTATATGTATTTAAGATTATCCAAGTTGCGGCTAAGACATTGAAGCTAGAACTTGTGAAATATATATCGAAAGGCTTGGTAGTAATGTTATTATTTTGTGGACTGTTTTGCGTTGTTGTTGGGCTGCGTATTTTGCTACTATCTTGTGGAAGTTTTGGAGGAGGAAGGGTGTGGAGAAACACCATATATATGTAGGGTTATGGGCTGATAGTTATTCGTAACATTTCCAGGTTGTTTGACACGACTACGGTGGTCGTCGTATGTATGGAGTGATTAGGCTGTGTGTGGACTATTTTGGGAGGCTCAATATGTTTATTATTGATGTTGTTTGGGCTGTTTGGTGACTGTTTTGAATGGTGTGAGGTCATATATATAGGGGAGGTGCTGTCCGTTTCATCGTAAAATAGGTTGTGGTCGATACATAATAGTTATGACGCTTAAATGATAACGATAGTATCGTTTCTCTTATTGTAGACTAAGGAGTTTTGACAATTGCATAGCTTGAGATTGGGGCAGTATATACAAGGTATGTGAGGCTATCCCTTTCCTTCTTTTGCACGACTCCGATTGTACATAATGTAATGAACGAGCTTCCAAGATACTCTACTCTTAGAAGCTAGCAGTACTTACATTGTTTTCCCTCTTATGGAACGATTGATGTTAATGTTGCTTCTCTTATTCTTATGTTATCAATGTTGTTCGTACTTCCTAAATCTTATAAGGTTCATAGTGAAGAGTTAGTCCTAATAACGTGTACAGAGGATACCGACCTTACGTCACTCCGAAAGGTTTAGAATGTGATTCCATGAGTCGAGCATGCATTATATATATGTATCTATTTTACTCTACCGAGCCACGCTATAGTTGGCCGGGTACGACACCTATTGTGCAACCACTGATCAGTTGGGTTTTACCGAGCTCCACGTGGCCGGGTACGATTCTACCGAGCCTATTATGGCCGGGTACGATATGATGATGATGATGCCCACAGAGGCGAATGCTTTAAAGGTTTATGTATTTATACATATGTATCATGCATTTCATGTAAGTAGCCCTCAGAGGTACTAAGATGTTACAGGTTGTATATTCTCTATCCTTGCTTACATTACTGATCGTATTTATGGTTCCTTGCCTTACATACTCAGTACTTTATTCGTACTGACGTCCTTTTATTTGTGGACGTTGCATGTCGTGCTGCAGGTCCTGATAGACAGGCAGGTGCAGCTCCCCCACCACAGTAGGCTGTCCAGTTCAGCGGTGATTGGCGAGATCCCTTCTCCGGACTTGCCTTAGTCTTGGTATGCATTTTTGTTATAGACATTATGGGTATGTCGGGGCCCTGTTCCGGCTATGTTGCAGCACTTACGTTCCTTTAGAGGCTCATAGACAGGTGTCGACTCATGTATAGTTTGGTATGCCTTGTCGGCTAGTTTTTGTTGTATAGTCTTTCATAGTAGCGTGGTAGCTCATACCTTATATGTAGTTTCTTGATTGTCTGGTCATCCCCTGCTATGTATGTTCATGCCGTCATATTTTATTGCTGGTTGTCCATGATCTAGGTCTACCATTTATATTGATCTCGTCAGCCTTAAAAGATAATAATGAAGGTTAGATGAAATGTACGTTGGTGCTCGGCAAGTGTGGTCGGGTGCTAGTCATGGCCCTTCAGTTTGGGTCGTGACAAACTTGGTATCAGAGCAAGTCTGTCCTAGGGGTTGTCTATGAGCCGTGTCTAGTAGAGTCTTGATTATGGATGTGTAGCGCGCCACATTTATAATCAGGAGGCTACATGACATCTAGGGTTGTTACCTTCTTCCTGAATCTAGATCGTGCGTAGAGTTGAGTCGTAAGTGTTCGTCTCTAATATTCACCTTGTTTTTTTTCAGTGATGCCTTCGACTAGGAAGCAAACGATTAGTAGACGGCTTGATACAGCAGCGGGAGAGGGTACCAGTCAGGTGCCCCAAGTCAGAGCAGGACAAAGTGAGGCTCAAAGTGAGATGCCCTCTCATACCTCATCTACTCCATCTCCTCCAGAGGATATTAGAAGGCACCCAGCGCCTCCAGTTCCTCCGTCTGGCACTCCAGACCAGGATATGCGGAGTGCTTTGCAGTTATTGACTAGCTTGGTAGCTGCTCAGGATCAGAGGCAGAATACAGGTGCTGCTGAGAAACCAGTTAGTACAAGAGTTCGTGATTTTATTAATTTAGACCCTCCAGTGTTTACCGGATCAGACCCCAAGGAGGACCCACAGACTTTTATTGACCAAGTTCATCGTACACTTCGGGTTATGCATGTTAGTGATACAGAGGCAGTAGAGTTGGCTTCTTATCGGTTACGGGATTTAGCGGTTCTCTGGTATGATAGTTGGGAGAGATCCAGGGGTCCGAACCCTCCTCCAGCTGTGTGGAAGGAATTTTCTGAGGCCTTTCTTCGTCACTACTTGCCAGTTGAGATACGACGAGCTAGAGCTGATAAGTTCTTGAACCTTAGACAAGGTAATATGAGTGTGCGAGAGTACAGTATGCAGTTTGATTCTTTGGCAAGGTATGCTCCCCATATGGTGGCCGAGATGAGTGATAGGGTGCATATGTTCGTGAATGGGTTGGGACCACATCTGATAAATGAGTGTACGACAGCCTCCTTGGTGGAGGGCATGGATATTTCCCGTATTCAAGCTTATGCCCAGACCCTAGAGGATCGTAAGCGCCAGCAGAGGGCAGTTAGGGAGCAGGATAGGGGCCAGCATAAGAGGGCGAGATTTGCAGGGTATTCTGATGACTTCAGAGGCCGCATCAGGCCACAGTTTTCGAGGAGTTCGGCGCCACCTGTAGCTAGTGCTCCTCCACAGTTTCAGAGGCCTCGATATGATCGATCCTATTCTGGTCCAGGTCAGAGTTCGCGGGCATCTGGCTCGCAACATCACAGGGATACTAGTCAGATGAGACCCCCAACACCACATTGTGATCAGTGCGGCAAGGCCCACTTTGGACTGTGTCGTCGAGGTTCTGATGCATGCTATTCGTGCGGGCAGCCTGGCCATATGATGCGGGATTGTCCTAATAGAGGAGGTGATGGTATGGCTCAGCCGACTGGATCTGTGTCTGGTTCTTCCTCATCAGTTCGACCTCCAGCACGGGGTTTTCAGCAGTCGACAGGTCGTGGTAGGGGTAGAGGTGCAGTGCCGAGTTCGAGTGGTGCTCAAAATCGAACCTATGCTCTAGTAGGTCGACAGGATCTCGAGTCGTCTCCAGATGTTGTTACAGGTATTATATCTGTGTTTTCTTATGATGTATATGCGCTGATTGATCCGGGATCTACATTATCATATGTTACACCCTTTGTGGCTAATAAGTTTGGCATTGAACCTGAATTGATAAGTAAACCCCTCGCGGTATCTACTCCGATAGGAGATTCTGTGATTGCTAGAAGGGTATATAGAGGTTGCACTGTGATGATTTGTAGTCGTCAAACCTCGGCAAATTTATTTGAGTTAGAAATGGTTGATTTTGATGTGATAATGGGAATGGACTGGTTGGCCTCATGCTATGCAAATGTTGACTGTCGTACGAAGATGGTTAGGTTCCAATTTCCGGGTGAACCCATCATTGAATGGAAAGGGAACATTGCTACACCGAAAGGTAGGTTTATTTCCTATCTTAAGGCAAGGAAAATGATCTCAAAAGGTTACATTTATCATCTCGTTCGCGTTAGGGATGCGGAGGCGAAACCGCCTACTTTACAATCAATCCCTGTGGTCAACGAATTCCCAGATGTTTTCCCAGATGAACTCCCAGGCCTTCCTCCTGAAAGGGAGATTGAGTTTAGCATTGATGTGTTGCCTGACACTCAACCGATCTCTATTCCTCCATACAGAATGGCCCCGGCAGAGTTGCAAGAGTTGAAGGTGCAGTTGAAGGACTTGCTAGATAAGGGCTTTATTAGGCCTAGCACTTCACCTTGGGGTGCACCAGTCCTATTCGTGCGGAAGAAAGACGGGTCGTTACGGATGTGTATCGACTATCGACAGTTGAATAAGTCTACTATAAAGAACAAGTATCCACTTCCAAGAATTGATGACCTGTTTGACCAACTCCAGGGTGCCAAGTATTTCTCCAAGATTGATTTACGTTCAGGGTATCATCAGGTAAGGGTTAGGGAGAAGGATATTCCAAAGACGGCCTTCCGGACAAGATATGGGCACTTTGAGTTCTTGGTGATGTCGTTCGGGCTAACAAATGCCCCAGCAGCTTTTATGGATCTCATGAATACTATATTCAGGCCCTATCTTGATGTGTTCGTGATTGTATTCATTGATGACATTCTAGTATATTCTCGTTCGGAGGCGGAACATGCGGGCCACTTGCGGATAGTATTACAGACGCTTCAGGATCGTAAGTTATATGCTAAGCTCTCCAAATGTGAATTCTGGCTGAACTCAGTAGCATTCCTTGGCCATGTGATATCTGATGAGGGTATTAGTGTCGACACTCAGAAGATCGATGCAGTAAAGAATTGGCCGAGACCTACAACACCATCAGAAGTCCGCAGCTTCCTAGGACTAGCAGGATATTATAGGCGGTTTGTAGAAGGATTTTCCTCTATATCATCACCATTGACTAAGTTAACACAAAAAGCTACCAAATTCCAGTGGTCTGACACTTGTGAACGTAGTTTTCAGGAGCTGAAGAATCGATTGACATCTGCACCAGTGCTCACTCTTCCTGAAGGAACAGAAGGTTATGTGGTATATTGTGATGCCTCAGGTATAGGTTTGGGGTGCGTATTGATGCAGCGTGGGAATGTGATTGCTTATGCATCAAGACAATTGAAGAAGCATGAAAAGAATTATCCAACCCATGATTTGGAATTGGCTGCAGTAATATATGCTTTGAAGATATGGCGGCACTACTTATACGGCGTCCATGTTGACATCTACACAGATCACAAGAGTTTACAATACATCTTCAAGCAGAAAGAGTTGAATTTGAGGCAGCGTAGGTGGCTTGAATTATTGAAAGACTACGACGTCGAGATATTGTATCATCCCGGTAAAGCCAATGTTGTGGCAGACGCTCTCAGCCGTAAATCAATGGGAAGCTTAGTACATATTGAGGCAGGTAGATGGGGGTTGATTAAAGAGCTTCATCAGCTAGCCAATATGAGAATCAGATTGTTAGACTCTGATGACGGAGGTGTTACTGTACAGAATACATCAGAATCATCTTTGGTAGCCGAGGTAAAAGCACGACAATATGAAGATCCTATCTTAGTACGATTAAGAGAAAGCATTCAACAGTGTAAAAGTATGGCTTTTGGGATCGGAAAAGACGGGGCACTGAGATACCAGAGCCGATTGTGTGTGCCTAATGTGGCAGGGTTGCGAGAGAAGATTATGAATGAGATTCATCAATCCCGATATTCCATCCATCCCGGCTCGACAAAGATGTATCATGATGTCAAGGAGCAATATTGGTGGGATAATATGAAGAAGTCTATTGCAGAATTTGTAGCCCAGTGTCCCAATTGTCAACAAGTAAAGATAGAACATCAGAAACCCAGTGGATTGCTTCAAAATATAGAGATTCCGACCTGGAAGTGGGAGGTGATTAATATGGACTTCATTATTGGATTACCTCGCTCTTATCATAAGTTTGACTCCATCTGGGTGATAATTGATCGACTTACAAAATGTGCCCATTTTCTGCCAGTAAAGACAACTTACACGGCTGAAGATTATGCGAAGTTGTATATCAAGGAGATTGTTAGGCTTCATGGTGTGCCCATATCTATTATATCAGACCGAGGAGCTCAATTTACGGCTAACTTTTGGAGGTCTTTCCAGAAGGGTTTAGGCACACAGGTAAATCTCAGCACTGCATTTCATCCGCAGACTGACGGACAGGCTGAACGTACCATTCAGACACTGGAAGATATGCTACGAGCATGTGTTCTAGATTTTAAGGGGAATTGGGATGATCATCTTCCACTCATAGAATTCGCCTATAACAATAGCTACCATTCCAGTATTAAAATGGCCCCATATGAGGCACTATACGGGAGGAGATGTAGATCACCAGTTGGATGGTTCAAAGTCGGTGAAACAGAATTATATGGGCCAGATTTGATTCACCAAGCTATTGAGAAGGTGAAAGTGATACAGGAGCGATTGAGGACGGCACAAAGCAGGCAAAAATCTTATTCTGATGTCCGACGTCGTGATCTAGAGTTTGAGGTTGGTGATTGGGTTTTCCTGAGGATCTCACCAATGAAGGGTATTATGCGTTTTGGGAAGAAAGGTAAGCTGAGTCCAAGGTATATCGGGCCGTATAAAATTCTTCGACGGATTGGACAGGTTGCTTATGAGTTAGAATTGCCATCCGAATTGGAATTTGTCCACCCGGTATTCCATGTATCTATGTTGAGAAAATGTATTGGAGACCCTTCTCGAGTCATCCCTATCAAAGATGTACAAGTTACAGAGGACCTATCATATGAAGAAGTGCCAGTGGCGATATTAGATCGGCAAGTCCGCAAGCTGAGAACAAAAGATGTAGCTTCCGTCAAAGTATTGTGGAGGAACAAAAATATGGAAGAAATGACATGGGAAGTAGAAGAGGAGATGAAGTCTAAATACCCTTACTTATTCCAGAATGAAGATAACAAGGATGCTGGTGGAAGACAGGATACATTGGAAGAAGAAACGGCTCTATGAGGTAAGCAATAATTTGAGAATACTCCTCCTTAATACAAAATGGTGATATGTAGATAATGTAAATACGCATAATGCTTTGTGTAGCCTTGTGAAGCCATATGTTGGGCTTAATTACTTGCAAGTTTTGCTAGTGACCATTTTATAGGGGAAAATTGATCGGAAATTTCCATTGGAATCCACGATGATTTAAACTCCCCATAAACCCTTACATTCGAGGACGAATGTTCCTAAGGGGGAGGGTGTTACAACCCATATCCACATGTGTTATTTCAAGCCATATATTAGTTAACATAAATCCAAGAAGGAATTATCTTTGAGATGATAAGATGTCAATCCTATTGGTCTTAAGTGATACAAGAGTGTATAAGGGTGATTAACAAGTATTAGAAGTTAAACGAATCAAGGATGTTGTAACTCGTATTTTCAGGTAATCTAGCGGTGCTTAATACACTCAAGAGGTCATTTATTAAGCTATTTTAATCATATAATATCCGTATCATAAGTCTTGAAGTCAAACGAGTTATGAAACAAAAGTCGACAAAAGTTGTCGCAACTTAGGTTCATAATTTTACTTAAACATTAGGTCAAATGTTTCTAATCTTTTATCATAATTTACAAGGAATTACGGGGTGATCTACCAACAAAATTAAAGATCTATGAGTCTAGTTTCCAACGCATTAAACCGTTCATCGATACGATCTCGGAGTAGAGAGATATTCGCGTTTTCGCGAGACTGCGCCAAGCACCTCTCTATGGGGCCCACTAAGGCGGTTTAAGATATTTGGACCTATATAGGATGCCTCCAACCCGTTTTAAGTCATTTCTTCTCACTATTTTCAGACCTTAGAACCCTAGGAACATCCTCTCAAGGTTCTCTCAAGATTCAAGACCCAAAAAAAGGGCAAACAACACAAATCAAGTGTCGGGAATTCCGTGGCGCTAGTAAGTCTCTTGTTCTTCTTGTTGTTGCTCATTTTTGTGTCGTTCCAGCTCGTGTGGGAGGTTGTTTTAAAGGGTTTATGTTCTGTAAATACTCCCTCATGTTCTTAATATCAATCCTAGGTGATTTCAAGCCTTCTAAAGTGATTCTAGTGCCGAAAAACACTAATTGATCGCTAGTTTCGCTTTTTTGTTGTTGTGGCAGCATTGGAGGGATATTTCATGGAAATTTAAGGTCAAATTGGAGTTGTTCTTTCTGTATAAAGGTAAGGAACCTCTTACTCTATATGTATTTAAGATTATCCAAGTTGCGGCTAAGCCATTGAAGCTAGAACTTGTGAGATATATATCGAAAGGCTTGGTAGTAATGTTATTGTTTTGTGGACTGTTTTGCGTTGTTGTTGGGCTGCGTATTTTACTACTATCTTGTGGAGTTTTGGAGGAGGAAGGGTGTGGAGAAACACCATATATATGTAGGGTTATGGGCTGATAGTTATTCGTAACATTTCCAGGTTGTTTGACACGACTACGGTGGTCGTCGTATGTATGGAGTGATTAGGCTGTGTGTGGACTATTTTGGGAGGCTCAATATGTTTATTATTGATGTTGTTTGGGCTGTTTGGTGACTGTTTTGAATGGTGTGAGGTCATATATATAGGGGAGGTGCTGTCCGTTTCATCGTAAAATAGGTTGTGGTCGATACATAATAGTTATGACGCTTAAATGATAACGATAGTATCGTTTCTCTTATTGTAGACTAAGGAGTTTTGACAATTGCATAGCTTGATATTGTGGCAGTATATACAAGGTATGTGAGGCTATCCCTTTCCTTCTTTTGCACGACTCCGATTGTACATAATGTAATGAATGAGCTTCCAAGATACTCTACTCTTAGAAGCTAGCAGTACTTACATTGTTTTCCCTCTTATGGAACGATTGATGTTAATGTTGCTTCTCTTATTCTTATGTTATCAATGTTGTTCGTACTTCCTAAATCTTATAAGGTTCATAGTGAAGAGTTAGTCCTAATAACGTGTACAGAGGATACCGACCTTACGTCACTCCGAAAGGTTTAGAATGTGATTCCATGAGTCGAGCATGCATTATATATATGTATCTATTTTACTCTACCGAGCCACGCTATAGTTGGCCGGGTACGGCACCTATTGTGCAACCACTGATCAGTTGGGTTTTACCGAGCTCCACGTGGCCGGGTACGATTCTACCGAGCCTTATGATGGCCGGGTACGTTTTTTTACCGAGCCTATTATGGCCGGGTACGATATGATGATGATGATGCCCACAGAGGCGAATGTTTTAAGGGTTTATGTATTTATACATATGTATCATGCATTTCATATAAGTAGCCCTCAGAGGTACTAAGATGTTACAGGTTGTATATTCTCTATCCTTGCTTACATTACTGATCGTATTTATGGTTCCCTGCCTTACATACTCAGTACTTTATTCGCACTGACGTCCTTTTATTTGTGGACGCTGCATGTCGTGCTGCAGGTCCTGATAGACAGGCAGGTGCAGCTCCCCCACCACAGTAGACTGTCCAGTTCAGCGGTGATTGGCGAGATCCCTTCTCCGGACTTGCCTTGGTCTTGGTATGCAATTTTTGTTATAGACATTATGGGTATGTCGGGGCCCTGTTCCGGCTATGTTGCAACACTTATGTTCTTTTAGAGGCTCATAGACAGGTGTCGGCTCATGTATAGTTTGGTATGCCTTGTCGGCTAGTTTTTGTTGTATAGTCTTTCATAGTAGCGTGGTAGCTCATACCTTATACGTAGTTTCTTGATTGTCTGGTCATCCCCTGCTATGTATGTTCATGCCGTCATATTTTATTGCTGGTTGTCCATGATCTAGGTCTACCATTTATATTGATCTCGTCAGCCTTAAAAGATAATAATGAAGGTTAGATGAAATGTACGTTGGTGCTCGGCAAGTGTGGTCGGGTGCTAGTCATGGCCCTTCAGTTTGGGTCGTGACAGATATGTCATTAGTCAAGGCTTATTTTAGATTATTTATCATTATTAAAATTCTAAACTTAACAATCTCCCCCTTTTTGATGATGACAATAATCTAAAAAGAGTTTGACTAATTTATGGGTACTTCCCTTTTTCAAGTGTGCTCCCCCTGTCTTGAAGCTGGTTCTTGTGTGTGTGTTTCTCCCCCTGTCTTGTACCTGTACTCTTTTTCTTTCTTCTCCCCTGATAGAATATAAGGGTCCACCAAACTCTATAGAGAACCAGGTTCTCTATCAGGTTCAACAGTACACACGTAAACAATAATAAATAAATGACAAGAGGAATTTAACGTGGAAAATTCCCAGCTCATTGGGATTAAAAACCACGACCTACTCTTGCAGGATTTCAACTTCACTACTGAGCAACTTTTAGATTACAACCTATGAAACCTAGGAATTAACCTCTTAATCCCTCACTAACTTGTAATACTCTATTACAAGCCACTTTGTAATAACTCTATTATAAAGACTTTGCAACTTGACTAACTCTAGCGAAGAATCAAACACACAGGTTTAAGGTTTACAAGAGTTTCCTACAGAATGCTTCTAAACAAGTTGGATAGGAATTACGATTGAAGAACTATTACAAAGTTACAACTCAACTAAGTACATACAATAACTCGATGTGAGAACTGGTCCGTAGTTGTTTGTTCTTTGTTCTTGAAGCACTTGAGAATTACTTGTTGGATGATCACGTAAGAGAGCTTGAGTAAAAATCTCTAAGTGTTCAAGTGAATGTGTTTTACCTTCCTTGATTGTATATATACATGTGTGACATCACTTACAGTGATGTAAGCAAGGTAGGTAAAAGTCTTCCATAGAAAGTTGACTGCTGCACTATTCATGTACTGTAGCGTGTGCAGGCAACAACTTTCCAGCTGGAGAATTGACTTCATACAGTCTCCTCAAGAACTAGTAGGGAGCTGTTCCCTCAGCTGTTCCTTCCACTCTAAAGAGTTGAATCATATCCCACGCTAGATCTCAACCTGGAACCTTGTGATCTTAAGGTCTTGTAAATGTGTAACAGGTTCCTTATCTCGTTCTAGATAGCAAGTTTGTTAGATCATCAAAATATAAAGCAAAGTACTTATGACCAAAGTACTTGTAACCTATCAATTTCCCCCTTTTTGATGATGACAAACTCATAATTGAAAATCCCAGAAAGACCCACATAGAACCAGACTGCGAACCAAAAAGACCTTAAGTTTCCCCCTGAATCTTTGTATTCCCCCTTAATTAATGCAATTATTTTCCCCCTTTTGGCATCATACAAAGATCACTAGTAGGCAATTAAGGAAGAAGGAAGTCTAGTTTGAAGTTGACTCATGCCACTTATGTGCACACAGTCATGATTAAAAATAGAGCATAAAAGCAAGGTGTAAACAACAACAAGGGAAAAGCTTGCATTAACATAGTTTGGATTTTACAGTAGGAGCAGATTCAATGTTACTACCACATCCACAAATTAGAACAACTAACAAAAATACCACAAGTTATCATCATAAGAACTGACACTGAGAGACGGGACCAGAAACTAGATTATAGACTTGACACTGAGGGGACAGAATATAAGAATCACTGGGAGGAGAAGGTTTGGAGGCAGAGGAAATTGTTCAGAGGACTAAATCTCTTCGATCATTTTCTGACATTTGCTCATTGAGCAGTCTCTCTTTCAGGTCCCCCACTTGTTTCATGAGCTCAGCGTTCTCCTTTGTCAGGCGAGCAACTTCTTCGCTTTGAGAGCGACTGGAACCAGGTGCCTCTTACAGCTGACTTATCTGAGTCTCAAGGATAACATTCCTTGCCTTTAATTGCCTTATCTGAGTAGTAGTACTGTTTTGAGAATTTATTAACTGAGATATGGTAGAAGTGCTTGTAACCCCTCCAAATTTCTCTATACACTCACATTCTTCAAGAGTGCCTTTTGAAAATGTTTGCTTATTGGCGCCCACTTTAACTGGTCCGAGAGGAGCCTTGAACTACTCAAAGACCTTGGTAAGAAGGAACCCATATGGCATCCCATAATTACCATCTTTAAAGTCTGCCACTTTATTCATGTGCTCTATCATGATCCCAGGCATATTGATGGCCGTGAAGTTGTCCAATGTTTTCATGAGGAATAGGTTTGCACGAGAGGTGATGGATCTTCGCTCAGCTCGAGGTAGCAAGACTTTGTTTACCATCTCAAATAGCAGTTGGTAAATACGAAGGAGGGCCTTTTTCTGAACACGTTCCCCCTGCTGAACTGCTTTGTCCTTCAAGATTGCGTTTCTGAAGTTCTGAGTACAAGCTCCTTGAACACTAGACAACCCTTCAATAGTCACACCAAGAATAGATCCCAACAAGGTAGAGTCCATTACCATATCAACTCCATTCACTAAGGCACAAATGTGACCATCCTCAACTTTGAAAAAGTCGGCATAAAAACTTTGAACTTCCTCCTCATATACCCTAGCAACATCACTTGTGAACAAGTGTGTCGATTGTAAAAAATCACAAATCTCAACCAACTGTCTCATACCAGCTTCCTCCAAGATATTAGAGGCAAATGTGCGTCCCCATAGTACCTTTTAACTTCTCAATCTCTCTTTCCCAGCACTTCCCGGATCACCAACTCTGGCCTTCTTTTAGGAACTAAGTTCCTCATCAGTATCAACCTTTCTCTAAGCAATCTTGAAAACACTCTTCTCCTTTTTATTAGACTTTATAGATTTTTCACCTAATCCTTTCACCACATTCTTAGTAGCAACAACATCATCAGACTTAGTCAGACTTTTAGTAGACATAGAAGATCCCCCTTTTGGCTTGAGAAGACCATGCTTTTGTGGTAACTTCCTAGTCAACGTACTAGGTTCCTCCATTTCTTCTTCATCCATATTCATAACATGCACTATCTTCTCATTTACAACTTTGCCATCTTTGACTAATTTTCTTCTCCTTGACTTAGATTGGCTATTCTTAAGCGCAGACTCAAGAGCCTCCCTCTTTTGCAACCTTGTTGTGGGTCACTTAGGAGTTGTCTCTTCACCAATAGCTACTCTACGCCTAGGCAGACTGGAAATTGGTATATCATCAGAATCTTCTTCAGTATCCTCCTTTTGCTCTTCAGATATAGGGTTGTCTCAGGCGTAATCATACTTAGAGGCTCAACATCTAAACAAGGAGAGGGAGCAAGGTCAGTACTGTCCTAGGGTTCCTGAAGGAGACCAGATTTAGATCATCCAAAGGAGAATCAGGTCCTCCAGTAGGTTCCCCAGTAGCACCTTCCTTTGCTGAAGGTTCAACAGGCACAAGTTCATTATCCTCTCCAACAAGCTTAGATGCTTCCCCTACGTCTTAAGACCATCCTCGCTTCCTCTGACAAAAGCCCCTTCATTCGTGATGGAAAGCATATTTTCTATGGCTTCCTTTTCTTGTAGATCCATGAGAAACTCAGGAGAAGTAGGAGCAGTACCTGTGGACAAGGGATCAGGACCAGTCTTTGTTAAGTCAACAATTTCATTTCCCTTAGTCTGGTCTACCTTTGACCTTTCTTCTATAGGAGAACTTGAAATTTCCCGATTTTCTTCATTCTCAGCAATAATCGTTTCATTCCTCTTTTCTGGCGAGATAAGAGAAGAGCTCTGGGCAACACCTCTTGTGGGAGTTAATACTTTGTGACTCTTTTGAGAACTGGAACTCGAATGGGTATGATAGGAGACAGAGTGTGGGGTGACTCTGTTCTAGGGTTTTGGTTATCAGTAGTGTGATGAGGACTCAGTGATACTAGAAATTATTTGATTTTCAGCCATAGTGAGAAAAAGAGAGAAGATTTGGTGAACTGAAGAGAGAAAGAATAGGAAACAAGTTTTGAAGTGTTGATGTGTGGAATGTGATGACAGATATAGATGTATTTATGGTGAAAGAGGGATCGGTTAGAAAGGGCGGCATGTTTTATGGAGTTGGGTCGATTAATAACTGGTGAGACATTTGCGTTCAAACTGATCTCTTATCTGTAAGCTTTGCCCTTTTTACCAGTGTATACAGCCGCAACTGCTTATTTGCTCTGTAATCATCAAGCGTGTCTACTTGTAACGGTATAGATATGAGTTAAACTTTGTCAGAAAACACCTTTTAGCTAAGTTTACCTGAACATTTCTTTCATTTCCAATCATTGAGGGACCAGGTTCTCAATTGAGTTTTATCAACCTCAATGCCAGACGATTTTGCTCAAAGTGTTCTTTGCTCAGGACTTTGGTAAATATATCTGCAATTTGATCTTTGGTGTTGCATAATTTCATGCATATTAGCCCTTTTCAACATTGTCTCTGAGGAGTGATGACGACATCAATTTCCTTGGTCCTCTTATGTTGCACTGGATTTTTTGCCATGTTGAGTGCACTTGTATTGTCACTTAAGAGAGGCACACAGTCTGAGAACACTCCAAAGTCTTCCAACTGTTGCTTGATCCATAGGAAATGTGCCCCCTGAGATTAAGCAGGAGCCTAGGAAATGTGCCATTCCAGAAGAGCTTTTCCTGTCCACCAGATATCCTGCATAATCAGCGTCAGCATATCCAATAAGATAAAAGTTGTCACTTGAGGGATAATAAAGGACCAGGTCCTGCGTTCCTTTGAGATATCTCAGTATTCTCTTGGCAGCCTTCAGATGAGATTCCTTTGGATTGGATTGAAACCTTGCATAGAGACCCACACTGAAAACAATGTCTGGTCTGCTTGTAGTGAGATATCTGAGTGACCTTATGATCCCTCTATACATGGTCTGATTTATAGGGGAACCAGGTTCATCAATGTCTAGACCGGTGACTATGGCAATGGGAGTGTCGATAACTTTTGATGCTTCCATATCGAACTCTTTCAACAGCTCCTTGATGTACTACTATTGACTTATCAATGTTCCCTTCTGAGATTGCTTCAATTGAAGTCCTAGGAAGAAATTCAGTTCACCTATCATACTCATCTCAGATTCACTCCCCATGAGTTTTACGAATTCTTCACAACGAGAGTCAGTTGTGGCTCCAAAGATGATATCATCAACATACACCTACACAATGAGCAGGTTCCTCCCCCGTTTCTTTAGAAAAAGAGTGTTGTTAATTTTTCCTCTTGTAAACCCATTTTCTAGAAGGAATTTTGACAACCTTTCATACCAGGCCTTGGGGGCTTGCTTTAACTCATACAATGCCTTGTCTAGTTTGAACACATGCTCAGGATGCTCGTGACACTCAAATCCAGGAGGCTTCTTGACATAGACTTCTTGTTTCAGATAGCCATTTAGAAATGCACTTCTGATATCCATTTGGAACAGTGCGAACTTCATATGAGATGCAAAGGCAATTAGAATTCTAATGTCTTCCATTCGAGCTACTAGAGCAAATGTTTCATCATAATCAATCCCTTCTTACTGATTGTAGCCTTGAACTACAAGCCTTGCCTTATTTCTTGTTGTATTTCCAAACTCATCAAGTTTGTTCCTGAATACCAATCAAATTCCTATGATGGTTCGATCTGCAGGTCGAGGATCCAGGTGTCATACTTTGTTCCTTTCAAATTGATGCAGCTCCTCTTGCATTGTTGTGATCCAATCTGCATCTTTCAATGATTCTTTTATATTTTTGGGCTCTATTTGGGAAAGAAAGGCTGAAAAGGCAAGTGAGTTTCTTGCTTTTGATCTGGTTTGAACTCCTGAGTCAAGAGGAGTGATTATGTTGTCAAGAGGATGTAAACTTTTGAACCTCCAATTTGGTGCCTGAGTCTCATTGGTAGAGGAACTAGGTATGTCTGACTTGGGTTATTAGGCACTTCCTACTTCACAAAGTGGAGTTCCATGGACTGCATCAACAACTATGTTTTTAGCTTCAGTTGTTGTAATCGGGGGACCAGGTTCCTCTCCAAGAGATGGAGATGTATTTGCATCATCTTCGCTGTATTCCTTGACATGGCTCGTCATGCCTACCTTTCTATTTGCCATGTCAATTGCTTCACCTAGAACAGATAAGTGCTCTCCATCTTGATCAACATGTCTGTCTTTCTCATAAGATATGTGAGCTTCATCAAAGATCACATGTATGATTTCTTCGACACATTGTCCTTTTGTTGTATACCTTGTAAGCTTTGCTTTGCGATGAGTATTCCAGAAAAATTCCTTCATCACTTTTGGCATCGAACTTTCCAAGAGCTTCATTTCCATTGATGTGAACAAAGCATATACACCCAAAAGTTCTTAGATGTGTCAGCTTGGGCTTCCTTCCATTCAACAATTCATATGGAGTTTTGTTTAGAAGTGACCTGATCATGCACTTGTTCACCAAGTTGCACGCAGTATTGACAACTTTTGCCCAGAAATACTTTGCGATCCCACTGTCAGTTAGTATTGTTCTTGCCATGTCTTCAAGAGTTATATTATTCCCTCTACAACTCCATTTTGTTGAGGTGTTCTTGGAGCTGAAAAATTGTGAGTGATGCTATTTTCAGTGCAGAATTCATCAAATTTGACATTGTCAAACTCCGTCCCATGATCAGACCTAATGCAGGCTACTTTATTACCTATCTTCACTTGAATCTTCTTGACAAAAGCAACAAACACTTCAAAAGTTTCATCCTTGGTCCTGAGGAACAAAGTCCAGGTGAATCTGGAATAGTCATCAATTATCACAAGGATGTACTTCTTTCCTCCTCTGTTTGGCACCCTCACATGTCCACATAGATCCATGTGAAGGAGATCAAGTGGCCATGCAATGCGTTCCTTTTTGGGCTTGAATGAGTATCTGACTTGCTTCCCTTTTACACATGCATCACATACTTTGTGATCCTTGAAGCTTGACTTGGGCAGACCACGAACTGGGTCCTTCCTGACTAATTTGTTCAACAACGTGAAACTTGCATCACTGATCCTCCTGCGCCATAATTCAGCATCATCATCAATATCATTTAGACAGCTTAGATCACCATTCTTCATAGACTCAAAATCAGCTACATAGATATTCTTGTATATTTTTGCCATTAGCACCACCTCACTAGTTACCAGGTTTGTGACTGTACAAATATTTGACACAAATTCCACCTTGTTCCCTTTGTCACAGATTTGGGAAACACTCAGCAAGTTGTACTTCAATCCGTTCACGTAGTACACATTTTCAATTGAGTGAGAGAGAGACTTCCCAATCCTTCCGACTCCCAGAATATATCCCTTCTTGCCATTTTCAAAGGATACGCTCCCTCCTTGCAGGGCCTTAAGCAAAAGGAAATCATTTGTACTTCCAATCATATACTTTGAGCAGCCACTGTCCATGTACCATTGTAGGATGCTTCCTTTCATTGTTCCCTGCATAAGAAAAATTAGGAGTTCGCTTTAGGAACCCAAACTAATTTGGGTCCCTTGTAATGAGGAAAGGGGTGAATAACGGATCTTTTAGTTCATGCAGGGATTATGCGTTTTTTATATAGGGAACCAGGTTCTCTACCAGTAGTTACTTTTACAGCAAAAGATTTATTTTTCTGCTGTGACTGAAATCTGGCCTTATAGTTTTCTTTAAGGTGTCCATTGTTACCTTAGTGAGTGCAAAGCCAATTGCCAGGTACATAAACGTACTTGATATGAGGGTTGTAGGGAATTTTTTCCCTTTGAAACTCAATCCCTTGCCTGTTTCCCCCGTTGTTGGTATACATGGTAGTGATAGCATCAGAGGACCAGGTCTACTTGAGTGATTTTTCAAGATCTCTCTTCACTCTATCTAGTTCTTCTTGAAGTTGTTTGTTTCTCTCAAGCTCAACACACAGACTAGACTTCACTGAATTTAACTCACTTTCAAGCTTAATGTGTGCCTTGCTTGCTACTTCCTTTCTTTTTTGAGAACATTCAGGCCTACTTCCATTTCAAGTTCCCCAATTGTTTTCTTCAGATCCATTACCACCACTAGGAGTTCATCTCTTTCATACTCAATACTAACAACTTTCTCAATTAAGGCATCTTTTTCCATACTAATGCTCTCAATGATCTCGTTTAGGTCCACCACAACAGCCATAAGATCATCTCTTTCTTGTTCTACATATGCAATTTTTTTATCTAAGACATCTCTTTCTTTCTTCCGGTTCTCAATTGTCTCCCTTAAATCAACTGCAACTACTACTAGGTCATCTCTAGATTATTCTGCTTCTCCTAGTTCAACTATTAAGGCATCTTTGTCATTTATAAGACTATGATAAGCATCGATTAACACATTTTCCAAAGACATGAGTTTCTTAGGAGAATAAGATTTCATATTTCTCTGAACATCCAGAAAATTTACCTCATCATCATCGTCATCTTCATCATCTGACTGAGCCATCAAAGTAAAAATTGAATCATACTCAGTTGCTTAACTTTCTACTGCCATCATAGAGCTGCTACCTGGTTCATCATCTTCTCCAGATTCACTTGATGAATCTCCCATGCAGCAAGAGCTTGTCTCACGACATTGTCAGTGGCGTTTTTTCTATTGAAGCGTCTATCAGGAACCAGGTTCCTTTTGGCTGCTTTGTTAGAGTTGTTCTTGCACTGATCCTGCTTTAGGAGAGGGCAATCCTTGATCAAATATCCTGGCTTGCCACATTTATGACAGATGTCATAGTTCTTTGGCTTGCTAGAACTTCCCCTTTTGGAATGCCTCCATTCCTGTGAACCATCTTCTGGAATCTTCTTGTCATGTATGCCATATCACCATCCTCACCACTTGAATCATTGCTTTCTATCTTGAGGACCGGGTTCTTCTCCCTCTTGGGCCCTATTCTTTCACTGTCCTCCTCCTCCTCCTCCTCCTCCTCCTCCTCCTCCTTCTTCTTCTTCTTCTTCTTCTTCTTCTTCTTCTTCATTTCATATGTTTTCAGATTGCCAACAAGCTCATCAATAGTTAGCTCCTGCAAGTCCTTCGCCTCTGTAATGGCGTTCACTTTACTTTCCCAAGAACTGGGTAGCATACTGAGGATTTTTCTAACCAACTTGTTTTTTGGAATAGTTTTACTGAGGGAGTGAAGCTTATTAATGATGGAGGTGAACCGGGTATGCATATCTTGAACAAATTCATCGTCTTTCAACCTGAATAGCTCGTATTCAGTTGTGAGCATGTCAATTTTGGATTGCTTGACATGTGTTGTTCTTTTGTGAGCTATTTGAAGGGCTTGCCAGATTTTTTTGGCTGACTGACATGCCGATATCCTATTGTATTCATCAGGACCAATGCCACACACCAGAATTTTCTTTGCACGAAAGTTCTTCTCTATGGATTTTCTATCAGTATCATTGAATTTTTTCCTTGTCTTGGGAATGGCTACAACTAGGTCGCCAAGGTTTTTGGTAGGAACAAAGGGTCCATTACATATGACATCCCATATCTAAGAATCTTCAGCCATGATGAAGTCATGCATCCTAGTTTTCCACCATCCATAATACTGTCCGTTGAACCTAGGTGGTCTGTAAGTTGATTGGCCTTCTTCGAAGTTTGGAGGAGCAACCATGGGGATCCTTTCTAGGTGTTAACATGATCGAAAGAGCCTGCTCTGATACCAATTGATAGAATATAAGAGTCCACCAAACTCTATAGAGAACTATGTTCTCTATCAGGTTTAATAGTACACATGGACACAACAATAAATAAATGAGAAGAGAAATTTTACGTGAAAAATTCCCAACTCAACGGGATTAAAAACCACGACCTACCCTTGTAGGATTTCAACTTCACTACTAAGCAACTTTTAGATTACAACCTATGCAGCCTAGGAATTAACCTCTTAATCCCTCAGTAACTTGTAATACTCTTTTACAAGCAACTTTATAATAACTCTATTACAAAGACTTTGCAACTTGACTAACTTTAGCCAAGACTCAAACAAAGGTTTACAAGAGTTTCCTATAGAATGCATCTAAACAAGCTGGATAGGAATTACAATTGAATAACTATTACAAAGTTACAACTCAACTAAGGACATACAATAACTCAATGTGGGAATTGGTCCGTAGTTGTTTTGTTCTTTGTTCTTGAAGCACTCTTGAATTACTTGCTGGATGATCACGTAAGAGAGCTTGAGTAAAAATCTCCAAATGTTCAAGTGAATGTGTTTTACCTTCCTTGATTGTATATATACATGTGTGACATCACTTACAGTGATGTAAGCAAGGTAGGTAAAAGTCATTCACAAAAAGTTGATTGCTGCATTGTTCCTGTACTCTAGCATGTGCAGGCAACAATTTTCCAACTGGAGAGTTGACTTCGTACAGTCTCCTCGGGAACTGGTAGGGACATGTTCCCTCAGTTGTTCTTTCCACTTTAAAGAGTTGAATCATATCCCACGCTGGATCCCAACTTGGAACCTTGTAATCTTAAGGTCTTGTAAATGTGTAACAGGTTCCTTATCTGGTTCTGTATAGTAAGTTTGTTAGATCATCAAAACATAAAGCAAAGTATTTATGACCAAAGTACTTGTAACCTATCACCCCTCTTTGACATCAATCAAAAAGAGCAAGAAAAACAATTTGCAATAATAGTACTAGTTAAGCAGGCAAAAATTATATACAGCCAAGCAGTTATACTAAGCATAGACTAACATGCTCATTCAAGACACAACAAAAAGAAATAGTTTTAACAACCACCACATAAAATAAAATAAAAAGATTGTCTAAGCATCCCATAAACTTAATTTCTTCCAAGGAAATACTTTAGGGTGTTGATCACTTTAGCGCATAAACTATCATAAGAAGCATCAATATCATCAGTGACTTTAATCAGTTTCTCAGTGACATCCATGCATGGTCCTGATCCCTTGCCTCCTTGTGGCTTGGAGAGTGATCCTTAGATTAGCCATGTCTGTTCTAGTTTCCTTGGTTACTGCCCTGATCTTGTACACCTACTCCTGCATAGAGGTTAGTAATTCCTTGATACCTGCAATATTTTGATGCATCTGTAGTAGCTGATATGTGGAAGAGGACTTGCTAGCTTCAAATTTGATCCCCCTAGTGCTCTACGGAGGTATGAACTTCGGTTCTTTATCTTTCTTAAGCCATGTTCCTCAATCAAGGTATATCCCATCATGGCAAAGGCAGTCTTGTCATACGTGTTTGAGATACTTTTAGGAGCATAGAGAGACAGAACCACTTTCATAATTCAAGATGTGAGAGATTAGTAAACCATATGGCAAATTGTTCGCAGAAGATGAAACATCCCTAATGCTTTCAAGCATGTACTGACATACCCAAGCAAACCAGTTGATAGCTTTACCAATTACCAAACAATATAAAACAAATACATCTCTGAGAGACAAAGTACTCAGTGAACCAGTACGAGTGTCACGACCCAAATTGGAGTCCGCGACAAGCACCCGGTACTTTACTCTAACGAGTACTAACATAACATATCTTTCTTATCATACCATCATGGGTAAATGGGCCGGAAGGGCCGTCATAATATAACCAGAATAAAACATAAGGGAATACTTGACATAGGATGACCCAATATGTAATACAAACTTATACATGTGACATACAGTCCTATAAGACCAAAATGAATACTTGTATACTGAACATAGGCTGACAAGGCCATACAATATTTCATATACATGACATTTATCTACAAGCCTCTAAGAGTACATACGCATCATAAAGGTCAGGATAGGGCCCTGCCATACCAATCAATACATGTCCAACCGCTGAGCTGATAGCCTACTAGGAGGAATGTCAACCTGTCTATCGGGACCTGCGGGCATGAAACACAACATCCCAAGGCAAAAGGGACGTCAGTACAAATAAAGTATCGAGTATGTAAGGCAGGAAAGCATAAACAAAAATAGTAATGTAAAGAGAGACAGAAGAGATACAACCTGTAACATCTGAGTGCCTTTAGGGACTACTGATATGAAATGCATAATATATATATATATATATATACATAAACTTGTAAAAACATTCACCTCTGTAGGTATCATCATCATTATCATATCGTACCCAACCTCAAAAAGGACTCTGTAAAAACGTACCCGACCATAATGAGGCTCGATAGAATCGTACCCGGCCATGTAGAGCTTGGTAAACCCAACTGATCAGTGGTTGCACAATAGGTGTCGTACCCGGCCGACTATAGCGCGACTCGGTAGAGTAAAATAGATACTATATATAATGCATACTAGACTCAAGAAATCATATTCTCAACCTTTCGGAGTGACTTAAGGTCGTTGCACCTTCAATTAACATTATGGACATCCTTACCCTCAATATGAACCTCAGAAGGATTCAAGTATCATACACATTTGCTTAGAATAATTATATAAGGAAATAACAACATGGACAAGCTTAGTTTCTAGGAGTAGATCCGTTATGAAATAGCGTATTCATTTCACTTTAGATCATGCCAAAAGAAAGAAGAAAGTGACTTAACATATTTTATCACAATCTTTCCAATCACCAAGTTGAACTCGCCTTTTCGCACCTTAATCTACAATAATGATAATAATACTATCATCAAGTGATGAAAGGTACAACTATCGCACAACGGACGACAAGCTTATTTTGTATAAAAACATGCAGCATCTCCCCTATAATCCTTACTTCCTCCAAATTCAAGATAACTCCAACAACACAATAACACAACAATAACAACATATATACATTATTTTCCAGCCTTATATTACACCATCAAATACTAAAAAACAGCCCAACACACTCCAATCTTTCATACACAAAACAACCACCGTACTAGTGTCAAACGACCAGGAAATGTTACGACGAACGACCAACCCACCACCCTACATCTATATGGTGTTTCTCCACACCCTTCCTCCTCCAAAACTCCACAAAACAGTAGTAAAACACGCAGCCCAACAGCAACACAAAACAGTCCACAAAATTGTCCGCTACAAGTGAATGACTCGAACTCACGGCTTCCGATCACCGTCCCGTGAGATAGAAAGACTTACCATGTATTTACACCAGAAAAAAGGAATAAAGATATCAGTAAACTTACCTTATTTTCTGTATTACTCAGCCCTTATCTTGGTTCTTCAAACTCTAGGTTTTACTCCCAATTAGAACTTGAAAGGGAGAGAAAATCAATTAGGGTTTGTGGGTAATTTTTAGGAGGAAATTAGCAGGGGTTAAGGTCTGTTTATTTGTGATATATAATGAGGTTTATATTGCAGGATATAATCCCTTAAATGGGCTCTTTGGTTGACCTGAAATTGCCTCTTTTTGGGCTCTCATTTAACCAAGTAGGTGACACACCTACTTGTCACCTAGCAGCCTGCGCAGTCTCGCAAAACCGCATATATATCTCTACTCCGATATTGTATTGATAAAAGGATTAATGAGTTGGAAAATAGACTCATAGAGATTCAATTTGATGGGTAGAACACCCCATAAATCTAAGTATAATGGGAGAAAAGTGCAGTTACATTTGACCTAAGTTTCAACACATTTATGAATGTAACTTGTGATGACTGTTTTCAACTTTTGTTCCACAACTCGCTTGACTTCAAATCATAACACACATCTATCATACGAATAAAATAATTCATAACATATTCTCCTTATAATTTTAAAAACCCTATTTTCGACCCAAAAGTACATGTTACAACATTCCCAACTTGTCGACTTTCGACGAAACTTATTTTCTTCAATTCATTTAGCTTCTAATCTTTCAAACCCTCTTGGTACTTGGTATTCATGATATTAAATATTTGTAACCTCCATTGTAACATGATTAAATTACTTTATGTACTTTCAAGTTTGATCTCATTTTTGAGCTTACATCAATTGACTTACGAATACTCTCATGTACGAAAACATGGGTTGTAAAATTATTCCCCCCTTTGGAACATTTGTCCTCGAATGTTGACTGATGTGCCTATTAGTCTCATAACCAATAGCTCTTATGAATATTTTAAATATTTTAATATTGTCCTTGCCATCTAGGCAACTGTTTTGTGTATGAATTCGAAGGCTAGGGCATTCCCCCCTTTATGTCTCTTTCTCACACCACGACTTGTCGTCGAAATTCTTCAAATCTCGTAGTTGTTGCGACCTTCTATCATGCAGCCTGTATGTGCGCCTAAGCGACTCTTCTCTCCTACTTCCTTCAGCTTTTAGCCAATATCTAGGCCTCACTTTGTGAATATATACAGAACTATGCCAAGTTGTTCCTCTAGGCATCTATAGGTGTACTGAAGTCCTTCGCTTGGTACTTTAACGAACTTACAACTATTGCTATATCTTGTTTCATAGCATTGTATATCTATCCTTATGGCTTTACTACATCTAGGTAGGTTATACTATACCATGACACTTACTTTGGTTTATTATTACCGAGGTTTGCTACCCAACTCCAGGTTACTCTCTCGCAGCTTATCCTATATGTATAAATAAGTCCGTTAGTGCTTCCTTATTACTATTCATCTTAAGAATAACAAATGAATCTCATCTCGTACTTTGGAACTTGTACCCATCTATTGTTGATTCACCTTAATGTTTATCTATAATCTATCATTGATCACTTGAAACCTCTTTTGTCATACATTTTGTTAGGGCTCACGTTGCATCGGGGAACATTTGAAGTTATTTGCCTGATCCACCTAGGGATGATACAATACTTCATTAACTGTATTTCATAGCATTCCGACATGATTCACCTTATGGGGGTATTTTAACCCCATACAATTCATGAAATCCCTATTTTTGAATCATCACCCAATCAAAGGTCTAAATGTCATCCTCTTATCTATCACAATTACACCCTTATTCTACCATTAGGGCAACATTCCATCTTTTCTAAATTCTCCTAGTCTTAAACTCCTCTGAGTTCACTTATGCTATACTGAGCTTTTTATAACTTTATGGAAACCATCAGCTCTCTTGTTGTGATGGGTTTAATCCCGAGGAATTACCTATTCTCGTCACCTTCTCACTCACCTTTTCTTATCCTTACTCCTGTCTATCTAAAACTTTGTCGCTCTACCATACTTTAGCTTGCAGCCTACATATATCCATTTATACTACTCGCAACCTTCCTTTAACTTGCAAGCACCATATATTTCCTTATATTATTCTGGAACCTCAAACGAGACATCATATCGTCTCTAACTCTTATTTTCTCTCTTAACTAGACCTCTCTATATCTGGAAACCGCATGCTGAAAAATATGCCACCAACGACACCACTATCATTTCTTGATATAGAATTGTGATGCTTCCATCCCTCTATCTGATATCTGGATTATTCGTAACCTTCTGTACTTGGGCATCTCGTACCTTCTTCACATGTACCTTACTTACTTTTAAATCTTGTATCATATCTTCTATCTCTTTCACAATCTCCCTTCCACATAGGTAGAATTCCAATCCACACCTTAAAGCTCTACTATCATACTTGGACATCATGTGCACACACAATCCGCCGAAAGCTTCATACTAACTTCTTATGAGGTTGATACTGTTCTAACTAGATTTATCGTAGAGCCGTTACAAATTATGTCCATTGTCCTATCTCTTTTGTACCTTTGATACTTAGAGTGATTCTACAATGTTCTGAATCACGATTTCTATACTCATCAGGGTCTAATAATAAGATTCCTAATTCACTTTGCTAATGTAACTCTTTAGTTTCCTTCTCTATCTCAGCCTTTAAGTAGTCTTACTTTATCTTCTTATCTGCGGCTCAGGGTACTAGTTATTACGTTAGCCCCTCGTTGACACTATGGAACATCCATGATATAACCTTCTAGCAATTCAAGCTTTTGTCTATGACGTGGAGTCAATTCTTTCTTTTAACTTATACTAGAGTCTCCTATAGCTGTATCATTGTCAACATATATGCTGCATAGATAACACTTCGAAATCTTAAGTGTGTTCATAGCGTACTATCTCTGGGTCATAGATCGAATAATTCCTTTTGTGCCTTCTCAGCTTTCGTTAAAAGTAAGCGATTACCTTTCTTGGTCATTCTACCACTTGTTGCATGAATACTTGGCTTATCTTAGTGCCCGCATATATTGAAATTTTGTGAAACTTCATATGATCTCGAATATTACTTTGGATTTTATTTCCCATTACGACAGGTGCCACTTTGTTATGGAGAGCATACAATGCCGTAGTGAGACTATTAATACAAGACCATTATTTATTTAGGTCGCTATGCTTTGTTTGAAGTCTTCTTCCTTATTTCCTCAGCTAGTCTTTCATTGTAGCATTTATGGAAGACTCTCTGACTCTTGTAAAGATGTGAGCTTATACCATCATATACCTGATGAAATTTTTGATGTTCTTACTCACTAATAAATATCCTCAGTTATATACCTTCGTGCCCTTGTTCTGGCAGGGTTACTTCTGAACTCAATTTTCTTTCTCCCCAGTGACACTCTCTTTTATTTCCGTAACACTTTTTATGGCAACTATAACTACCTCAACTCTTATCTGAATATTTCTCAAGGATTATGATGTCGTATCTATGAGACTAAATTCCCTATGTTGGGGTTCACTATGTTTATATTGCACAATCTGCTGATTTATCTGTATCCTCTTGTCTAGCCATAACTAGGCTCTTCCTGAATCAACTTCTAAATACTCGTTGATCCATTCTTATTCTATATTCCGTATTATCTATCTTGGGTCGTTTACTTTATCTTAACTTACCTCTCGCACTGGATCCTTATGTATCAAGAGTTCATTCGCACTTAGTATCAATAACATCCTGGTCGGGAACCCTTACTACCTCTCCCCGACATCGTGCTTGAATAATGTTCTGGAGTCGTAACATATCTGTAGGATCTGAATAAATGTAATCTCATTCCTTTCTCCTTTTTACCACATTATTTCATTACTATTCCATAGTTACTTGAACTATATAACTCCGACTTACTACCATATCACACTATCTTCCCCCCTTTAGGGGAGTACTAGCATTTAATGCTATAAATTTACCTATATGTGGTTTACCTCTTCAACTTTGTCTTCTTTTCACGGATTCACTGACTCTTACTCGCCTTGAGGTAACCCTTCTCTACTAGGGATAACTGAATTCCTTATGCGCGAGGGTGACACCTAATGTAATTGGCACACTTAGTCCCTTGAGCATAACTTTGCTCACATTGCTTACTTTAGGGAAGCGTCTTCCTGCATGACCTTTAATGGTTATTCTTCCGTTGTCCATTCTATTTTTGTTGGAACATGGTCTCTAACGATCTCGCGATGTCGACTATTATCGAATCCTCTGGTCCCTATCATGTTTGATTTTTTTGTTTACTAGCCTATGTTGATTTCTATATGTCTGGGGGTCTAACTTAGCTTTCTAGTAATCATGTTGGAGTCATCAACTCATTTCTCAAAATAGGGATATGACTTTATGGCATATACTCTTTTATAGTCTCAAAGGCTGTCATCTCTTGTCTTTTCCTTCACTTGACCATAGACTCTATTATCCTACCAATGTGTGATTTACCATTATCACCCATTTATCATACCTTACTCATAATGCTTCATTTACGCTCTTCTTATTCTCTTGCTAATACTTCTGTCTAATGCATTATCCTAAAAACTTCAAAAAAATATTGTTTCACCTGTGGCTCCCGCGGCTCAATCCACCTTTTAGGTTACTCTAACCTAAGCTGGATCCTGATATCCCATCTTTCTCTTAAACTATATATGTTAGATCCCATAGGGCATAATTGAAATGGGTGTGGTCAATTGTATATATCTTTGTTACTATTGAAAGTAACTCAAAATGTTTATACTTTTCTACCTGAATTGTAAATACTGATAATGTTCACTAACTGGGACGTCGTATCCTTCTTCACCTTGCTTCTTTTACTTGCTGAAACTCGTATCTACCTTCTGATTCTCTTATTGCTTCTTACCATATGAATGGATAGATATTCATTCCTTAGGGCTCTTTATAAAGAAGCTTACACATTTTAGTACACACATGATCTACTGAAGACCTCACATTTACTCATCATAAGCATGATGCAAAATCGAGTTCCTCTAATCAACTCTTCCATAACCACATTCGATCTCTTACCAACTGTCTTTCTGGATGTAGGTATCATTGTATTAAGAACAAAATAGAATTTAGGAGTTTGAATTCTTAAAATTGAGCTATACCACACGATCTAGAGTAAGAAGAAAGAGTGACAGACCTAAATGCCCTATAGCCTCCTGCTTATAAGTGTGGTGCACAACACAGCCATAAACAAGACTCTACTAGACACAGCTTGTAGACTCCCTAGGATAGAACTGCTCTGATACCACTTTTGTCGTGACCCAAATCGGAGGCCGCGAGAGGCACCCGGTACTTTACTCTACCGAGTACCAACGTAACGTATCTTTCTTATCATACCATCATGGGTAAATGGGCCGGAAGGGCCGTCATGATATAACCAGAATAAAACATAAGGGAATACTTGACATAGGATGACCTAACATGTAAAAAAAACTTATACATGTGACATACGGTCCTATAAGACCAAAATGAACACTTGTACACTAAACATAGGCAGAGAAGGCCATACAATTTTTCATATACATGATATATGTCTACAAGCTCTAAGAGTACATACACATCATAAAGGTCGGGATAGGGCCCTTCCATACCAATCAATACATGTCCAAATCATACTGACCAAATAGTCAACTCCGGAGCAAGTGGAGTGCACCAACACCTTCCGCTGAGCTGATAGCCTACTAGGAGGAGTGTAAACCTATCTATCGGGACCTACGAGCATGAAACGTAGCGTCCCCAGGCAAAAGGGATGTCACGAAGAATAAAGTACCGAGTATGTAAGGCAGGAAAGCATAAACAAGAACAACAATGTAAAGAGAGACAGAGGAGATACAACCTGTAACATCTGAATGCCTTCGGGGGCTACTGATATGAAATGCATGATACATATATATACATAAACTTTTAAAAACATTCGCCTCTATGGGCATCATCATCATATCGTACCCGGCCTCAAAGAGGACTCGGTAAAACGTACCCGGCCATCATAAGGCTCGGTAGAATCGTACCCGTCCACGTGGAGCTCGGTAAACCCAATTGATCAGTGGTTGCAAAATAGGTGCCGTACCCAGCCGACTATAGCGCGGCTCGGTAGAGTAAAATAGATACTATATATAATGCATGCTAGACTCATGGAATCACGTTCTAAACCTTTCGGAGTGAATTAAGGTCGTTGCACCTTCGATTAACATTATGGACCTTCATACCATCAATATGAACCTCAGTAGGATTCAAGAATCATACACACTTGCTTAGAATAATTTTATAAGGAAATAATAACATGGACAACCTTAGTTGCTAGGAGTAGATCCGTTATGAAATAGCGTACATTTCACTTTAGATCATGCCAAAAAAATGAAGGAAATGCCTTAACATACCTTATCACAATCTTTCCAATCTCCAAGTTGAACTCGCCTTTTCGCACCTTAATCTACAACAATGATAATAATACTATCATGAAGTGATGAAAGGTACAACTATCGCACAACGGACGACAAGCTTATTTTGTATAAAAACGGGCAGCATCTCCCCTATAATTCTTACTTCCTCCAAATTCAAGATAACTCCAACAACACAGTAACACAAAAATAACAACATATATACATTATTTTCTAGCCTTATATTACACCATCAAATACTACAAATATCCCAACACACTCCAATCTTTTCATACACAAAACGACCACCGTACTAGTGTCAAATGACCCGAATATTTTACGACGAATGACCAACCCACCACCCGACATCTATATGGTGTTTCTCCACACTCTTCCTCCTCCAAAACTCCACAAAACATTACTAAAACACGCAGCCCAACAACAACACAAACTAGTCTATAAAACAGTCCGCTACAAGTGAATAACTCGAACTCACGGCTTCCGATCACCGTCCTGTGAGTTCTTACAAGTATAGAATGACTTACCATATATTTACAGCAGAAAAAATGGATTAAATAGAGCAGTAAACTTACCTTATTGGCTGGATAACTCCGCCCTTATCTTGGTTCTTCAAACTCTAGGTTTTATTCCCAATTAGAACTTGAAAGGGAGAGAAAATCAATTAGGGTTTGTGAGTAATTTTTGGAAGAAATTTTGCAGGGGTTTAGGTCTGGTTATTTGTGATATATAATGAGGTTTATATTGTAGGAGATAATCCCTTAAATGTTCTCTTTGGCTGACCCGAAATTGCCTCTTTTTGGGCTCTAATTTAACCAAGTAGGTGACACACCTACTTGTCACCTAGCAGCCTGCGCAGTCTCGCAAAACTGTATATATCTCTCTACTATGATGTCATATTGATAAAAGGCTTAATGCATTGGAAAATAAACTCATAGAGCTTCAATTTAATAGGTGAAACACCCCATAACTCTAAGTATAATGGGAGAAAATCGGAGTTACATTTGACCTAAGTTTCAACACATTCATGAATGTAACTTGTGATGACCTTTTTCAACTTTTGTTCCAAAACTCGCTTGACTTCAAATCATAACACACGTCTATCATACGACTAAAATAATTCATAACATAATCTTTTTATAATTTTAAACACACTATTCTCGCCCCAAAAGTACATGTTACAAATTCCCAACTTGTCGACTTTCGATGAAACTTATTTTCTTCAATTCATTTAGCTTCTAAGCCTTCAAACCCTCTTGGTACTTGGTATTCATGATATTAAATATTTGTAATCTCCATTGTAATATGATTAACTTACTTTATGTACTTTCAAATTTGATCTCATTTTTGAGCTTACATCAATTGACTTACGAATACTCTCATGTATGAAAATATGGGGTGTAACAACGGGGTAGCAAAGTGGTAGCAATAATGTGATCTAGGACACGGTGTTCAAATTTCAAATTCTTTGGACCTATATCGGGGGGGGGGGGGTTTCCAGACAACACACTCTTGGCTTCCTCAAACAACACTTCAAAATTATCTGGCCAGAAGTGTTGCACAAAAGAATTGTACCCAACAAACTTTATTGCAACGATTTTCTCAAACTAATAAGAGTCAAGAACAATACGAGTTCCTAAAACCATGGATTCTAGATCATCTTTATCATTCACAAAAAGATTTGCATAAAATATGCGCACATGCTCTTCATAGACAGTATCACCAATAGTAACAAATAGAGAAACAAGTTTCTGAGTTTCAAAAACAGACATAACATCACAGTGAGATTTTTGTATAGACTTTAAACTTACAGTTTGACCAAAAGCAATAGACTTTCCGTTAAAGGCAACAAACCTAGCCTTCTGTTGAGGGCCATAGAAGTTCATTTTGTCTTCAGGGCCAAACTCTACACTTTCAATTTTTCCCCTTGTCTGAGAAAAGTATTTAGGGATGGACTCCATTGGTCATTTTCCCGCCCTCTTTTGGAAGATGAGAATGTCTTCTTGAGAGTCACTCGAATCTTCCTCGGTCAGTAGATAGTTTGTTCTTTCTGAGGATTCTACATCAACATGATCATCTTTGGTTTTCTTAAAGTAATGGCTTCTTCTAGTAGGGAGGAAGAAGGAGAGGGTTTGGTTTTGGCCATGAGTAAAAGAAAACAGATTGATGGAGATTGAGTTTCTTTGAGAGAATGAGAGATATGATCGAGGGATAATGGGTTAAAAAGGGTTTGAGAGGTCATCTCGATTCTCGGAGAGACGTGTGAAGCGAAACTGAAAAGTTGCCTTCTGCAAGCTCGTCGTCAGTTCATAATTAATATATGTAAAGACTAATTAAGCACTTAAAAGATTTTTTGGGCGAAAAATTACGAGAAAATATATGGACAAAAAATAAACTTAGACAATTACGGAAAACATTGTCACACCTCCTTTTTACCACCCGGGGGCGGGTATAAGGGAGTTTTTCCAATTTAAGTGACAATCGAAACGAGATTATTTATATTAATTTAGAGTCGCCACATGAGATAATTTATGGTGTCCCAAGTCACCGGTTTAAAATCCCAAATTGAGGAAAATTGACTCTGTTTATAGTCTGCGAACACAGAAATCCGGGTAAGGAATTCTATTAACCCAGGAGAAGGTGTTAGGCATTCCCGAGTTCTGTGGTTCTAGCACGGTCGCTTTGATCATACTTGGCTTAATCAAATTGTTTAATTACTCATTTTAGAACCTATGCATATTTGCTTCTTATTGCTTTTAAAATTAAGAAAATTATCTTGAAACAGGTCATGCGTACGTGTATCCATTTGTTTGGCGCGTCAAAAATCATGTCACGCGGACGTGTCCACAATTAATAAAGTTTTATTGTTATTAAGAAAATTTAGCCGAAGTTGCGCGAACGCATACTCCAGTTTTGTTTTTAGAAGTCGCAATCATGTCACGCGAACGTTTCCACAACCACGATGATATATTAAGTTGCGCCTAAAGCATTTCTAAAATGTTCTTGAGTTATTATTTTCCTGAAGCAACGTGTGAAATTCATTTCATGGCCGAACATACTGTGTAAAAGAAATGAACCAGCTTCAATCCCCAACCCAAATGAAGTAATATACAAAAAAATTTACTCTTTCTGAAGTCAACAGAATTTTCTTCATTCTTCAATCATTCTGCTATCGCTATCCTCACTCATAGAAATTCCTTTCAACCCAGTATAAGACTTCCTCTTTCACTTATATGGATATGGCTTAGATGACATTTATTGTGGCAAAATGAAACAGAGCATGAAACATAAATGTAATATTAAAACATATGATCACAAATACAAAACTTGAACGCACACGGAATAAAGTGTAGGGGTACAGATTGGGAGCGCATGCACAAACACAACACTATAACACTGAAGTAGCAGCAGAGCGTGAACCCAGAAAAAGATTTTATGTTTACTCCCCTTTTTAAAAAAATGCACATGATATTACCATCTGTAGTGACTAATGCATAAGAGTGTGCTGCTTTGATTAAAAAAAGAAGAAAATCCTCAACAAGAAGGACAAGAAGACTTCATGAAATTTGATCAAATGAATGCATAAGTGTTAGCCATTTTTGTTCATTAAACTTGGCTCTTCAAGTTGATTTCAGACCCACAGTAAAAACTGCCCGGCTATGGATCAGCTATAGGGCTTCAACCCTTCAAAGTTGATTTTTTAAACCATTCAATGCTCTATCCCACTCAGCAACCAAGCAAATCTCATTTAAACACAGAAGCTACCTAGTAAATCAGAGCTGATGCAAACCAAATCAGCGCATAACTTGCGCTCAAAATCGTGCAAATATGCTGCCCAAAAGTGCAAAACAAGGTAGATTTTCAGCATGCCTAACAGTACAGACAACTGTCCAAAATACTGCACGTCATCGGGGCAATTTACTGCTGAAATTGACTTCTTCAGCAGCTCGAGAGAGCAAAATTATTATAGCAGTAACAAAGAGGATGAATTTTGGACAAAAGAAGGAAAATAGAGCAAATATGAGCATATACAATCAGCGAAACAATTTAGCTTCAACACCCCTTTAGACCAACCCAAAGCTAAATCACACGTGACAAGAATGAACCAAACCTTATCCTGGAGCCTAAGTTAAATCAGTTCGTCACTTGGACAAGTGAAATCTAAACCAGATATCGCTTCATAACGAATGTGAATCACTAAGCTTATGTCGTTCGTAGCATATTCTGATAAATGCAACTGATTGAGCAACAAAGCAGAAATTAAAAAATTAATCAGTTGATAATTTCATAAATTCGTATTGAATCAGAGCTGTGCGAGAAATTCCGTGATAGTCACTGAATCGACAACATATATAGCACCTCATCTAACAACCACTGACTCGATCACACCTCAATCATGCATACCAAAGTCAAGCAATTCCGACCTCCATCACTATGACAGATGAAGACCAGAACACGCGTACGACATCCAATCGATACACAGTTAAGAGAGCAAGAATTGAAAATAAGGAATATAGCTCACACCCTAAAATCAATCGCGAGCTAATCATACCATGACAAGAACAAGTTAAAACTGATTTTTATTTTCTTAAAAGTCTTATGAACTAGCTCATCAAGTTAAGCAACTAAATGTAATAATAACCTCACTTTAAATGGCTTTTCAAGATTTCTATTCACCATAAGCAACAAGTAAAATAGAAGAAGGGAAGGGATAAACCTGAAGAAACAAATCCGAATAACAAAGAGACTTCAGCAGTTACACCAACAAAGAAACGAGAAACTACAACTTCAATCAAAATGAACTCGACGACGAAACTCGAATTTGAGCACCTCAAACAACTTCCATTTTTACTCAAAAATCCAGAATCGAAATGAGGAAACTCTATTATTGTGAAATGCTCAATAAAACTGACAATCAGTGAAATTATGGAACCTCCATAATATATATTTTTTGTTCTGATATGAAAAAGAAAAAGAATGTTGGAAAAGAAGAAGAAAACTTGAACACTGATTCTCTTCCTTTGATTTCTCCGAAGAAATCTCTCCGAAAATCCACTCTTCGAAATTCTCTCCCCTAATTTTTTTTTCAATATGTTTAGAGCACTCCTTTTATACCTAAACCTAGAAGCTTCCTCAAAATCCGAAAATATTCCTCTCTAGAACGAATCCAGACAGATGGAGAGAGGGGATCGATTCAAAATCAATCCACGGTCCCCATTTTTCGAAATTCATTCTTAAGAAAGCACATGAGAGACGAAAATCTGTCAGAGTCCGTTAGAATATTCGGTGACGTGGAGAGAATGGGGCCCGTATGAGTAAACTCGCCTGAGTTTGGCGAGTTTTGGGGTTGAATTGGGTGAAGAAGACGATGAATATTGTAGGGTGCCGCTTTAAGGTCTCTTGGATTTAGGGTTTATTTTAGGGAAAAATTATAAAGGGGCTTATATATTAAGGGAGAATGGGCGGGTCAGAGCTGGGCATTTAATTTGGGCTGGGGTGAAGGCAGATGCGTTTTGGCTTGGAAAGGGATTGTATTGAGCCCAATTTGGGCAGATTTTTCCTTTAAAAACATTTTCTTCTCTTTTTTTTTCCTTTTTTCATTTTTTTTCTTTTCCTCTTTTTGATTAATAAAAAAACTAAATAGGCTCTTAAATTAAACTAAGATATAAAATTATGTCCTAAATGGAATGCATGGTATTTTTGTATTTTTTTTCATGATTTAAGTAAAATAAACATGCACACAAATTATCACAAAATCCTATAAAATTGTAAAAATGGAGAAAAATTATTTTGCTTGAATTTATGGGAGTAATTCATATAGGGCAAAAATCACGTACTCACAGCTGCCCCTCTTTGCTCGGAAACACGAAGAGTTTTCGTGCAAAGATAAAGTGAGCGGATACGAGCGACTTTTGCCCGTTTGAATACTCCGTGGGAAGCATTTTTGAAAGATTTGACCGCACCCTGCTTCTGAGGTTGCCTACATATCCTTGGCTATAAAGGAATCGGGTCAGTGTAGTTCGGAAAGTTTTAGTAGCTGGGACTGCCATGAAGCTGTGATTTCACTGTTGTTGTTGCTGCTGCTACTGCTTACTGAACCCCTCATTACACCAGGATAAAATAAAAAGAAGCTAGACTAGACTATGATCTATGCATTACAAAATCCTATCTATATCTTCAAACTTGCTCTTGTGGTTCTTGTTGCCTTGTTGACTTGTATTCTCCTAGTGGAATTCCCTTGTTGCTGCCTTGAATTGTAATTTGAGATGTCTTCTCTTTCTCCATGTGGATGCCTGATTGCTGAAACTTGAATGTATTCCCTAGTTCTCTAGGTGGGCTCCTGATTGCTGAAGCTTGAATGTGTTCCCTTGTTCTCCAGGTGGGCGTCTGATTGCTGAACTTGAAATGTATTCCCTTATTCTCCAGGTGGGCGCCTGATTTCCACAAAATAGAAAAAAACAAAGAAAACTTATTCCCCAGTTTGGCATGTTACAAAATATCAATAAGAACTTGAAAACTGAAACTTGAACTATACTCCCTTGTTCTCCAGGTGGGCTCCTGATTGCTGAACTTGAAATGTATTCCCTTGTTCTCCAGGTGGGTGCCTGATTGCTGAACTTGAAATGTATTCCCTTGTTCTCCAGGTGGGCGCCTGATTGCTAAACTTGAAATGTATTCCCTTGTTCTCTAGGTGGGTGCCTAATTTCCACAAAATAGACAAAAACAAAGAAAACTTCTGCCCTAGTTTGGCATGTTACCAAATGTCAGTAAGAACTTGAAAACTAAAACATGAACTATACTCCCTTGTTCTCCAGGTGGGCTCCTGATTGCTGAACTTGAAATGTATTCCCTTGTTCTCCAGGTGGGCGCCTGATTGCTGAACTTGAAATGTATTCCCTTGTTCTCCAGGTGGGCGCCTGATTGCTGAACTTGAAATGTATTCCCTTGTTCTCTAGGTGGGCGCCTTATTGCTGAACTTGAAATGTATTCCCTTGTTCTCCAGGTGGGCGCCTGATTTCCACAAAAATAGACAAAAACAAAGAAAACTTCTGCCCTAGTTTGGCATGTTACCAAATATCAGTAAGAACTTGAAAGCTGAAACTTGAACTATACTCCCTTGTTCTCTAGGTGGGCGCCTGATTGCTGAACTTGAAATGTATTCCCTTGTTCTCCAGGTGGGCGCCTGATTGCTGAACTTGAAATCTATTCCCTTATTCTCCAGGTGGGCGCCTGATTGCTGAAACTTGAAATGTATTCCCTTGTTCTCCAGGTGGGCGCCTGATTTCAACAAAATAGACAAAAACAAAGAAAATTTCTGCCCCAGTTTTGCAGCTGGGCACATATGTGAGTGTTAAACTGAATCATATTACCAAATATTACTAAGAATTTGAAAACTAGGTCCCGTTATCTAGGAGGGTCCTGACAGCTCCCAGTTAAATGACATTTTTAAATCTAAATTATATCTTTTAAAGGTATTACTTCCACTACATCTTGTTTATCTAAGAAAGTATTAAAGCTACATCCTATTATCCATGAGGGTCCTGAGAATCAAAAATTAAGTTTTATCTTAAGAGTGACTGTTTTACGGCTAAATTATATTACCCTATAACAGAACTTACGCTACATCTTGTTATCTGATGGAAATCCTAAAGCTAGGTCCCATTATTCAGGAGGGTCCTGAAAACTCCTAATTGAATCCTATCTTAAACATGCAAACTTTGAAACCATCTTATATTCCTTGGGGTACATTTATGTTAGATTTTACTACTCATGATTGTTTTGAACTTTAAAATAGGTCCCATTTTTCAGGAGGGTCCTGAGAACTTCGAATTAAATCCCATTATCCAGGCAGGACCTGAGAGTTTACAGTCAAACCTGTTTGGTGATCGCCTTTCTTTACAGAGGGTTTCCCCGAAACAAACAAAACTTTATACCCCTATTTCAATCAAAGAAAAATCTTGTCAGTTTAAAATGTGGTGGTTAGCTGAATGACATTCTTCCTGAAAGTGGCCTCCCTATTGTCGTGCTTCGTTTTGACTGACTTCCCCTGGACTAGCCAAGAGCCGCTTGGCTTTCTGACTGATTTTCAACCCATGTGACCTCGGATGACCCGAGTGTTCTATACCCGAACCGTTGTTTCACCTCTAACCCCTTTTACTGAACTTCTACATCTCCCATGAAATTACTGAATCATTCCGCCGATGGAACTTTCACTGGCACTTTATATTCTAGCAATGCCTTGGCTGCCCTGCTCCTTGTGCAACTTTGGAAGTTGGTAGTAAACTTTAAAATTCCTTCTTATTTGCTTAAACAAAACTGACATTGGGAACATCTTAGAGAAATAGACCCAAAAGAAATGAAATGCAATGACTTTCAGAGTTAAGGATAAGCAACGGGAAGACTATCTGAAGGGAAAAAAGAAAAGAGACTTATCTAAGTGGAACAGCTGGTACCAATGATCATGACATGCATTTCGGATTACTCGGCCCAATCTATCAAACCAATCAACTTTCAATTGCCATACTTTGTTGCCTCGGAATTTCCATAACCTGACTTATTCACCAAAACCTTGACCTTTTCAGCCTGCGATGCCCTGAAGGGTTTTCACCAACAAGCCTCTCTCATTTGTTCATATCTCAACTCACTTTCGCCTCAAGGTGCCCATGAAGATTTTCACCAATAAGACTCTCTCATTTTTTATTTCTCTCAGCTCCCATCGCCTTACGGTGCCCGTGAGGGTTTTCACCAATAAGACTCTCTCATTTTTATTATTTTTCTGCTTGGACCAGAGTGTTTCTCCTAATATGAATCACCCCTACCTGCTCGACTTGGCATTTCTCGAAGACTGATCAGAAGGTCTTTCTTTGGACCGTAATGTAGGCTTTTGGATAGGGTTAGAAAGAAAGGGTATCAAAGGCTCGAAACAATTCAAATAGGTTAAAAATTACAACTTTCAGAATCAAATTTCTCACAACAACCATAACTTCTGCCCCAGTTTCTTGCTCGGGGACTTTTGGATTTTATTTTGATAAGACCGAATCGTGAGGCTGCCTATGTATCCTTAAAAGGAATCAGGTCGAACGTAGTTCATGTCATAGGAATTACTTTGTTGTTGTGATTTTTCTTTCCTTTTCTTCCTCTTTCTCCTCTTTTTTTCTTTCTTCTTTTTCTCTTTTTGTTGTTTTGTTGTTGTTGTTGTTGTTGTTGTTGTTGTTGTTGTTGTTGTTGTTGTTGTTGTTGTTGTTGTTGTTGTTGTTGTTGTTGTTGTTGTTGTTGTTTTTCTTTTTCTTTTCCTTTTCTCCTTTTCCTTTACTTATTTTCACGCTTACGTTTCTGATCTTTGCTATTGATTTCGAAAGAGGGGTATGAAAGAAAATAAATAAGGCTCAAAGGGGTAACAAAGCATAAAGTGTTTAGATAGCAGAACAAAATGCCTTCATCATTCCAATCTTCAAAATATGCCAATTACAAACAAACGCAATTTAACCGAAGAGATCATACATAATATCTTTTGACCGCATCAGAATTGATGGCCATTTCTACACATTTGCCTTCTATATCTGTTATATACAAAGAACCATTGGACAACACTCTCGTCATGATGAACCGCCCCTGCCAGTTTGGGGCGAACTTGCCTCTCGCTTCAACCTGATGAGGAAGGATATGTTTCAACACTATCTGACCCACTTCAAACCTCCGTGGACGCACCTTCTTATTATATGCTCTTGCCATTCTCTGTTGATACAACTGGCCATGATACACTGCTGCTAATCTTTTCTCATCAATTAAACTCAACTGTTCCAAGCGAGTTTTGACCCATTCATCATCATCAATTTCGACCTCAGCGAAAATCCGAAGGGACAGGATTTCAATTTCCACAAGTATCACCACCTCAGTGCCATATACCAACAAATAAGGAGTTGCCCCTACTGAAGTACGAACAGTAGTGCGATAACCCAGCAATTCAAAAGGCAGCTTCTCATGCCATTGCTTGGAACCTTCCACCATTTTCCGAAGTATCTTCTTTATATTCTTGTTGGCTGCCTCAACTGCTCCGTGTGCCTTGGGACGATAAGGGGTGGAATTGCGATGGGTAATCTTGAATTTCTGACATACCTCTTTCATTAGATGACTATTGAGATTAGCCCCATAGTATGTAATGATCACCTTTGGTATCCCAAACCGACAAATGATATTTGAGTGCACAAAATCAACCACCACTTTCTTGGTTACGGACTTGAACGTTTTAGCCTCTACCCACTTGGTGAAATAGTCGATGGCCACTAGAATGAACCTGTGCCCATTTGATGCTGATGGATCAATTGGCCCAATGACATCTATGCCCCACGCAACAAAAGGCCATGGTGCAGACATTGTGTGTAATTCAGATGGTGAAGATTGAATCAAATCTCCATGCACTTGGCACTAATGATATTTACGCACGAAACTGATACAATCTCGCTCCATAGTGAGCCAATAATAAACTGCTCGGAGAATCTTCTTTGCTAGCACGTACCCACTCATGTGCGGTCCACGGACTCCAGAATGTACTTCGGTCATAATAGTTGTGGCCTGCCTATCATCTATGCATCTCAGCAGTCCAAGATCTGGAGTCGTTTTGTACAAAACCCCTCCGCTGAAGAAAAAGCCGCTTGCCAACCGCCTAATTGTTCTCTTTTGATCACCTGAGGCTTGTACTGGATACACCCCATCCTGATATATTCTTTGATATCATTAAACAAAGGCTCACCATCAAGTTCTTCTTCTACCACATTACAGTAAGCATACTGATCATGGACCTGAATATGAAAAGGGTCGACATAAGCCTTATCTGGGTGATGTAACATTGACGCCAAAGTAGCCAAAGCATCGACAACCTCATTATGGATCCTTGGAATATGCTTGAACTCTACTGACTAAAACCGCTGACAAAGATCATGTAAACATTGCCGGTACGGTATGAGTTTTAAATACCGTGTTTTCTATTCCCCTTGGATCTGGTGCACCAGAAGGTCCGAGTCTCCCAAGACCAAGACTTCCTGGACACCCATGTCTTCAGCCAATCTCAAACCCAAAATGCACGCCTCGTACTCAGCCATGTTGTTAGTACAGTAGAAATGAAGTTGAGCGGTAACAGGGTAGTGATGCCCCGCTTCAGAAATAAGTACGGCTCCTATCCCAATGCCCTTCATGTTAGTAGCTCCGTCAAAGAAAAGTTTCCACCCTGGCTCCCCAACTGGTCCCCACTCATCAATGTGCATGACTTCCTCATCTGGGAAGTAAGTCTTCAAAGGCTCATATTCCTCATCCACTGGGCTCTTAGCCAAATGATCGGCCAATGCCTAGGCTTTCATCGCAGTCCTAGTCACATAGACAATGTCAAATTCTGTGAGCAAGATCTGCCATTTTGCGAGCCTCCCTGTAGGCATAGGCTTCTGAAAGATATACTTTAACGTATCCAAACGAGAGATGAGGTAAGTAGTGTAGGAGGACAAATAATGCTTCAACTTCTGTGCTACTCAAGTTAGGGCGCAACATGTCCTCTCAAGGTGAGTGTACTTAACCTCGTATGACGTGAACTTCTTGCTGAGATAATAGATGGCTTGCTCCTTCCTACCGGTGATGTCATGCTGACCCAATACACAGCCAAAAGAATTGTCCAGGACCATCAAATACAGAATCAAAGGTCTCCCCTATTCTGGTGGCACCAACACAGGCGGGTTTGATAAGTACCCTTTTATCTTATCAAATGCTTCCTGACACTCATCTGTCCATTTGACTGCGACATCTTTCTTCAGCATCTTGAAGATAGGCTCACAAGTTATCATAAGCTGAGCAATAAACCTGCTGATGCAATTCAGTCTCCCCAATAGACTCATCACCTCAGTCTTGTTCCTTGGGGGTGACAACTCTTGGATAGCTTTGATCTTTGACGGGTCCAATTCGATACCTCGACAGCTGACTATGAATCCCAACAGTTTTCTAGATGGCACACCAAATGCACATTTTTGCAGGATTGAGCTTAAGATTGTACCGGCGAAGTCTTTAGAAGAATTTTCTCAAGTCTCTAACATGATGAGACTGCTTTCTGGACTTTATGATTACATCATCCACATAGACCTCGATCTCTCTGTGTATTAGTCATGGAATATGGTTGTCATTGCCCTCATGTAAGTTGCCCCAACATTTTTCAAACCAAAAGGCATGACCCTATAGCAGTGTGTTCCACAGGGTGTGATGAATGCCGTCTTCTCTTTATCTTCCTCATCCATTAGGATTTGATGATAGCCCGCATAGCAATCCACAAAAGACCCAATCTCATGTTTGGCACAATTATCAATCAGAATGTGGATATTTGGCAATGCAAAGTTGTCCTTGGGACTCGCCTTATTGAGATCACGGTAATCAACACATACCCTGGTCTTGCCATCCTTCTTTGGCACAGGTACTACATTGGCTAACCAAGTGGGATACCGAGTGACCCGAATAACTTTTGCATCCAACTGCTTGGTAACCTCTTCTTTGATCTTCACACTCATATCGGTTTTAAATTTCCTCAGCTTATGCTTGATAGGAGGGAATGCCGGGTCAGTGGGCAATTTGTGAACCACCAAATCAGTGCTTAAACCTAGCATGTTGTCATATGACCATGCAAAAATATCTTTGTATTCAATCAATGCTTTAATTATCTCCTCCCTGAGTTGAGGTTCAAGATGGACACTTATCTTAGTTTCTTTGATATTGTCTAGGTCCCCTAAATTGATTGCTTCTGTATCACTCAGGTTAGGCTTGAGTTTTTCTTCAAAATGGCTTAGTTCTTTACTAATCTCTTCAAAGGCCTCATCCTCGTCGTATTTTGATTCATTATCACACTCTATTTCTTGAATTACTATTTTCGAATTGGATTGGCTTTTAAGACTGGGTTGAATATTCCTCATGCATGTCATGTTATTGAAACCATCATAAAAAGAGCTGTACAAGGAAGAAAAGAAAACAAAAATAAAACTGTCAGGAATAAGGAAAAGGGAAATTGCACTTCATTGAAATTAAAAGATAACAAGGTTTATACATCCAAACGGACGGAACATAAAATCTGAATTACAACCCTGGAATAATCCAGATAAACTAAAAGAAAATCAAAGCAAACTACCAAAACTCCTTCCTAGTGGGGAGAGGAGCAGCTTCCCAATTGTTAATATTTGCACCGGGCCGAACAAATTGCACATCTGCCTTGCTAGAACCCTCTCCAACTGCCACCATGTTCACCTCATCGAATAATTTCTCAAACCTTTCAAGCAACTCTTTAACAGGACCAACCACAGGACTGCGAACTGTTGTTGCATGGCGTTTCTTGGCGCCAGGCTTGACAAATGATCTGGAGAGACGTGGGATGGGCTTTGGGAGGACCCATGCCATCTGTTTCAGTTTTCTGGCTCTTTTTATGTCCGCAACTGTGGGCTTGAACCACAAACCAAATGTATCCAAGTTTTTGGGGAGAGATACCAGCTATACGATACCTTGCAGAGATGCACCCAAACCCTTGCCTGGTACAAAACCATTTTTCAACATTTTAACGGCTACTATGACTGCTGCAGCGGCTACCCTCAGTGCTGGAACACACTTCCTTTCTGGAATTTTCTCTACCGATATCGTGTCAAAAACCTGATAAACCCATGGCCCCTTGTCGTCTTCAAACTCTATGAATGGAACAATAGCATCACTGTGAGCACACAAATTATCTTCGCCGTGCACAACAATTTCCTGTCTATCTCATTCAAACTTGACCATTTGATGCAGAGTAGGCGGGATTGCTTTTGCAGCATGAATCCAGGGCCGACCCAACAGCAGATTATAAGAAACAACCACATCAAGCACCTAGAACTCCATGGTAAATTCAACAGGCCCGATTGTAAGCTCAAGCACTATGTCCCCGACTGAATCTTTCCCTCCACCGTTGAATCCCCGAATGCAGATACTGTTCTTATGAATTCTTTCATCATCCACCTTCAATTTGTTCAAAGTGGAGAGAGGGCAAATTTTTGCACTGGAACCATTGTCGACTAGTACTCGGGTAATCACGGAATCTTCGCATTTCACCGTGAGATAGAGGGCCCTATTATGCTCAGTGCCCTCCATGGGCAACTCATCATCAGAAAAAGTTACTCTGTTTACCTCAAATATATTGTTAGCTATCTTTTCCAGGTGGTTTACTGAGATTTTGTCAGGAACGTGAGCCTCATTCAGGATCTTCATCAAAGCCCGATGGTGCTCGTCTAAGTGGATCAATAATGACAATAGTGAGATCCGAGCCGGTGTCTTCCTCAACTGCTCCACAATGGATTAGTCCTGCACTTTCATCTTTCTCAGAAATTTCTCTGCTTCTTCTTCGGTCACAGTTTTCTTCACTAGCACTGGGTTATCTTTGGAGCTTTTAGCCTTCCTCAATTCTTCGGTGGCAAAGCATCTCCCCAATCAAGTCAAACCATGGGTCTCACAAACTTCTTCTTTAAATTCTTTCCCCTTGTAAGTCACTGTCGCTCGTTCATAATTCCACGGGACCGCCCTGCTGTTGACTATTGGTAATTGAGTTACCGACTTAATAATGACAGGGTCTATACGGGCACCTTCCACAATTACAACAGGCTTGTTCGCCACTCCTAGCACAACCACTTTCGCTCTTTCATGTTTCCCTGCAATGTCACTTGAGGATCCCTTCTTGACCACCACAGATAGTTCGCTATTTGTCCTGCTCAACTTGATCACAGACTTCTCACTTGTTGACTTTTCAAACGGCCTAGCTTCAGTGGACTGAATCATCATGACATTTTGCGAAGGCTTATTAGGATCCCCTCTCTTATACACTATCTCAATCATATTTGACTCATGATGGGTTGGCAATGGGTTCTGGTTGATATTAGGTGCCTCCGGAGCTTGGACCTCAATTCGATTAGTATCAATGCCAGCACTTCTCTATGTCGTGCCCTGGAGCACCAGAACAATATTCAGAACTCACAAAGTGATCAAGATTCCTAGGGGGAGGATTTGGCAATTTCGGCTCAATCGGACTTAGCATACCCAATTGTCTCAACCTGTGGAACAAACTGGTATAGGATTCTCCCAATGGAGTGAAAGTCTTCTTCTTCTGCAACCTCTCATTCTTGGTGGCCTGATTGGGCCTGAAACTTGTTCCAGGGGGATTTCGGTAGGCTCTTGGGGTGGATAGGCATTTTGTGGAGCTGGGTAGGAATTAGGTGGAGTTGACACACACCATTATGCGTGGGCAGGATATTGAGGGTATGTTTGTGCGTGATGGACGGAAAAGTGGGGATCTAGAGGTGGGTAATAGTGTTATGGTGGGCTATATGGAGTGTGGGGGTAGATTTGGTGATAGGGTCGAGGCTGGTTGTAGTAACGTGAAGGGTCCCTGGATCCGACCCAAGCTCCTGACTCGACTGTCGCAATATCCTCTTTCTTCTCTTTCCCAAGTACACCTCCAATACTGTTTTGAATGGCTTGGGTGGTCGTTTTGATTGCTGAATAACTCATGATCTTGTTGGACTTGTGTCCCTCCTCAACCATGCCTCCCATTTTTACAACCTCATTAAAGGACTTACCCACTACTGACACCAAATGGCCAAAATAAGTGGGCTCCAAGGCCTGCAAGAAATAATCAACCATCTCACTTTCTTTCATCGGAGGATCAACCCTCGCTGCTTGCTCCCTCCAACGGAATCCATATTTCCTGAAACTCTCGCCAGGATCTTTCTTAATCTTCGTCAATGACAGACGGTCTGGGATAATTTCAAGGTTGTACTAAAAATGGCAAGAGAAGGCTTGGGCCAAATCGTCCCATGTGTACCACCTGCGATGATTTTGTCTGGTATACCATTCCAATGCCGATCCACTCAGACTTTGGCTGAAATATGCCATCAGTAACTCATCTCTTCTGCCTTCTCCTCTTATCTTGCTACAAAACCCTCTCAATTGTGCTACTGGATCACCAAGCCCGTCGTATAGATCAAACTTGGTCATCTTAAACCCTGCTGGTAACTGAACATCTGGGAAAAAACATAAGTCCTTGTAAGCCACGCTTACTTGACCTCCCAATTCCCTCATATCTCTGAATGATTGTTCTAAGCTTTTGACCTTTCTGATCATCTCCTCATGCTCGAGAATTTTGGGTGGCTTCTCGGTCTCTGCTGGGAGATAAAGATGAGGGGTGTAAGGATATGGTTCTGGAACTTTGAAGGTGGGCTCAAGGGGGTAGTACTGGTTGTCATGAGTCTGGAACAGAGGCTCACTAGAAGATCATTGTAATGCAGTAGGTGGAGGTGCCACAAAGACGGGAGTGACTGGTGGAGGAGGGTATGAGACTTGTTTGGGTGGTGGAGCTTAGAAAGTATGGGAAGTGGTGCCGTAGCATTGTTGGTAGAGAGGAAAGGCTGGAGATGAGTTCATAGTGGGAGGTTCCTGAGGTTGAGCCAATGGTGGGATATAAGCAGGGTTGGCGGGATAAACCGGTGGTGGATGCCCTTTTGCCCAGGCTTGGTACATTTCAGCCATTTGCTGCTTCAGCTTATATAACTCATCTTTCAAATTAACCTCCGATTCATCCACCTCTTTTGACGGATCTACAATGCTTGCCTCCAGTTCTTGGTTGGCCATGTTCAACTTGTCTTTTGACCGGGTGTTGTAGGAGTGAGTTGCCAGAATGCCAATCAACTAACCACATGCCTGAACTCAATATATCAACAACAACCTTGTTAGTGCTTAGGGCTTAACATATTGGTAACCGTACATTTTGGAGAATGAATGCACCTAAGCAGTTAACCGTTTCTATTATGCATTTGATCGGCTATTTGCGTCATCCCGACATTTCCTTATTTCCATTTTCCTCCATTTATTTTCGTCTTTACACTTTTGCCTTTGCTTTCTCTTTGTTTTTATCCTCTCATTTCCCTCTTGTTTTGCCCTTGTTTCTTTCTCTTATTTTTTTTCTCTCTCTTGTTTTTTCTTAGGGTTACAGTCGAATCCTATAGAGATTGCTTCCGTATCATGACCTTGCATGAATCAGACCAAGCGTAGTTCTGGGAGAGATAAAAATAAATAACAAAATATTTTGGTATTTTCAATTTTCATAAAAAGCAAACGCTTTGATTACAAAGACTCAAAACTAACAGACTCAAAAGAAACTAACAGACTCTGATGAAAGAACGAGATACAGACTCCAAAATAAGCTATCATACTCCAACAAAAAGAAAATACAGACTCGAAAACAAATGACAGACTTCAAAAGAAAGAAAATACAGACTCAAGTGAAAATCACGAATACATCAATGCCTCCAACCCTGCCCTAGGAACACCAACCGGTCTTGCAGCGGGTCTACTTGCCATGTCATCTTGGAGCCGATAGAATTCTTCCATTATCTGACAGACGAAGATCATTACAGTGGCGAAAAACATGGACCTCGTCATGTCCTCACACGCACTGCACTTCATGGTAATGTAGTCAGCAATCCTTCGAACTCTCTCTCTCATAATGCCCTTCTCTTGCAACAGACGGCCAATCTGACGGGATCTAGCCTCTAAGACCTGAGTGGCAGCATGGATTTGTTCCTGAAAGTGCCGCAAGTCCTCTCCCAACCGTGCCATTAAGGTGTAACAATGTTCTCTTTCAGCCTTAAAATTTTTGTCTTGTTTAGCCATTTCACCCTCGAGATTGCCAATTGCCTTTTCCCAACCTGTGACCCCTCTTTCATATCTTTCTTTCATTTGTTGAACGAAAGCTGCACGCCTTTTGGCACTTTTAGCCAACCTTGCTTGTGTTTTTGCTAGTTCAGACTCAACTTTTTGTAGGTCATCTTCATAGTCACGTACCTTTTGAGTAAGGTTATAAATGAGCCTTTCATCTTTCCTGCTTCGGCCTGGGTTCTCGGCTTCAATTTTCAACTGTCGAACCTAGGCTCTGAGAGCTTCATTTTCTCGCACCAATCTTCTCCTCTCACCCTCAGCCTCTTGTGCCTGTAAATCATTGTTGAAGGTGACTTTTCTCAACTCTTCTCGTAGGTCATGGATAGTGGCCTTATATTCCTTTTCCTTCTCCCCCCAGACTAACCTCTCCTGAATTTTATCATCAAAGGCTTGAACATGAGGCCTTTTGGCGGGCCTCTCGGGATCTGGCTCGTTATTTACACAAGACATTTTCTCAAACCAAGCAACATAGTTTGGATCTACTTCCTCCTTGGCGATGTTTGGTACCTGAGTGCCATTATTTAGATACCAGCAACTATTCCAATCTTGCTGAACTACAGCCTCGGGCAATGCATCTTCTGGATGTAACTCTATGACCTGGGTGCTTAGATCTTCATTTTCGGGCACAATCTAATACCTTCCCAATTGCCTCAAGACCCTCTGCGGTGCATATGGCTGAATACTCCTTACACCCATTAACCTCAAGTAGCCCTTGGTAGCAGTCATATATATGGCTTCTATCCTCGGGAGCCATCCTATAGTCCACTCGACTTGACCTGCGTTAAGAACTTTCAAGTGGGAGACCCATGCTTCAAACCCTTCTAGTGTGTTGTAATCCTTTGCCCTCTCCTCGTAGCTGGTGATGAAGTTACTCGGGCTCGAACCATAACTCATGAAACTGGGATGATGGCGAAGGTGCTCGATCAACCACATTTGTAGAAGGATGTTGCAACCTTCAAAGAATTGAGCCCCTGCTTTGCATAAAGCCAGTGCTCGATAAATATCCGCCAGCACCAACGGGGCAAATGTATGATCTTCCTTGGTAGTGAGGATTTGTGCAATTCTAACCATACGAATATCCACTGTCCCTTTCTCATTTGGAAAAACCATGATCCCCAAGAATGCCATAATAAATGCAAACCAGCGATGAATTTGCCATCGGCCCTTATCTTGTTTGTTGCTCAAACCCTTTTCGTGCGTTTCGAAATCAGCAGAGTGCCCGAACCTGAAGTATAAGAAATGGAAAGCACAACACCCGTTGCTCACACGGTCTTTATTCGTCTGTTTACTAACATTCAGGAGGTCAAAGAACTTGTGCACCGACGGAGCCCTTGGAAATATAAGTTGTTGCTTCCTCAAATCCCGTCCAAACACAATGTACCTGGCCATTTCCTCCAAAGTAGGGGTGATCTCAAAGTCCGAGAAACAAAAGACATTGTGGATAAAATCCCAGAAAGTTACCAAAGCCTTGATCAGATCTTCCCGTGGTTTAATCTCAAAAATGTTTATAAGGGCATCCAATTGCTTTTTCACCCATTTCTGACTATCTTCATCTAGATCATTCCACCACATACGCAAGTGCAACTGAGCCTGTTCCCTGACCACTTCTGGCGGATCCTGAATGGTATTCATTTGTTCCTGTGGAAGGTTAAGGTTAGGGTTGACTCTAGTGGACCTTTTTGTAAACAAGTTTCCGAAAAAACAAATCAAAGGACCATGATTTCATCCCCTATATGCCAATTTTAGCCAAATGACTATTTTTGCAAATGTGGCCCCTTCCTAATTTCACATGAATTTTGAGGCCGGGGAGGATTATTTTATGATATTTCACAAACTTGTCCGTTCTTTTACAAAAATAGCCTTTCGACAACTGAAAAATACTCTAAGGCCATCTCGGCAAGGACGGTTTAAGACGTTGCCGAAGCTAGATCAGCTTATTTTGACCAAAAATCCAGACTGTATTCACTCGACCACTGACTCTCTTTTTTTTTTTTCAAAAATAAGGCCGAACCTTATGTAGGTTGCCTACATATCCCACATCCGGTGAGAATCAGACCTGCGTAGTTCGGTCAGTTTTGACACATTTGGGAGAACACAGTGTTTGACTCTTTTTGGAAAAACTCTTTTGAAAATTTTTGGTAGAGATCCGGGACGTTTCAAATACCAAGGTTTTCTTTAGAACCGGGCTTTATTTCTTCCCTATATCACTCTTGATTTTTTTCTTTGCTTTAATTTCCCTAGCCGGTCAGCATGCAAGCCAAAACAAACAAATGTTCGCATAGCACATAGAATGCATCAGGATGGTCTGTTATTTCGGGCACACCTGTCCTAGACAAACCCAACCCCTGTGTTGAGTCCCCTAAGTCAAATGCACATAATGCAAACAAACGCTCTTACTAGGGATCCGGCATGAAGCTGTGTTTTTCTAGGTTTAACTCCTAGGGTTTTGGTCTAAATTTGGGGTACCCGAGTAGACAACTGGGGCCGAGGAGGGGTTGACGTACCGGGAGCACTGAAGTCTACCCGGCCTTGTCACTTGCCCAATCTCGTTCTATTTGGTATAATTTCTACAAAAAAAGAAGGTCACACGAACATGTGTACCATTTTCAAAAGACTCAGAGAGGTGGCATAAGAAAACATTTATATATACAATTCAAACAATAATAAAGCAGCAAACAAATAACATTTAGCACAAAAGATTCACATAATACAGTAATATTAACAATGAATAAAGCCAAGTAAAAATCATTAACAAGCTCGAATTCTTGAACCCTGAACCAGAGATTCTAGGTTCGATCCCCAGTAGAGTCGCCAGAGCTGTAATACCTCCTTTTTACCACCCCGGGGGTGGGTATAAGGGAGTTTTTCCAATTTAAATGATAATCAAAACGAGATTATTTATATTAATTCAGAGTCGCCACTTGGGATAATTTATGGTGTGCCAAGTCACCGGTTTAAAATCTCAAATTGAGGAAAATTGACTCTGTTTATAGTCTGCAAACACAGAAATCTAGGTAAGGAATTCTGTTAACCCGGGAGAAGGTGTTAGGCATTCCCGAGTTCTGTGGTTCTAGAACGATCGCTTTGATCATACTTGGCTTAATCAAACTGTTTAATTACTCATTTTAGAACCTATGCGCATTTGCCTCTTATTGCTTTTAAAATTAAGAAAATTATCTTGAAACAGGTCACGCGTACGTGTACCCATTTGTTTGGCGCGTCAAAAATCATGTCATGCGGACGTATCCACAATTAATAACGCTTTATTGTTATTAAGAAAATTTAGTCGAAGTTGCGCGAATGCATACTCCAGTTTTGTTTTTAGAAGTCGCAATCATGTCACGCGAATGTGTCCACAACCACAATGATATATTAAGTCGCGCCTAAAGCATTTCTCCGATGTTCGTGAGTTATTATTTTCCCGAAGTAACGTGTGAAATCCATTTCATGGCCGAACATACTGTGTAAAAGAAACGAACCAGCTTCAATCCCCAACCCAAATGAAGTAATATACAAAAAACATTACTCTTTCCGAAGTCAACAAAATTCTCTTCATTCTTCAATCATTCTGCTATCGCTATCCTCGCTCTTAGAAATTCCTTTCAACCCAATATAAGACTTCCTCTTTCGCTTATATGGATATGGCTTAGATGACATTTATTATGGCAAAATGAAACAGAGTATGAAACATAAATGTAATATTAAAACACATGATCACAAATGCAAAACTTGAACGCACACGGAATAAAGTGTAAGGGTACAGATTGGGAGCGCATGCACAAACGCAACACCATAATACTGAAGCTGCAACAGAGCGTGAACCCAGAAAAAGCTTTTGTGTTTACTCCCCTTTTTAAAAAAAATGCACATGATATTACCATCTGTAGTGACTAATGCATAAGAGTGTGCTGCTTTGATTAAAAAAAGAAGCAAATCCTCAGCAAGAAAGACAAGAAGACTTCATGAAATTTGATCAAATGAATGCATAAGTGTTAGCCATTTTTGTTCATTAAACTTGGCTCTTCAAGTTGATTTCAGACCCACAGAAAAAACTGCCCAGCTATGGATCAGTTGTAGGGCTTCAACCCTTCAAAGTTGATTTTTTAAACCATTCAATGCTCTATCCCACTCAGCAACCAAGCAAATCTCATTTAAACACAGAAGCTACCTAGTAAATCAGAGCTGATGCAAACCAAATCAGCGCATAACTTGCGCTCAAAATCGTGCAAATATGCTGCCCAAAAGTGCAAAACAAGGTAGATTTTCAGCATGCCTAACAGTACATACAAATGTCCAAAATACTTCACGTCATCGGCTCAATTTACTGCAGAAATTGACTTCTTCAGCAGCTCGAGAGAGCAAAATTATTATAGCAGTAACAAAGCGGACGAATTTTGGACAAAAGAAGGAAAATAGAGCAAATATGAGCATATACAATCAGTGAAACAATTTAGCTTCAACACCCCTTTAGACTAATGCAAAGCTAAATCACACGTGACAAGAATGAACCAAACCTTATCCTAGAGCCTAAGTTAAATCAGTTTGTCACTTGGACAAGTGAAATCTAAACCAGATATCGCTTCATAACGAATGTAAATCACTAAGCTTATGCCGTTCGTAACATATTATGATAAATGCAACTGATTGAGCAACAAAGCAGCAGTAAAAAAATTAATCAGTTGATAATTTCATAAATTCGTATTGAATCAGAGCTGTGCGAAAAATTCCGTGATAGTCACTGAATCGACAACATATACAACACCTCATCTAACAACCACGGACTCGATCACACCTCAATCATGCATACCAAAGTCAAGCAATTCCGACCTCCATCACTATGACAGATGAAGACCAGAACACGCGTACGACATCCAATCGATACACAGTTAAGACAGCAAGAACTGAAAATAAGGAATATAGCTCACATCCTAAAATCAATCGCGAGCTAATCATACCATGACAAGAACAAGTTAAAACTGATTTTTATTGTCTTAAAAGTCTTATGAACTAGCTCATCAAGTTAAGCAACTAAATGTAATAATAACCTCACTTTAAATGACTTTTCAAGATTTCTATTCACCATAAGCAACAAGTAAAATAGAAGAAGGGAAGGGATGAACCTGAAGTAACAAATCTGAATAACAAAGAGCTTCAGCAATTACACCAACAAAGAAACGAGAAACCACAGCTTCGATCAAAATGAACTCGACGACGAAACTTGAATTTGAGAACCTCAAACAACTTCCATTTTTACTCAAAAATCCAGAATCGAAATGAGGAAACTCTATTATTGCAAAATGCTCAATAAAACTGACAACCAGTATGGAACCCCCATAATATATATTTTTTGTTCTGATATGAAAAAGAAAAAGAATGATGGAAAAGAAGAAGAAACTTGAATACTGATTCTCTTCCTTTGATTTCTCCGAAGAAATTTCTCCGAAAATCCACTCTTCGAAATTCTCTCCCCTAAAAAAAAAATTTCAATATGTTTAGAGCACCCCTTTTATACCCAAACCTATAAGCTTCCTCAAAATCCGAAAATATTCCTCTCTAGAACGAATCCAGACAGATGGAGAGAGGGGATCGATTCAAAATTAATCCATGGTCCCCATTTTTCGGAATTCATTCTTAAGAAAGCACAAGAGAGACGAAAATCTGTCAGAGGCCGTTAGAATATTCGGTGACGTAGAGAGAGTGGGGCCCGTGTGAGTGAACTCGCCTGAGTTTGGCGAGTTTTGTGGTTGAATCGGGTGAAGAAGACGATGAATAGTGTAGGGTGCCGCTTTAAGGTCTCTTGGATTTAGGGTTTATTTTGGGAAAAAATTATAAAGGGGCTTATATATTAAGAGGGAATGGGCGGGTCGAAGCTGGGCATTTAATTTGGGCTGGGGTGAAGGCAGATGCGTTTGGGCTAGGAAAGGGATTGTATTGAGCCCAATTTGGGCAGCCTTTTCCTTTAAAAACGTTTTCTTCTCTTTTTTTTTCCTTTTTCCTTTTTTTTCTTTTCCTCTTTTTGATTAATAAAAAAACTAAATAGGCTCTTAAATTAAACTAAGATGTAAAATTATGTCCTAAATGCAATTCATGGTATTTTTGTATTTTTTTCATGATTTAAGTAAAATAAACAAGCACACAAATTATCACAAAATCCTATAAAATTGTAAAAATGGAGAAAAATTATTTTGCTTGAATTTATGGGAGTAATTCATATAGGGCAAAAATCATGTACTCACAAACATTAAACATAGTTATATGGGAATTGTACAAATACCAATTTTGTTACAAAGGAAACAAAATCTTCTTCAAGCAAAGATTTGTAAAAACATCCGCTAACTGATTTTCAGTATTTACAAATTCTAACACAATATCTCCTTTAGCGACATGATCACGTATAAAATGATGCTTAATCTCAATATGCTTAGCCCTAGAATGATGCACAATTTTTTTTGATAGACAGATAGTACTGGTATTATAACACATAATAGGAACACAGTTAAGATGTAAACCATAATCTAATAGTTGATGCATAATCTATAGTACTTGTGTGCAGCAGTTGCCTACTGCCAAATATTTCGCTTCAGTAGTAGATCAGGCTATACAGCTTTGTTTCTTGTTGTGCCCGGATATAAGAGATTTTCCAAGTAATTAGCATGTTCCACTTGTGCTTTTCCTGTGAATTTTATCTCCTCAAAATCTGCATCTGAAAAACCTTTGAGATAAAAACTATCTAAACTTTCGTACCATAATCCATAGTCGACTGTACCTATCAAATATCTGATAATATGTTTAACAACATTCAAGTGAGATTCTTTAGGAGATGATTGATATCTTGCACATTTGCAAATGCTGAACATAATATTTGGTCGACTAGCTATAAGATAGAGTAGGTAGCCAATCATAACTCGATACATTGTTTCATCAACACTCTAACCGTCTTTATCTTCATCCAAGATAGTTAATGAACTCATAGGTGTTCCTTTGGCTTTTGAGTTGGACATGCCAAATTTTTTGATGAGTTCTTTTGTGTAATTTGTTTGACTAATAAAGATCCTTTTCTGTACTTGCTTGATTTGAAGCCCAAGGAATAAAGTTAGTTTTCCCATTATACTCATTTCAAATTCATTTGGAACAACTAATACTGGGCTCCTTTTCAACAGACTTTACTGGATCGGTTGTAGAAGATCCCTGATTTTCTCTAGGACTATTAGTCGACTTATCTTGCTGATCAGTAACTTCATCAAGAGTGTTCTCACCTATATTGATAGACTTTGGAACTATGGAAATTTTCTCATCTCCAGGAAGTTGTTCATTCCTTAAGCGAGGGTTAGTATCCGTAAAAACAAATGTATAGATTCTTCAATAGATAAAGTATGCTTATTAAAAACCCTATATGCTCTACTAGAGGGAGAGTATCCAAGAAAAATACCTTTATCGCTTTTGGGATCAAACTTACCAAGATTGTCTTTTCCACTGTTGTGTATGAAGCATTTGCAGCCAAATGGATGATAAATGATATTAGGTCTTTTTCCTCTCCATAGTTCATATGAAGTCTTCTTGAGAATAGGTCGAATTAGGCATCTGTCGATGATGTGATATGTTGTGCTTACAGCTTCTGCCCAGAAGTGGTGTGGATGAGAATTTTCAACAGTCATGGTTCTTCCCATATCTTGCAAGGTTCTATTTATACGTTCTACCACTTTATTTTGTTTCGGTGATCTTGGAGATGAAAATTTGTGAGAGATCCCTTGATCATTGCAAAAGTTCTCAAATGCTTTGCTTTCAAATTCTCTTCCATGATCACTTCTTATGGAGGATATTTAGTAACCCTTTTCCCACTACACCTTCTTGCAAAAGACTTCAAAATTCCTTAATGCCTCATTTTTATGACTTAGAAAGATAAGCCAGGTGAATCAAGAAAAATCATCTACTATAACAAAGGCATACTTTCTACCACCTTTGATAGCAGTTCTAGTGGGACAAAAAGGTCTATGTGTAGGAGTTGAAGAGGCTTTGTAGTAGTAACAATGTTTTTAACTTTAAAAGAGGACCTAGTTTGTTTTCCTAGTTGACATGCAACACAAATTTGATCTTTTGAAAAATCTAGTTTTGGAAGACCAATGACAAGATCATTTTTAGAAAGTTTATGAATAGTATGCATGCTGACATGACCAAGTTTTCTATGCCATACCCAAGGATCATAAATCATAGAAGCTAGACTGATTTGATTACCAAGACTATTTAAATTACTTATAGTATAGACATTCATGTCCCTATTTCTAGAGAGAATAACTTTACCTGATTCATCTTCAATGAACCAAACATGTTTTTTATTAAAATGAACCTCGTAGTCATTGTCACATAGTTGACTAATATTGAGAAGATTGTAACCAAGTTCATCAACCAGGTACACTTCGTCTACATCACATGTTGAGCTGAGGGGAATTCTTTCAACTCCAATTACATTTCACTTTTGATTTATCTCCGAAAGTGATTGTTCCTCCATCTAGTTTGGTGACTGTTTTGAATAGTTTTTTTTCACTAGTCATATGTCTAGTAAACACGCTATCAAGGTACCATTTTCCTTTTTGATTATTCTTGCGGTGTTTCCACAAAAAAATTTCTTGTTTTTAGGTACCCAAGCCTACTTGGGTCCTGAATGGTTAGAGCTCTGAGTATTAGCTTGACTAGAAGACTTGGATCGCCAGACCCATCTCCTGTTGTTCTTGAACTTGCAATGGTTAGAGGTGTGACCAAGTTTTCCGCTATAAAAACAAGAGGGATTATTGGGATTTTCAGAGCCTTTTTCTCCTCTGATTCTAATCCTGCATTGGTTAGTGTTATGACCATTTCTGCCACAATAAGTACATGCAGTAAGATTTCTAGTTCTAGTCGAAGATGTATGAGGAGCAATCTGATTAGATCTAACAGAACTATGACTAGTGGGTTTTCACAATCCATTCAGTTAAAGTTGAAGTTCATTAACTTCATCTTGAAGCATATCTCACTCAATTTCACACACTTCCAATCTTGAAGCAATCTGATTCGATCTGCGAGAGCAATATCAATAAATTCTTGGAGTTCATAATAGTTAGGACATGTAGTAAGACATACCCCACTAGTTCCTTTGTCTGCCATGAGACCAAGTTCACTTGAGTCCTCTTCCTCACATGTTCCTTCATCTACCATGCGACCAAGTTCACCTAAGTCCTCATTGCTATCTTCTTTCATGGCCATGAAACATATGTTGGCAGTTTCTTCGTGATCAGATTCATCTTCATCACTCCAAGCTCCGAAGGACTTCTTCTTTTGAAAATTTCTGCTTAGTTTCTTCTTAGTTCAGGGCATTTGGCTTGAATGTGCCCATGTTTTCCACACTTATAGCATCTTCCATCACTTTTATCATTATCATTGTTCATCTTCGATTTTCTGAAGTTTTATTTACCTCTCCTACCATTTTTGTTCTTCTTCATCATGTTTGTTACAACTTTGGAAATGTCACGACCCTAAAACTGATCCGATCGTGATGGCGCCTATCGTGAAACTAAGCCAGCTGACACAAACCCGAAACTAACCAGAAAATCATAAGAAGTCATTTTAAGCCATTAATTAACTAAAATCCCATAATATGAGTTCAAATAGCCAGTGCGGAATAAATAACACAAGCCCGACATCGGGGTGTCACAAGTCACGAGCTACTACAACTATGTCTTAATACAATAAAGTTTGGCAAGGTCTAGAAGTCAATACTAAATAAAACTAGGGGAAGACATGAGGGAGAAGAACAGGGCTGCAAATGCCATGCATCTACCTCGTCGACTCCAAATCCTGTTGAATGGACAAATCAAAGCTCACAATCGCGACCTGCAACCCCTAGATCTGCACACAAGGTGCAGGGAGTAATATGAGTATGCCAACTCAGTAAGTAATAAAAGTAAAAGCAGCTGAGCAGTAAGAAAACAGGTAATTCCACGTCATAATACTACAACAAAATAATATATGTCCAAAACAATTCAAAAATCAGTTAACTCGTAAAACAACTCAATTTTAGTAAAAACCCTTTTCTTTTAAAAACCTCTTTCAATAGTTTCAGACAAATAGTGAAACAGTGAGTAAAGATGATAGAAACGTAAACAGCCCCTCGGGCAAAACATGAACCATAAACCACCCCTCGGGCAAAATATCAACGGAACCAGCCCTCAGGCTACCTCACAATCACTCATACCAGCCCCTCGAGCAACAACATAATCAAGATCAGCACCTCGATCAACAACACATCATACACACTGCGTACCCGCACTCACTAGGGGCATTCAGACTTCGGAGGGGCTCCTACAGTCCAAGCGTTATCACAAGCCATCTAATGGCATAATAAATTAGGCCCTCAGCCTCTCGTGTATCAAAATCAGTACAACCTGCTGCGACGTGAAGCCCGATCCCATGATATCCTCAGAACACAGGCCCTCGGCCTCACTCAGTCATAATTCCCTCAAGCCCCTCGGGCTAACAGTAAAACATGAACTCGACTCAAAATATCATTTATAGAATCAAAAAGAGTAAATAAAAACTGAGTTATGAAACCAGTGAAAACATAGCATTACTAAGTGTAAATATTAAGACAAAAATAGTGAGGAAACAGTAGTAAAAAGCCCCTAAGGGCCCAAACAGTCAGCACAAGGCCGAAACACGGCATTCAGCCCCAAACATAGTAATGCTTTCCAAAATACAATAATATCAAACTATTTCAAATTAAATACGCGACTTAATAGTCGTACAAGATGGACCAAGTCACAATACCCAACGGTGCACGACCCATGCTCGTCATTTAGCGTGTGCGTCACCTCAAAGTAGTGAAACAATGTGAAATCCGGGGTTTTATACCCTTAGGACAACATTTACAATCATTACTTACTTCAATCCGGTCCAAACTCTAGCCCGCGATGCCTTTGCATTTTGAATCGGCCTTCAAATGCTCCAAATATAACCAAAATGAGATTCATGTCGTCAATATAAGCCAAAGGAACAAAGCCCAAGCGAAAATAATCAAATTACATCAAAATCCCGAAATTGACCAAACCCGACCCTAGGCTCACTTCTCGGAATTCAATAAAAATCATATCACAAGAATCCTTATCCTCCCACGAGTCTATACATACCAAGAACATCAAAATCGGACCCCAAATGGCCCCTCAAATCCCCAATGGAAACTCTCCAATACGAAACCCTAATTCTCCAATTTCAACCCTTAATTTTCAATAATTTCAAGACTAATCAGTAAGATAATGCCATTGAATCGAGTATTGGGTTCAAAAATCTTTCCTCCAAGCGTTATACCTTGAATCTCTCTTCAAATCCTCTCAAAAAGCTCCCATACCGTCTCATAAATGGTGGAACAAAGCTGAAATTCGTGAAGGCAGGTTTATATAGTTTCTGCCCAGGCATTTCCGCACCTGCAGATAAATTACTGTATCTGCAGTCCGCACCTGCGGACAAATATCCGCTTCTGCGGATTTTCACTTAAAAGCCCTCATTCGCACCTGCGGTCAATACACCGCACCTGCAAGCTCGCAGGTGAACCTCAAATCACGCTTCTGCGCTTCCCAACCGCATCTGTGGCCTTTCCTCACTTCTGTAGTCATCGTACCTACGGTCCCCTAACCGCAAGTGCAGTTATGACAGAACCAGCAGCTTCAGCTGCATTCTCCAACTTCCAAACTTTCCGATAACCATCCGAAATCATCCCGAAGCCCCCGGGACCTCATCCAAAAATACGAACAAGTCACATACCACTATTCAAACTTGTACCAAACCTCAGAAAACTCAAAACAATGCTGAAACACCAAATCATCTCGGATTCAAGCCTAAGTATTCCAAAACTTCCGAATTCCACAAATGATCAAAAAGTCTATCAAACCTTATCCAAATGACCTGAAATTTCACACACACATCCCAAATAACACATCGGACCTACTCCAATTTTCGGAATTTAATTCTGACCCCGATATCAAAATTTCCACTACCAACCGGAAGACACCAAAATTCCTATTTCGTCAATTCAAGCCTAAATCTACCACGGACCTCCAAAATACATTTTGATCGCACTCCTAAGTCCCAAATGAACTCATAAAGCTATCTGAACAATAAAAACCAAGTTCCGAGATCATTTACTCACAAGTCAACTTTCGGTTGACTTTTCTAGCTAAAGCTTCCCAAAAAGAGACTAGGTGTCTCATTCCTCTACAAAACTACTTCGAACCCAAACTAACCAACACGATGCGATGAAATATAGCTGAAAAACACATAAAGAAGCACAAATAGGGAAAATGGAGCGGTGACTCATGAAACGACCGCCCGGGTCGTTACAGGAGAGCATAGCTATGTTTTCATCTTGTTCTCCTCCTTCCTCTTCTTTTTCTTCATTTTCGGATTCACCCACATTTGCTTTGAATGCAACTGTCTTCTTCTTTTCTTGTTGAACTTGCCTGTCCAAGTGTATGATAAGTGGGGATTTTGACTACTTATTAGCACCTTTTAACTTTTGTTTTAGTCTAAAAGTGTTCAATTGTGTTCTCGAAAACTAATGAAATGTGCTTAATTGCGAGAATATTGGAAAGTGAACTCCCGAGATAAAATCCAACTCAAGAAGGAGTAATCTAAACTCAAGGACATAAAAGGAACATAATCTCAAAAGTGCGGACCATAGAATATCATCTGCGGCCGCACAGTATGAAGGAAAGGCCAGCAAAAAAAGTTGCAAAGTGCAGTTCGCACATGAATTGTGCGGCCGTAGAAGCTGGGTCAGGAGAAAAATTCAAAGAGACTGCATTTGAAGACCATCAAAAGTGCGGACCACAATATTATTGTGCAGCCACAGTTACAATTGTGTGGACCACAGAAGAGCAAGGTGCGGCTGCAGTTACAAATCTGCGGAGCGCAAAAAGAGTGCAGTGTGGCCGCAGACCAGAATTATGTGGCCGCAGAGTTCCAATCCTGTCAAGCTGAAAAAAAAGTACGGACCGCACATGGAATTGTGCGGCCGTAGAACCTCCAAAAGGGCATTTTTTTCCGAAATTTCTAGCCCTGTATAAATAGATGAGTTTCATATTTTTAGGTCAACTTTTGACATCAGCAGCTATAGTAGCCGTTTCTCCTTACTTTATTTATTAGTTTTTCATCTTTTGAGTTATTTTAACATAGATTTTGTCATTTTGAATTTGCAATATGAGTTTAATTAGCATTTCTTCAATTTCAAGCATGAGTAGCTAGACTTTTACTAGGGTTGTGACCCTACCCTAGTGTGTAAACCTTATGGGTGTTTGATATAGTGCTTGTTTATGGTTGAGTGTTTATTATTTAGCCTTGTTCATGCTTTAATTTGTTGAATTAATGGTTGCAAAAATTAGTTCATGCCAATTTGACTTAGTTTCTACTTGAGAAAGAAAGACTTCGCCTAGGAAAACTTGGCTAACAAGAAATTGGGTCAATTGAGAAATTGATAATCTCAATTAAAGGGTTCGACCTAGAAATAGTAATAACCCGACTTGAGCTTTTATCAAACGTTTTGTGCAATACCTATTTGGACTTGAGAAAGCCAAATTGGTCAAAATCACTATCTGACCGAGAGGTATTGAATGGATAATTGAGTGTTGATAGCTATAATACACCCCGACCAACAAAACAAGTATTAAGGTTTATATCCCATAAGGCAAACACCTAGGTGATGGTCATAGCCCTAGGCTTTTTACAAAACTTGAAAAATAACAAAAAGAATTTCTTAGTTTCATTTCTTAATCTTGCAATCTTACGTTAAAATAGACATAGAACAAACACCAATTTGTGGAAGTGTAAATTGAGATTGTTCATACTCATTCACTGCAATCTATACTCCTAAATCCCACATATAACTCCCTGTGGAATTCGACCCCGACTTCTTGTTGGGTATTACTACTGCATCAACCATTTCATAACCTTGAATAAAGGTTCCCGGGGAGCTAAAAAATGGATTTAACTAGATATTTGATTTTGTGTGTGAATTGTCTTCTTTTCCTTCCTTGTTACTAATTTTTGTGAATCAATTGTAGGTACCATAATGGCAAAAAATAATGATCAACTCGGAAACATGCCTTTGGGGGATGTCGACGTTGAAGATGACCAAGTTGAAGAGGTTTCTCTTGAACCTCAAGCAAATAGAAGAGGTCGGGAACCTCAAGACAACGTCCTAGTTCCACCCCCACCTCCACCAAGAGCGGCTCCACACGACGTGTTGCCGAATGAAGGGTATGCAAGTGTCATAGTCCCATCCCGCATTAGGGTGGGTAACTTCCAAATCACAAATGTAATGCTCATAATGCTAGAGCAACAGGGATTCTTCATCGGCGCTCCAAGTCAAAATACATAAAAACACTTGAAGGGGTTTGTGGACACTTGTTGGGGCATAAACAGACAAACGTCTCCGAGAATGTTTTGAGGTTAAGGCTATTTCCCTTCTCTATGCAAGGGAAATCCTTGGATTGGTTAGAAAGATTGCCAAATCATTCCATCCATACGTGTGATGAGTTGGCAGAGAAATTTAATTCCAAGTTCTTTTCTCCCAAGCATATGGATACTCTTAGAGACGAGATTATAGCATTCAAAAAAGAGCCCAATGAGCCGTTACATGAGATATGGGAGCGGTATAGGACATGGTCAAAGAGTTCCCCAATAATGATATGACAGAGGCTATGATTCAACAAACTTTCTATCGAGGGATCATATGACCAATGAGTGTGACGTAAATCAACTTGCCAGTGTTCACGACAACTCCGTATGCAGAAACTTGTGAGATTTTAGATGAAATGGTGGACACTTCATCGGCATGAAAAAGTAGGGCAAATGTTCCTCAAGGTGATCCGAACGTGATTCGCCTCCATAAAAAATTGCATGATCATGGGCAAGCCTTTGCCGAGTTGACCACCACAATGAATTAATTAGCCAAGGCTCAACTTCAACAAGTACAAAGTCCTAAGCAAGTCAATTCCATGAAGGGAGTAAGCATGATGGTGAACAAAAGAAGTACCAAGGGTCCACAAGTGCAAAACCGAGTAGAGAATTATGTGCAAGAAGATAGTGGGTTTGACCAAGATGAATCTTACAATGAACAAGAGGATGAAGTGCAATATGTGAACTCAAGGGCAAAGAAACAACTCTCAAGGTCCGAATTAACAACAATGGAGACCTCAAGGTAATCACGGTAATTGGAATTCTAACAACCAAGGTAATTGGAGTGGTGGCAACAATCAAGGGAATTGGAATAATAACCACAATCACAGAAATTGGAGTGGTGTAAATAACCAAGGTAATTGGAGTGGCAACAATCAAGTATATTGGGGAGGTAACAATCAAGGGGATGAAACAATAACCAAGGCAATTAGGGGTTAGGTTTTCAAAGTCCCCCGATGTATCAACAACCGAGCAGCCCGCCTCCTTATCCTTCCCATGGTCCAAGTTCTTCAAACAATGAAATGGGACGTATTAAGAATATGTTCCAGAAAATGATGGAGAAGAATGTTGATTCCAATGCCCAAATTGCCTCCCACAATACTTCAACCCGCAACTTGGAAGTTCAAATTGGGCAAATCTCTCAAGCTCAAAACACTCGTCCTAAGGGGTACTACCAAGTGACACGATGATGAACCCAAAGGGTGGGAACAACATGGGGCATGCCATGGCCGTTACTAAAAGGAGTGGAAAAGGTATGAATGCACCCATTTCTAGTCAAAGGAAACTTGTGCATGATGAGCAAATGGTACAAGAAGACGAGACCCCGAACAATGTGGTGAAAGAAAATGATGAAGTGCAGATTGATATTGATGACAATGTGGAAGAGACCCAAGAGGAAGTGAACCCATCTTGGGATCACATTGTTGACATACCGGAACCGGTAGTGAAAAAGGCTAAGGCACCATTGCCTAAGCCTCTTCCGCCATACCCTCAAAGGCTTGCCAAGCAAAATGGCGAGAATCAATTCAAAAAGTTCATTGACATGATGAAAAGTCTATCGATTAATGTATCATTGGTTGAATCTTTGGAGCAAATGCCTAGCTACGCAAAGTTTATGAAGGATTCAGTGACAAAGAAGCGGTCGATGAATTTTGAAACTATAAAAATGACTCATCAAGTGAGTGCAATTGTGCATTCAATGGCTCCCAAGTTGGAGGATCCTGACGCTTTCATGATTCCTTTTACAATTGGAAGTGCCGAGTTTGCAAAAGCTCTTTGTGATCTTAGGGGAAGTATAAATTTGATGCCCTATTCAGTTTTCAAGACTTTGGGAATTAGGCAACCAATACCCACATATATGAGATTACAAATGGACGATCGTACCATGAAGAGGCCATTGGGAGTGGTTGAAGATATATTGGTTCGTGTTGATAAATTCATTCTTCTGGCGGATTTTGTCATTCTTGATTGTGAGGTTGACTATGAGGTGCCGATTATTCTTGGCTTTACTTGCTATAGGGAAGGCTCTTGTTAATGCGGAAGCCGGAGAACTTACCTTCGAGGTTAGTGATGAAAAAGTGATTTTCCATGTGTGTAAATCCATGAAGCAATCTAATAGCAATGAGGTGTGGTCTTTTTGTGGACTTGGTGACCGATGTGATTGTGGATGAAACAAGCACTGTGATAAATGTTGATGATACATTAGAGGCAGTCTTTCTCAACTTTGATGATGAAGAGATAGAGGGCTTCGTGGAATGTGTGAACTCTTTGTAAGGAATGAGGTCGTACACTTATGAACCCTGCAAATTGTCCTTGGATTTTGAAATTAGGACAACTCCTCCTACAAAGCCTTCAATTGAAGAGACCCCTATATTGGAGTTGAAGCCTTTGCCTCCACATCTTCGGTATGAATTTCTTGTCCCTTCTTCTACTTTACCGGTTATTCTTTAATCTTGTTTGACTAATGTGTAGGTAAACTCCACATTGGCAGTGCTACAAAAGAGGAAGAAAGCTATTGGATCGACATTGACGGATATTCAAGGATAAGCCCGCATTTTTCATTCACAAGATTAACTTGAAGGAAGGTGCCAAACTATCTATTGAATATCAAAGGATACTCAATGAAGCCATGCAAGAGGTTGTCAAAAAGGAGATCATCAAGTGGTTGGATGCCGGGGTTGTCTACCCTATTTCCGATAGTTCGTGGACTTCTCCGGTTCAATGTGTCCCAAAGAAAGGGAGCATGATGGTGGTCACAAATGATAAGAATTAGTTGGTTCCTACAACAACGGTGACCGGGTGGAGAGTATTTATGGACTATGGTAAGCTCAACAAAGTCACAAGGAAGGATCATTTTCCACTTTCCTTCCTAGATCAAATGCTTGATAGATGGACAACCGTGCTTTCTATTGTTTTCTTGATGGGTATTCCGGCTACAACCAAATTCTTATTGCTCCGAAGGTTCAAGAGAAAACTACCTTTACATATCCTTATGGTACTTTTGCTTTCAAACGGATTCCATTTGGGTTGTGCAATGCACCGGTTACTTTTAAAAGGTGTATGATGGCGATATTCACGGACATGGTGGAGGTTTACCTTGAAGTCTTCATGGATGACTTTTTGGTGGTCGGGAATTCTTTTGATGATTGTCTCGCAAACTTGGATAAAGTGTTGTCAAGATGTGAAGAAATAAATTTGGTGCTCAATTGGGAGAAATGTCATTTCATGCTCGAGGAAGGAATTGTCCTTGGCCACAAGATCTCAAAGAATGGCATTGAAATCGACAAGTCAAAGATTGAGGTGATTTCTAAACTTCCACATCCAACTTTGGTGAAAGGCGTGTGGAGTTTCATAGGCCACATGGGGATTTACCGGTGTTTCATCAAGGATTTGTCTAAAGTGGTGAACCAATTGTGCAAGCTTTTAGAAAAAGATGTTAATTTCCACATCAATGATGATTGCATGAGAGCCTTTGAATTGCTAAAGTTTAAGTTGACTACTACTCCCATTATCACCGCTCCAAATTGGAGTGTTCCTTTTGAGCTAATCTGTGATGCAAGTGATGTAATGGTTGGGGCTGTTTTGGAGCAACACATCAACAAGATTTTTCATCCGGTCTACTATGCTAGGAAGACAATGAATAGTGCCCAATTCAACTGCACCGTTACGGAAAAAGAGCTCTTTGCCATTGTGTTTGCTATGGAGAAGTTCTGCCTGTACTTGATGGGTGCAAAAGTGATTGTCCACACGGATCATGCGGCACTTCGTTATCTTATGAGTAAGAAGATTCAAAAGCCCGGTTGATGAGATGGGTGCTTTTGTTGCAAGAATTTGATATTGATATCCAAGATCAAAAAGGAAGCAAAAACAAAGTGTCGGACCACTTGTCTCATTTGGAGGAGGATACAAGGCCTCATGATGGCATTGAAATCAATGACTCCTTCCCCGATGAGCAATAATAGGGTGACAAGCTAGCACCTCTTTGACTTTTCAAAAATGGATATATATATATATATAGGTCTTATGTCGTCTCTTTCTTAAATTTTACACATACCACGACTAGAATAAGACCCCTAAACTTATCCTCAAGCTCTCCACAAGGGATTTCAAGAATATTAACATCCCGGGTATGAAATCAAGAAACGATAACACTCGAACAATCCCTACGATGTAAGTATTGCTATATCGCCACTCTTTTTCTTTGTAATTTGAGTTATGGAAAGTACATCATAGTTAAGAAAATTTATAATTTCTCTATTTAAGCTTTAAATATCAAGGAAGGTTGATAAATTCGCTTCCTAATAGTTAAAACTCTCGGGACGGTGATTGAAAGTCGTGGGTTCGAGTTATTCGACTTGTAGTGGACTGTTTTGTGGTCTGTTTCGTGTTACTTTTGGGACATCTATTTTGATGATGTTTTATGGAGTTTAGGAGGATAAAAGTTGTGGATAAATACCATATAATTATGTAATTGGGGGCTGGTCATTCGTCATTACATTTTTTAGGTTGTTTGACACTACTTTTGTTGTCGTTTTATATATGAAGTGATTAGGGTGTGTGGGCTGTTTTATCACATATTGTGATGGTAATAAGGTTGAAATTTGATGAATACATGTTGTTATTTTTGTGTTCTTGGTGTTTTTGGTATATGGTATTGGAGGAGGGCCTTGTTACAGGGGAGATGCTGCAAATATTTACGTAAACGAGCTACTATTTTAAGTTGCGAACTTAGCCTTTACTCAGCACTGATTTTGAATCTCCTTAAGCTGTGGTAGATTGATTTGAGTTGTTTGAAGAATTAATTGGAAGGTATTAAGGACTCTAAAGAGTTAAGGTATGTTATGGCTAAATCTTTCCTTCATTTTGGCATGATCCAGTAACTACATGTGTTTGATAACGAGACATAAAGAGAAGTTCATATTCCTGAATTTATGTACATTTTTCTAGTCTCCTAAGTTACAAAATTCTCCCTTATTGGGACTTCATATTCAGTTTAGTTTTGTCTTCTTTCAGCCAATAGAGTAGAGAGTCTCTACATATATTATTACAGTATTTTTACCACCATCGAGCTATAATCGATGGGTAGGCCCCTATTGGGCAACCTCTAATCAGATAGTGAGTTATGTACCAACCCTACTATGGTCGAGTGCCTATGAGTGAGCCCAGAATGGCCGAGATATAGAGCCTAGTATGGTCGAGCACCTATAAGCGAGCCTACTATGGCAGAGCAGTTACACATACTAAGCCTTATAAGGCCGGACAACTATTTTACTTACTATATTGAGAGAGTTGAGGTATCAGCAGGTAAGCATATCTTCAGATTATCTTTGACTCCCAGTTACTTTCAGTTATTATATTATCAGTTCAGTTTCAGCTTTCAGTTATTTTGTTGCCTTACATACTCGTTACATTATTTCATACTAACATCCCTTTTGCCGGGGATGCTGCATTTCATGCCTGCATTCCTCATTGACAATTGGACAGACCCCCCCAGCAGACAAGAGTCAAACATCAGTTTGGTTGGTAAGCTCCACTTCCTCGGAGTTACCAGGTCTAGACCTTGGAGTCCATTTTATATATACAGGTTTATAGGTAGGTCGAGGCCCTTTCCCGACCATGGTACAATTCAGTTATCTTTAGAGGCTTGTAGACGAGTCCTATATATTTTGTATATCAATAGATGTTTATGGCAGCATCGTCGACCTGCAATGTTATATATATATATATAAGCTTTTGGGTATGTTTACCCCACATATGAGAGAGATGTTATTTCAGACGTTTCAGAATATGGCCTCATCGGCCTAAGTTGAGGGTTACCCCTCCCGAGTTCACAGTTATAGAGTGGTACGCTCGAGTCGAGTATGGCACCGGGTGCCAGCCATGCCTCTTCAGGTTTGGGGCATGACAAACTTAGTATCAGAGCAGTTATGTCCTAGTGAGTCTACAAGCCGTGTCTAGTAGAGGCTTGTTTATAGATGTGTTGTGCACCACATTATATAAATAGGAAGCTACAAGATATTTAGGAGTATGTTACCCTTCCCTTCTTTCAAATCCACATCTTGCTATAGAGCTGAGTCATAAGAGTTAAAGCCAAGACTTATATTTGCTAATTATAGAGATGCTTGCAATTTGAAAAATTACAGCTAACCAGAGGGCTAATACAGTAGTAGGTAAGGGCATTAGTAGAGAGAGAACTATTGAAGACATGGCCATGTTTGAGTCCCTATTAGATCGTGCATACCAGATGGTGCACTCTAGAATAGTACAGTGAGATATGAATACTAGAACGTTCAATAATATCAGAAAACATGTAGTGGCATCCTAGAAAGGAATAAATATTTAATTTAGCATGACTCCCGCCCTTAGTAAAAAGAGAATAGTAGGCGACCCGAAGAGCTAGTGAGATAAATCAAGGGGAGATAAAAGTGAAAGAATGTTTTGTTGAAGTTTTTAGAATAAGGTAATAAACAGAGATATTAGCAGGAGAATAAGAAGAGAGTAAAGGACGCATTATGAGTAAGATGTGATAAAAGGGTGGTAACGGTAAATCATAATATAACAGGATGACAGTGTCTATAGTCAAGTGAAAGAAAAGACAAGAGGTGACAGGACATGCCTTGAGATAATAAAAGAGTATAGGCCAAAAGTCATATCCTTATTTCGAGAAATGAGTTGGTGAGTCCAATGTGATTACCAGAACAAATATTTAGACCCCCAGAGTAAGAGAAATTAGCAGGGGCTAGTGAACAAGATAAATTGAACATCAATTAGGGATCGAATGATATGATAATAGTCGATATCAAGAGAATTTCAATGATCGCATTCCAACAATAATAAAATGGACAACATAATAATGACCTTTAAAGGTCATTCAGTAAGACACTCCACCAAAGCAAGAACTTTGAGCAAAGTTAAGCTAAAGGGACTAAGTGTGCCAGTTACACTAGGTGTCACCCTCGTGCATAAGGAATTCAGTTATCCTTGGTAAAAAAGGGTTACCGCAAGGCGATTAAGAGTCAGTGAAGATGTGAAAAGACGCCAAAGATGAAGAGGTAAACCATATATAGGTAACTCTTCATAGCATTAAATGCTAGTATTCCCCTAAAGGGGGAAAGACGGTGTGATATGGTAGTAAGTCGGAGTTATGTAGTTCAAGTAACTATGGAATAATAAAGAAAGAATGCGGTAAAAAGGCAAAAGGAATAAGATTGCATTTATTCAAATCCTATAGATATGTTACGACTCAAGAACATTATTCAAGTATGATGTCGGGAGAGGCAACAAGGGTTCCCACACCAGAAGTTATTGATAAATAAGTGCGAATGAACATTTGATACATTAGGGGCCAGTGCAAAAGGTAAGTAACGACAAAAGACATAACCCAGGAAAGGTTACACAGAATATAAATATGAGCATGGACTGACGAGTATTTAGTAGTAGATTCAGAAAGAGCTTGGTTATGGCTAGACAAGAGGTCTCAGATAAATCAGTAAATCATGCAAGATAAACGTAGTGAACCCGGCATAGGAAATACAGTCTCTCAGATACGTCATTGTAATCCTTGAGAAATATTCAGATAGGAGTTGGGGTAGTAAAAGGTACAATATAACTGTTACGGAAATAAAAGAGAGCGCCACTAGGGAGAAAATTGAAATTCAATTCAGAATCAACCCTATGAGCACAAGGGCGCGGAGGTAAGTAGCTAAGGATAATGATAGGCGAGTAAGAACAATAGAAATTCTGTGGGGGTATACAATGTAATAAGCTCGCAGCTTTACAAGAGTCAGAGTGTCTTTCCTAAGCACTTCAACGAAGGACTAGCTGAGGAAATAGGGAAGAAGGCTTCAACATAAGCATAGTGACCTAAAGAAGAAATGGTCTTGTAATAGCAGTCTCACTATAATATTGTATGCACTACATAAGAAAGTGACACCTATCGTGACTAAGGAACGGGAAGTAAAATCCAAAGTAATATTCGAGATCATATGAGTTGCACGAAATTCCAATAGGTGTGGACACTAAGATAAATCAAGTATTCATGCAACAAGTGGAAGAACGACCTGAAAAAGTAATTGCTTACTTTTTAAAGAAGGCTGGGAAGGCACGAAATGAATTATTAGATCAATGATCCAGAGTTAGTTACGTTACGAACACACTTAATATTTCGGAGTGTATCCATGCAGCATATATGTTGACAATGATACAGCTATAGGAGACTCCAGTATAAGTTAAAAAAAAGAATTGAATCCACATCACAGACAAAAGCTTGAATTGCTAGAAGGTTATATCATGGATGTTCCATAGCGTCCATGGGGGCTAAAGTAATAACTAATACCCTGAGCCGCAAATCAGAAGATAAAGTAAGACTACTTAAAGGCTAATATAGAAGAGGAAACTAACGAGTTACATCAGTTAAATGAATTAAGAGTCTGATTATTAGACCCGATGAGTATAGAAATCTAGATTCAGAACATTGTAGAATCACTCTAAATATCAGAGGTACAGAAGAGATATTACAACGACCCTATTCTATAATGGCTCTACGATAAATCTAGTTAGAACAGTACCAACCTCATAAGAAGTCAGTATGAAGCTTTCGCCGGAATGTGTATGCACATGATGTGCGAGTATTATAGTAGAGCTTTAAGGTGTGGATGTGAATTCCACCTATATGGGAGGGAGGTTATGAAAAAGATAAAAGATATGATGCAAGATTTAAAGGTAAGCAAGGTACATATGAAGAAGGTACGAGATTTCCAAGTACAGAATGTTACAAATAATCCATATATCAGATAGAAGGCTGGAAGCATCGTAATTCTGTATCAAGAAATAATAGTGGTGTCATCAGTGGCATATTATCCATCCTGTGATTTCCAGATACAGAGAGGTCTAGTTAAGACAGTAAAGAAGAGTTAGAGATGATATGATGTCTTGCTTGAGGTTCCAGAATAACATAAGGAAATCTACGGTGCTAGCAAATTAAAGAAAGGTTGCGAGTAGTATAAATAGATATATGTAGGTTGCAAGCAAAAGTATGGTAAGCGACAAGGTTTTAGCTACACAGGAGTAAGATAAGAAAAAGTGAGTAAGAAGGTGACGAGAATAGGTAAGTCCTCGGGATTAAACCCATCACAACAAGAGAGCTGATGGTTTCCATAAAGTTATTGTTACATCTCGCATTTTCGTACGTTAAAAGTTTCGTCTTCAGTTAATTGACGTAAACTCGGGGATGAGATCATCTTGACGTTAACGTATTTATGCCATTTATAAAAAGCGGTAAAAAGTGTCATGAAGTATTAAGGGTACACGAATTAAAGAAAATGAGTTTCGTTAAAAGTGGCCAATTTGGGATAAAATACAGGTCGAGCGATAATACCTGATAATTATGAACTAATACCATGCAAGGTACCATATGACCATGGTAGTATAATATATAAAGTATATATAAATCATATTAAAAATAAGTAGAATTTTAAGTAATTTGAGGCAATTTTTAAATTATGTGGGTAATTGCCTCATTACCGGATAACGAGATATTACCCAGTTAACAAATAAGTGGATAAAAATTAATAAATTACACCCAAAAAATGTGGCACAAAGCCACAAGACTAAGAATGACTCTTAGTTATTTATGCCTAGGTGGCTACCTAAGGTTGAATTGAAATTTAACAAAGTAAAGACAAAGAAAGAAAAGAATGTCCATAACCCAAGGACAAAGAAATTGCACGTATAGGTGACTAATTAGCTTAATCCTATCTATTAGTATATAACAACCTTCTCTTTATTAACTATTTTAGCCATAAATACATCAAAGTATGCAGAACAAATTTGAGATATCATCAATATCGCTTTTTCTTTTCCTTTCTGGTCAGAATTAGTTAGCTGGTCCATCTACTACCTTCTTATTTGGAGCAGAATACCATTTTCCTAGTTCCAAATACTTCAAGGAGCAGAATCTTAGTTTGTTCAAATTGTTTCAAGAAAACAAGCTAATTCAATCCAGTTCTTGCGATTCTAAATTCAATCCAATGTGCAATCTTCTCCAAAAAAATTATACGGAGTTTTACCTACTCCAGGTATGTTAAGGCTACCCCTTCCTTCTTTTGTTGTGATCCAATTATATATAAGAAATTAGCAAATACACAGTTTTTATAAACTACTCTATTCATAGAAATACTAGGGGTCTCTTTGTTCTTGATTCCCCATGTGACATATTGTTATATCTTCTGTTCATGGGTCTCAAAATAATATGCACTTGATAATGTTTATCCGAAAAGAATATTGAGATTTTTAACATAATTTCATGCATGCATATACATTGACCCATGACTAGACGACGTTATATATACGTATTTATATGTATATATATATATATGGGATACGGGAAAAAGGTTACGACGTTATATACGCACCACCACCTGATCAGTTTGTATATATTGATGATATTGCCCACAGTGTCCGAGATGATATGATGGCATGCCCTTAGTGGCTTGATGATGTTATGTACACCTATACCCATGCATGACACGACATTAATATGCATGTGCATAACATTATAAATGTTTCAGATTTACCAATGGATTTCTTTATTTCATGTTTCATTTATGCCTTCTGCGTACAAATTTTCAGGCCTTACATACTCAGTACAGTTTTCATACTGACGCCCTATTTCACTGGGCCTGCATTTCATGCCCGCAGGTACAGGTAGGCAAGCTGACGGTCCCCCTTTTTAGGAACCCTGATCAGCGAAAGTTCGTGTGCTCGACTTGATCCAAAGCTTCTTTTAATTTGTGTACGATATATTTGTATATATATATGGGTATGACGTGGCTCAGTCCCTTCTTTGTACAGTTATATTTTTATTAGAGGTCTGTAGATAGTATGTCTAGTTGGATAGTATGTGGCCTTGCTGGCTTCTAGTTTTGAGATGTATAGTTGTCTATAGCAGCCTTGTCGGCTTGCCCTATGTATATTGCACGTATATGTATGTATGCCTTTTGGGTAGATTTCCTTCATGTACATTATTCTCGTAATTCAGCAGATGTTTTTCAGGTTTATATCTTAGACGCATGCTTAGGGGTGATTGACAGGTAGGACTCGGGCACCCATCGCGGCCCATTGGTTTGGGTCGTGACAAAAGTGGTATCAGAGCAGTTCTGTCCTAGGATTGTCTACAGACCATATCTAGTAGAGTCTTGTTTATGGGTGTGTTGTTCACCACACTTATAGACTGGAGGCTACCAAATATTTAGGATGGTTACAATTCTTTCTAATCCAGATTGTGCGATATAACTGAGTCATAAGTATCCCTTCCTAATCTTTACCTTATTTATGTTTTTAGTGATGCCTATTACTACTAGACGATAGGCGCAAGCCACTAACACGGGTCAGAAGGCTACGAAAGGGTTAGGAAAAGATATAAGTTACATTATGGAGTCATAAGTATCCCTTCCTAATCTTTACCTTATTTATGTTTTTAGTGATCCCTGTTACTACTAGATGATAGGCGCAAGCCGATAGCATGGGTCAGAAGGCTACGAAAGGGTTAGAAAAAGATATAAGTTACACTATGGAGTTAGACCCATCGGAGATCATGGGTTCTATTGAGGAGGATCCATCCGAAGGTCTATATGAGTCATCCATTCGAGCTATTTCGACCGCTCTGGCAGTAGATGAGGTGAGAGAAGTTCCGACTTCACCAAGGCCCTTAGTTTCATTATCACATGCCGTTGATCAGGGTATGAGGGGAGTAGTGCATGGATTGGCACAGTCGGGATTCCTTCAGGCTCAAAACTATGTCAAGGTATTTGTAGACACCAGCTCTTCTGAGGTTCTAGATAGTCCACAATCTTGGGAGTCCGTAAATCAAGGTTAGTCGGCAAATGTTATGGGATATGCAGAGGGAGAAGATAGTAGTCGAGCTAAGAGAAGGAAGGTAACTGATAAGAACATGAAGATTCCACTTCGATGTGTGTCCGATCTAGGCTCTCATATAGGACGAGGCAAGGACCCTCTACTCTAGACTTCCTCCAGATGTCAGCTTTTGGTTGGTGAGCTCCACTTCTTCTGGAAATATTACCAATTCACGGTTCAGCATGTGTTAGGTTGTTTTATAAGGATGTAAGGAGCTCTGTCCCGACTTGTATATATACTATGGTTATGTTTACTTAGAGGTTTTGCAGACAATATCCACTATATAGTTTTGGGTATGACATGTCTGCGGCCTGGTTGACCTTTATGTATATAAAACTTTTTCTAAGTTAGTTATACAAGTTATGTTTTAACATTATTACCTATATATATAGATGTGACACGAAATGGCCCGTGATAGATTTGATAATAAACAAGGATAAGGTATGTGGTGTTCGGTTGGGTAGAACTTAATATTATAATGGATATGGATTGGTTGGCCTTTTGTTATGCTAACATCGAGTGTAGATCAAAGATGGTTTGATTTCAGTTCCTATGAGAGACCCTTTTAGAATGGAGGTAATACGGCATCGCCAAGACGTAAATTTATCTCCTATCTCAAGGCAAGGAAGGTGATCATAAAGGACTATATTAATCACTGAGTTCGGGTTTGGGATGTGGAAGTAGAGTTACCAACAATTCAGTCCTTCCCTATATATAATGAGTTTCCCTATGTTTTCCTCGATTAACTTTAGGGTCTTCCGCCAGAGCGAGAAATTAAGTTGTTATTGACCTACTACCAGATACACATCCAATATCTATTCTCCCTATAGAATGTCCCCCACAAAACTAAAAGAGTTGAAGGAACAACTAAATGATTTGCTTGAAAAGGGCTTTATCAGGCCTGGTACATCACCATGGGGAGTACCTGTGTTATTTGTGAGGAAGAAAGATGGTTCCTTACAGATATGTATTGATTATAGACAGTAGAATAAGGTAAAGATCAATAATAAGTACCCCACTCCCGAGGATTGATGATTTATTTGATCAGCTGCAAGATGCCAAGTGTTTTTCAAAGATAGACTTGAGGTCCGTGTACCATCAGGTAAGGGTTAAGGAGGAAGATATTCCAAAGACATCATTCAGGACCAGACACGGGCACTTTGAGTTTCGTGTTATGTCGTTCGATTTGACCAATGCCCCAACAGTATTTATGGATTTGATGAACCATGTGTTCAGGCCCTTTTTTAACTGTTCGTAATGGTATTTATCGACGATATATATTGGTATATTCTCGTTCAGAGGCTGAGCATGCTGATCAATTGCGTACGGTGCTCAAAGTTCTACAAAAAAGGGAAGTTGTATGCAAAATTCTCTAAATGTGAATTCTGTTTGAACTTTGTAACTTTCCTTGGGCATATCATTTCGGGTGAAGGCATTCGGGTGGATACACAAAAGATTGAGGCAATGAAGACTTGTCCTAGAGCCACAACACCGACAGAGGTTTGTAGCTTCTCCATTTGGCAGGTTATTACAGGGAACTTTTAACGAAAGTTTCTTCTCTTTTAGCACCTTTGACCAAAGTGGTATGTGGTGTCTCACTTGATGATCCAGAACAACATAAGGAAATCTATGGTGCAAGTAAGTTGAAGGAAAGTTGCGAATAAGCATAAATAGATATGTGTAGGTCGCAAGCTAAAGTATGGTAGAGAGACAAGTTTTTAGGAAGACACGAGAAAGTATAAGAAAAAATGAGTGAAAATGTGATGATAATGGATAAGTCCTTGGGGTTAAGCTCATAAGAGAGTTGATGGTTTCTCTAAGTTATAGAAGGCTCAGTGTATCCTGAATGAACTCAAAGGAGTCTAAGACTAGTAACATTTGAAATAGATGAAATGCTGCCCTGGTAGTGGATTAAGGGCGTAGTTGTGATAAATAAAGGATGAAGTTTGGGCCTTCGAAGAGGGGAATTTCATGAATTGTGATAGATTAGAATAGCCATATAAGTTAACTCAGAAGGGATACAAGTTTTAATGGACTAATGCTTGCGAACGGAGTTCCCAAGCATTGAAGGACAGATTAACTTCAACACCGGTTTTAATGCTTCCAGAAGGGATCAATGGTTATGTTATCTATTGTGACGCCTCGGGTGTTGGGTTGGGTTGTGTACTGATGCAGCATGGTAAGTTTAAAGATTATTTTTCTAGACAACTAAGAAAGCACGAGAAGAACTACCCCACCCACGATTTAGAGTTAGCTGTGGTGATCTATGCACTAAAGATGTGGAGACACTACTTATAAGGCATTCATGTTGATATCTATACGGATCATAAGAGCCTCCAGTATATGTTCAAGCAAAAGGAATTGAATTTACGTCAACGGAAATGGTTGGAGCTACTTAAAGATTACGACGCCGATATTTTATACCATCCGGGGAAGGAAGACGTAGTAGCTGACGCCCTCAGCCATAGATCTATGGGTATCCTGTTATATTTACAGCCATCAAAAGAGGAGAACATCCCATGAGGTTCATCAGCTAGCTAGTCTCAGGGTTCAGTTATTGGACTCAGGTGATATTGGAATTACTATTCAGGATACGGCAACATCGTCTTTAGTAACTGAAATAAAGGAACACCAGTACGAGGATCCTGTGTTGGTTCATTATAGGGATACCACCCCTCAAAAATATAAGACACCGCTTGAGATTACAGAAGATGGGGTCCTTATATCTCAAGAACGATTATGTGTCCCTAATGTTGCAGGGCTGCGTCAGCAGGTTATGGGAGAAACTCACTATTCTCGTTATTCTATCCATCCAGGAGAGACAAAGATGTATCATGATATCAAGGAAGTATATTGGTGGGATAGAATGAAAAATGATATAGCAGAGTTTGTTGCTTAGTGTCCTAACTGTCAGTAGGTTAACGTTGAGCATCAAAAACCCGGTAGATTATTGCAGGCAATGGAGATTCTAACTTGGAAATGGGAAATAATCAATATGGATTTCATCGTAGGCTTACCTCTTACCCAGCGTAAGTTTGATTCGATATGGGTGATTGTTGATAGGCTTACAAAGTCAGCCCATTTTCTGCCCATTAGAACTACATATTCCTCAGAGGACTATGCAAGGCTTTATATTAAGGAGATAGTACGACTGCATGGTGTCCCTGTATCTATTATCTCAGATAGAGGACCTCAATTTACAGCTAACTTCTGAAGGTCCTTCCAAAAAGGATTAGGGACTTAGGTAAGTCTTAATACAATATTTCATCCCCAGACAGATGGCTAAGCTGAGTGTAATACTCAGACATTTGAGGATATGTTACGAGCTTGTGTGATAGACTTTAAGGGTAGCTGGATGATTATTTGCCGTCTATTGAGTTCGCTTATAATAATAGCTACCATTCTAGTATTCAGATTGCTCCTTACGGACGGAAGGGTAAATAGCCTCTAGGGTGGTTCGATGTTGGGAAAACTACGTTAGTAGGACCAGAAAATTGTGCCGTAGGCAATCGAGAAAATCAAGCTTATATAGGAAAGGCTATTAGCAGCTCAAAGCCATCAGAAGTCTTATGCGCATAATAGACAACAGACTTGGAGTTTTAGGTTGACGATTGGGTATTCCTAAAGGTATCACCGACAAAGTTGTCATGAGATTTGGAAAGAAAGGAAAACTTAGCCCACGATATATTGGGCCTTATAGGATCATTCAGAGATTGGGCCAAGTAGCTTATGAGTTAGAATTGCCCTTAGAATTGGAGTCTGTCCATCCGGCTTTTCATCTATCTATGTTACGGAAGTGCATTGGCGATCCTATCTGAGTGATGTCCACGGATGATGTACAAATTACAGAGGACTTGTCATACGAGGAACTTCCAGTTGCCATCCTAGACCGACAAATTCGCAAGCTACGGAATAAGAAGGTAGCCTCCGTGAAAGTACTTTGGAGGACAGTGTGGAAGAAATGACTTAGGAGGCCGAGGAAGACATGAAGTATAGATATCCCTACTTATTTCCTCTTCCAGAGAAGGGTCCGACTGAGACGTCATAACCATAAGGTACATGTATAAATTCTTATGTTGGTTAATGTCGTTGGTCGTGTGAGGCCATTAACGTTATTGAGGATCATGGTCCTATGTGGCACTAAATTATTGAGTTTCTACAGGAAGAGTAGGCTAGTAGCATTGTTACAAAGGCGACCCTACCAAATTTATATAGACCCCAGGGAGTTAAACATTAGAGGATGAATGTTTCTAAGGGGGGAGGATGTTACATCTCACATTTTCGTACGTTAAAAGTTTCGTCTTCAGTTAATTGACGTAGACTCGGGGATGAGATCATCTTGATGCTAACGTATTTAAGATATTTATAACAAGCGGTAAATAAGTGTCATGAAGGATTAAGGGTACATGAATTAAAGAAAACGAGTTTCGTTGAAATGCCAATTCAGAATAAAATACAGGTCGAGCGATAATACCCGATAATTATGAACTAATATCATACAAGGTACCATATGACCACGGTAGTATAATGTATAAAGTATATATAAAGTATATTAAAAATAAGTAAAATTTTAAGTAATTTGAGGTAACTTTTAAATTATGCGGGTGATTGGCTAATTACCAGATAACGGGACATTACCCAGTTAACTAATAAGTGGATAAAAATTAATAAATTACACCCAAAAAAACGTGGCACAAAGACACAAGACTAAGAATGACTCTTAGTCATTTATGCCTTGGTGGCTACGTAAGGTTGAATTGAAATTTAACAAAGTAAAGACTTATGATAAGTCTTATCTTATCTTTCATTTGGACAAAGAAAGAAAAGAACGTCCATAACCCAAGGACAAAGAAATTGCACGTATATGTGACTGATTAGCTTAATCCTACCTATTAGTATATAACAACCTTCTCTTTATTAACTATTTTAGCCATAAATACATCAAAGTATGCAGAACAAATTTGTGATATCATCAATATCACTTTTTCTTTTCCTTTCTGGTCAGAATTAGTTAGCTGGTCCATCTACTACCTTCTTATTTGGAGCAGAATACCATTTTCCTAGTTCCAAATACTTCAAGGAGCTAAATATCATTTTCCTAGTTCCAAATACTTCAAGGAGCAGAATCTTAGTTCGTTCAAATTGTTTCAAGAAAAGAAGCTAATTCAATCCAGTTCTTGCGATTCTAAATTCAATCCAATGTGCAATCTTCTCCAAGAAAATTATACGGAGTTTTACCTATTCCAGGTATGTTAAGGATACCCCTTCCTTCATTTATTATGATCCAATTATACATAAGAAATGAACAAATACACAGTTTTTATAAACTACTCTATTCATAGAAATACTAGGGGTCTCTTTGTTCTTGATTCCCCATGTGACATATTGTTATATCTTCTCTTCATGGGTCTCAAAATAATACGCAGTTGATAAAGTTTATCCAAAAAGAATATTGAGATTTTTAACATATTTTCGTGCATGCATATACATTGACCCATGACGAGATGGCATTATATACGCATATATATATATATATATATATATGGGATACGAGAAAAAGGTTACGGCGTTATATACACACCACCACCTGATCAGTTGGTATATGTTGATGATGTTGCCCACAGTGGCCGAGATGATATGATGGGATGCCATCAGTGGCTTGATGATGTTATGTACACCTATACCCATGCATGTCACGACATTAATATGCACGTGCATAACATTATAAATGTTTCAGATTTACCAATGGATTTCTTTATTCCATGTTTCATTTATGCCTTCTGCGTACAGATTTTCACACTTTACATACTCAGTACATTTTTCGTACTGATGCCCTATTTCACGAGGCTTGCATTTCGTGCACGCAGGTGCAGGCAGGCAAGCTGACGGTCCCCCTTCTTAGGATCCCTAATTAGTGAAAGTTCGCATGCTCCACTTGATTTGGAGCTTCTTTTAATTTTGGTACGATATGTTTGTATATATATATATATATATATATATATATATATATATATGGGTATGACGTGGCTCAGTCCCATCTTTGTAACAGTTATATTTCTATTAGAGGTCTGTAGACAGTATGTCTAGTTGGATAGTATGTGGCCTTGCCGGCTTCGAGTTTTGAGATGTATAGTTGTCTATAGCAGCCTTGTCGACTCGCCCTACGTATGTTGCACGTATATGTATGTATGCCTTTTGGGCAGATTTCCTTCATGTACATTATTCTCGTAATTCAGTAGATGTTATTCATGTTTATATCTTAGACACATGCTTAGGGGTGTTTGACAGGTAGGACTCAAGCACCCGTCGTAGCCCATCGGTTTGGTCGTGACAGTTATAAAAAGCTCAGTATAAATTGTGATAGATAAGAGGATGACGTTTAGGCCTTTGATTGGGTAATGATTCAAAAAAAGGGATTTCATTAATTTTACAGGATTAAAATACCCCCATAAGGTGAATCATATTGGGATGCTATGAAATACGGTTAATGAAGTATTGTATCGTCCCTAGGTGGATCGGATAAATAACTCCAGATGTTCCCCGTTGTGACGTGAGCCCTAACAATAATGTATTACGTAAGAGATTTCAAGTTATCAGTAGTAGATTATAGATCAACATAAGGTGAATCAACAATAGGCGGATAAAAATTCCAAATTATTAGATGAGATTAGATCGTCATTCTTAAGATGAACAGTAATGAGGAAGAACTAAAGGACTTAGATTTATACATATAGGATAATCAGCGAGAGTGCAACATGGAGTTGGGTAGCAAATCTCAGTAATAATCAACAGAAGTAAGTGTTATGGTATAGTATAACCTACCTATATATAGTAAAGCCATAAGGCTAGATATACAAGGACAAATGTTACACCCTATAGTTTTGTATGTGAGAGTATGTCGTAAGTCAATTGATGTAAGCTCTAAAATGGGATCATCTTTGAAAGTACATAAAGTAAGTTAATCATGTTATGTTGAGGTTAAAAATATTTAAGATCATGGACTGCAAGTACCAAGAGGGTTGTAAGGCTTAGAAGCTAAACCAATTGAAGAAAATAAGTTTCGTCGAAAGTCGACAAGTTGGGAATGTTGAAACATATACTTTTGGGATGAGACTAGGGTGCTCAAAATGATAAGGAGATTATTTTATGAGTTATATATTATCTTATGATAGTCGTGTGTTATGTTTTGAAGTCAAGCGGGTTGTGGAACAAAAGTTGGCATAGATCATCACAAGTTACATTAATAAACATGTTAAAAATTAGGTCAAATGTAGATGAGCCTTTCTCCCAATATACTTGGAAGATGATAAACATATAAAATTGCATGTCTATGAGTCTAGTTTCAAACTCATTGAACCGTTTGACGATACAACATCGGAGTAGAGAGAAATTTCCAGTTTCGCGAGACCGCGCAGATTGCATAGGTGACAACTACGTATGTCACTAAAGCTTTTTGAGCAATATATTTTGTGTGTTATATGAGCTCTTTTTGGGACATATTATATACCAAATTGAAGGACTTGGAACTTATTTTCTAACTTTCTTAACCGTTTGTTCATACGATATCCGGATAAACAGATATAAGCGTCTAAAGAAGAGCCAATAATAGGGTGCCAAGCTAGCACCTCTTTGCCTTTCAAAAATGGATATATATAGGTCATATGTCATCTATTTCTTCACTTTCCACATACCACAACCAGAATAAGACCCCTAAACCTATCCTCAATCTATCCACAAGGGTTTTCAAGAATATTAACATCTCGGCTACGAAATCAAGAAGCGATAACACTAGAACAATCCCTACGACGTAAATATCGCTATATCGCCTCTCTCTTTCTTTGTAGTTTGAGTTCTGGAAGGTACTTCATAGTTAAAAAAATGTATAATTTCTTTATTTAAGCTTTAAATAACAAGAAAGGTTGATAATTCATTTCCTAATAGTTAGAACTCACGGGACGATGATCGGAAGCCGTGGGTTCGAGTTATTCGACTTGTAGTGGACTATTTTGTGGGCTGTTTCGTATTGCTTTTGGGACATCTATTTTGCATATGTTTTATGGAGTTTTAGAAGGATAAAAGGTGTGTATAAATACCACATAATTATGGAATTGTGGGCTGGTCATTCATCGTTACATTTTTAGGTTGTTTGACACTACTTTTGTTGTCGTTTTATGTATGAAGTGATTAGGGTGTGTGGGATGTTTTGTGATATATTGTGATGGATATAATGTTGGAAAATGATGCATACATATTGTTATTATTTTTTTCTTGGTGTTTTTGGTATATGGTATTGGAGGAGGGCCTTGTTACGGGGGAGATACTGCCCAAATTTACGTAAACGAGCTACTATTTTAAGTTACGAACTTAGCCTATACTCAACACTGATTTTGAATCTCCTCATGTTGTGGTAGATTGAGTTGAGTTGTTTGAAGAATTTCTTGGAAGGTATTAAGGACTCAATAGAGTTAAGATATGTTAAGACTAAATCTTTCCTTCATTTTTGACATGATCCAGTAACTACATGTGTTTGATAACGAGACATAAAGAGAATTTCATATTCCTGAATTTATGTACGTTTAGCCTTAACTCAACAAAGTTAAGGTATGTTAAGGCTAAACCTTCCCTTCATTTTGGCATGATCCAGTAACTACATGTGTTTGATAACGAGACATAAAGAGAAGTTCATATTCCTCAATTTATGTACATTTTCCTAGTCTTACAGCATTCTCCCTTATCGGGACTTCAAATTCAGTTTAGTTTTGTTTTCCTTCAGCCAAGAGAGTAGAGAGTCTATACATATATAGTATTGCAGTATTTTCACCACCATCGAGCTATAATCGATGGGCAGACCCCTATTGTGCAACCTCTGATCAGATGGTGAGTTATATACCAAGCCTACTATGGTCGAGTGCCTATGAGTGAGCCCAGAATAGCTGAGATACAGAGCCTAGTATGGCCGAGTGCCTATGAGCGAGCCTACTATGGCAGAGCAGTTACACATACTGAGCCTTATAAGGCCGGACATCTATTTTTTTTACTATATTGTGAGAGTTGAGTCAGTATCAGCAGGTAGGCATATCTTCATATTATCTTTGACTCCCAGTTACTTTCAGTTATTATATTATCAGTTCAGTTTCAATTTTCAATTATTCTGTTTCCTTACATACTCGGTACATTATTTTGTACTGACGTCCCTTTTGTTGGGGACGCTGCATTTTATGCCTGCAGGTCCTCATTGATAGTTGGACAGACCCTCCCAGTAGACAAAGTCAAACATCAGCTTGGTTGGTAAGCTCCACTTCCTCTGAGTTACCAGGTCTATACCTTGGAGTTCATTTTATATATACAAGTTGATGGGTAGGTTGAGGCCCTGTAACGACCATGGTACACTTCAGTTATCTCTAAAGGCTTGTAGACGAGTCTTGTGTATTTTGTATATCAGTAGATGTTCATGCCGACTTCGTCGGCCTGCAGAGTTTTATATATATATATATATATATATATATATATATATATATATATATATATATATATATATATATATATATATATGTATGTATATATATCAGCTTTTGGGTATGTACCCCACAGATGAGAGAGACATTATTTTCGGATGATTTAGAATATGGCCTCATTGGCCTAATTTGAGGGTTACCCCTCCAGAGTTTACATTTATAGAATGGTACGCTCGGGCTGAGTATGGCACAGGGTGCCATCCATGCCTCTTCAGGTTTGGGGCATGACTTATTGCCATAAGATTCATTACAAATATAGCAAGTTCAATTCGACATGGACGATTGTTGTTAGTTTGACAAAATCAGTTTACTTTACTAGACAAATTACAAAAGGTATGTAAAAAGGATGGTGTAGAAGGTAGATCGATTACATAATATTTTTGCCTAGATTACGGTTAATACAGGTGCTCTAGAGATAACTTCTTAAAGCCCTCTCAAGAAACTTGGGTACATAAGATAATTCTTACAAGTGAAGTGTACAATTTAGATGCTCAAAGACATGTTACAAGCTAAGATGCCTTACGGAAATATGGGATAATGAATTATCTACTATTGATTAGTGTACAATAATAACTATAGTAGTATCTACACATACTGGAGGATCATAAGGATACATTTTTCACTGGACGGAGTAACTCCATATAAAGCATGATGCGGAAGGAAATGTAGATTCCCCATAAGACAATTATAGAAAAGTGAGCCTTATTGAAGAGTATTTGTGCTTAGAAGCGTCACAGATCGAACCCAAACGCGTGACGATAAGACTTAAGAAAATCTCGAGTTAATAATGAGGTCTTCTTGAAACTTCTCTCACGAAGAGCATAATAACATAATGGGACAAGCTAATCCAGCCATATAAAAAGCCACGTCCAAATTACCCAAAGTAGGGACTAAATTGAATTTTCCCTCAGAATTAGGATCCGTTCACCTAGTTATCATGTTCTGATATTGAAGAAATGCATTAAATGATATACACATAATAGAGAAAATATTTGGGTACCTATAAATGAATTAGGGATCTATGCTACAGAAGCACATGATGTTCAGATTATAGAGAACATGTCTTACGTAGAGGCTCTAGTTGCTATTTTAGATCGGCACACTGCAAGTTGGGGACCAAGAAAGTAACTTTCGTAAAGATATCATGGAGGAATTAGAACGTAGAAGGAAATAAGTGGGAATATGAAGAAGAAATAAATTCTAAAGCACCCTCAGTTGTTTACGATAGAAGATTCTTAACGACTGTAGCTTGATCATGTGTTTTCTTAGCCCAGGTTATGTGATTTTAATTAACATAATTGAAGTGTTATAGTGTTTTCAGGAGTAGAATTATTGGACACAAGGTATGGGTAGCCCTATTTGCATAGGAGGCTCTATCGAAATTTCTGTAAAATCCGTAAGAGCTAGTTTCTTCTCTAAGACTCCTTTACATTTGAGGACGAATGTTTTAAAGGGAGGAAGATGTTACACCCGGTACTTTCATGTTAGAATTCGTCATAAGTGAATCAATATGAGCTGGAGAATTGAAGGACCTTTACAAAGAAATGATTGGTTAAAAAGAGTTTTAAGAAAGTATCGTGAGGGTTGGAAGATTTAGAAGCTAAACGAATCGAAGAAAATAAGTTTCGTCAAAATTCGGCAAGTTGGAAATATTATAACCTATATTTTTAGGAATGATACTAGGGTGTTTAACATGATAAGAAGGTGATATTATGAGGTATTTTTGTTGTATGATAATCGTACGTTAAGTTTTGAAGTCTAACGAGTTACGTTCATAATATTACTAAAAATTTGGGTCTAATAATACTGAGATTTTTTCCAAATGTACTTGTATTTATAGGGTGATCCACCCACCAAATTAAATATCTATGAGTCTAGTTTCCAACTCATTAAGCTGCTTATCGATACGATGTCAGAGTAGAGATATATTCATATTTTTGTGAGATTGCCTTCTTATGGGACCCACTTAGGTGGTTGAGATATCTTGATATATATGTGACGTTTATAGCTCGTTTTCACTCATTCATTTTCACTCTCTCCAGACACTAGATATCTACAAACCTTCTCCCAAAGCTCTCTCATGATCCAAGACCCAAACAAAGTACAAACAATATAAATCAAGTGCCAGGAATCCCGTTGGGCTAGTGAATTTGTTGTTTTTCTTGTAGTTGTTGATTTTGGTGTGGTTCTAGCCGGGGGGGGGGGAGGGGAGGGGATTGTTATAATTGGGTTAAGTTCTGAAAATCTCTCAAGGTTTTCATATCAACCCTAAGTAATTCAATTATTTCTAAGTGATTCTAGTGTCCAGAAATCCGAGGTGCTTGCTAATTTATCTTCCTTATTCCTGTGGTTGCGTTGGAAGGATACTTCATGGTAAAGTAATTTCAGATAGGAGTTGTTATATATATTTAAAGGTAAGGAACCTCTTACGCTACATATATTTAAGGTTATCCAAGTTGTGGCTAAGTCGTTGAAGCTAGAACTTTTGAGATATCTATTGAAAGGCTTGTTAGTAATGTTGTTGATTGGTGGGTTGTTTGGGAGGGTTAATATGATTATTGTTGATATTATTTGGGATGTTTGGTGATCGTTGTAACTTGTGGGAAGTCACATTAATAGGGGAGGTGCTGTCTGTTTTATCGTAAAATAGGTTCTGGTCGATGTATATTAATAGTTACGACACTTAAACGATAACGATAGTATCATTTCTCTAATTGTAGACTAAGGAGCCGTCATTTGCATAACTTGAGGTTAGGCAGTATATACAATGTATGTGAGGCTATCCCTTTCTTTCTTTTGCACGACTCTGATTGTACGTAACGTAAATGAATGAGCTTCCAAAGATACCTCACTCTTAGAAGCTAGCAGTACTTATATTATTTCCCTTCTTATTGAATGATTGATATTGATGTTGATTCTCTTGCTCTTATGTTATCAAATGTTGTAGGTATTTCTTAATTCTTATAAGATTCATGATAATGAGTTAGCTCTAATAAAGTGTACGGAGATTACCGACCTTACGTCACTCCGAAAGGTTTAGAATGTGATTCGATGAATCCAGTATACATTATATATATGTACCTATTTTACTTTACCGAGCCGCGTTATAGTCAGCCGGGTACGACACCTAGTGTGAAACCACTAATCATCTAGGTTTTACCGAGCTCCATTAACCATGGTTCTCTGATCTGATATGAGGTGTTATAGTTTGTAGCTTTGCATAAAATCCCCTTAAACAAATTCTATTTGACTTGATGGAAATGGCCACGGATATGTGTCTAAATTTATTCTCATACTTCATGAAGTAAACACCAACGGAACATGTCATCTGTTCTCGGTGTTCATCAAGTTGGTTCATCTAAAAAAAATACATATATTTGTGGTGAATGCAGTTTCCATATTTGCATCCAGATAATCACTCCGTTTAATAATACTTTTCGGCTGCGTTGCTAGTTTTCCTTTCCCACATTGGAAGTTTTGTACCATATTTGACACGATTATGCACTTCTGTAGTTTTTAGTTAATTTTTCTTACGCATACTATTTTCATCTGTAAAACTTGAATATTCAACACGATAGCATAATTTCCAAGGAGTGTCAACAGGTTGTATTTTAGGTCATTTGCTTAATATGTCAGAGAGTGATAATGCCACTTGACAAACAGGATATTTATGACTGCTGAACAATCGACATTTATGATTAATCTGCACCAAGTGGGAATGATGTTAACTAAAACCTAATAAAGACCAGCAAATTGTATCCTAATCTATTCGTAACTGATATATTCACATGGAATCTGATCATCTTAACAAGGAAGTAACACTGAAACTGAGACTAATATATAACTAACGGTAAATGTTTCATCACTGAATTTTAACATCTCTGTCATCAGCTACTATAGCTATACCTCTTGATCTAATCCATTGTTGTTTGTTCTGCTCCTGAAAGATTTCTGGCTAAAAATACGAGCAAACATGCTTTTTGACCTGGAAAGTGTTAAACGTGCTAAATCTTCTGATTTTCTGCTATCACCATTCTTCTTGGCCAGTTCATCCAAAATAATCTTGCTGCTATCATCAAAGCGGCGCCTAAATGTTGGGTACCTCGATATAGATTTGATAATTCCTCGAAGCCTTCTCTTGATGAAATGCAGGCGTGTTATCAAAAAACAGAAAAAAGCATCACATAAAAAGCTGGAATCTTGATTTGCAAGAATAACATGGATCATCCATCACCTCCGAGCTAATGCATCAAATTCAGCTCGCCTCAGATCGGATTCTAGTGGTGATCCAATACTTGATATCCTCAACCTCTCAGGATAACCACTTAACAAAACAATTTGCCAAGGTATTCCTCTTCACTGTCAGAAAGATTTTCAGCTCTGATCTGGTCTTTGATGATCAACAACGGATTGAAAAACCATTCATAGAAGGCATCTTTGGGCCTGTTTGTGCTAGTTATTTCAGTAATATTGTCATCTGTAAAGGGTTTACAAGATCAGTCTTGACAATCCCAATTTTTATATTAAACCGTAAAAGCTTACATAATTTACTTACTTAACAAAAGACCGGTACTGTCGGCTTTGGCAGATCGTATAAGGATGGAATAGGCAGGTAAACCAATGGTAATGACCTGATCACTATCTTTGTTAGACTTGGCATCTGCAATGTCTTGTAGAGTAATTACACCTTCAGATATCATGATTTCACCGTAACATTGACAGGCCTTAAAAAAGGCATCAGCAAGCTACATGATATATGTGGAGGCAATTGGCACCAAGTTAAGAGAATCATTGAACCATAGCCAGATTAAGGTGTAGCTTCACAAAACTGCATCTCTCGCTTTAAATCTGTTTATCATCGATCACTAAAGTTTACCTCAAGGGACTTTACCCCGATCAAAGGAGTGCTTATGGAGTTTGTATGAGAAAGTGGTTTCTTGAAAGAGTTGGGCCGCGAGAAAGAATCTGCATGAGAGCTGGAACTTGACATTGTCTTTTTTCTGTACTGTGGCCTGTATGAATCTCATACAGTTACGGCCACTGTCAAAATTATGAATATCAATTCAAACACGTATCAAGCTGAAAGGACGCAATTATCAGAACCTAGGGAAGCAGGACCCTTCTGGCAGGTCAAGAACATCATTGCTATATTCATCATATATGGACAAGGCAGCAACGATATAGCAAAGCCCCAACCAAAATGATTCTTCCTGTAGTTCAAAGGCATAGGTAAATTTTCCAGTTCAAGAAAATGGGAAACATACGCAAGCCACAACGTTGAGGGACATTAGAAGCGGAGAGTTAGTGCAACTTAACCTGATACACTACAACTCCTGCATAAGCACCAAGGAAGATACTCGCTAACATTGAGGCCAGGACTGCCAATTCAACAGCAAATGGCCGGAGCAAGATAGCAAGCCCCGCAAATGGGATACAGATTGTCTCTAAAAAGGGGCCTTCCCCACCTATACAGTCTTGAAACAAACGACTCCGCCTCTTGATAAGCATGTAAGGGCATTTGCAAACTGCAATTCCTGTGATCATCAGTGCGTCTACCAAGATTCCTAGTGTTCCAGCTATTAGTGCTCCAGGAATATAAAGTAACCTACAATAGGAAAATTATTTCTGGATAAAGAAGTAAGTATGCACAAGGAAAATTGATTCCGGACCCTAGCTTATGCTTGTTGCGGAAGCCAAATGTATATAGTGTGAATAAGTCACAACTACTATACCAAAAATTATGACAGCCACCAAATAATAAATAAGACAATAAAGCAACAATAAAGGGAACACCAGAATTTACGAGGTTCGGCTAATTTTGCTTACTCCTCGGACACAACCAATATTTTATTTCACTCCAAAAATACAAGTGAAATAATACTAAAGAGAGAAGATACAAATGCCTTAAACAGATGAGAAGGCAAATGAGAGGTGTGTTTAAATCCTAAACATTAAGCCTTCTTTTATAGGGGGAAAATCCCCCAACTATTGCTAACCCACCGATGTGGGAAGCTGAAATATTTGACATTTCAACAAATCTCCACCTTGGCAAAAATTCCACGTCTTCAATTTTCTCTCTATAACAAATTTTGGTTGTGTCTTCATCTTCAATCTTCAGTGTTCAACAATGTTGATCAAATCCAAACAATGTTGAAACTTGACCGCAGTCACCACCTTTGTCAGCATATCAGCAGGATTCTCCGTAGTATGAATTTTCTTCACCGTGACTCCACCTTCTTCTATGATTTCTCGTACGAAATGATACCGAACATCAATGTGCTTCGTCCTTGCATGATAAACTTGGTTCTTCGCTAATTGAATAGCACTTTGACTATCACAAAAAATTGTGATACCTTTTTGTTCAACACCAAGCTCCTTTAGCAATCCTTGAAGCCAAATTGCCTCTTTCACAGCCTCTGTAATAGCCATGTACTCTGCCTCTGTTGTAGACAAAGCAACTGTTGACTGCAAAGTAGACTTCCAACTAACTGGTGCCTTTGCAAAAGTAAACACATAACCAGTAGTTGATCTTCGTTTGTCCATATCACCCGCAAAATCTGAGTCACAATATCCAACTACAGACTGATTGTCTTCCTGCTCAAAAACTAACCCGACATCTACAGTATTATGAATATACCGTAGAATCCACTTCACAGCTTGCCAATGCTCCTTCCCTGGATTGTGCATATATCTGCTAATAACTCCAACAGCTTGTGAAATGTCAGGCCTTGTGCAAACCATTGCATACATCAAGCTACCAACAGCATTTGCGTATGGTACCTTTGACATATACTCTCGTTCAGCTTCATCCATTGGCGACATAGTAGTACTTAGCTTAAAATGGGGAGCAAGTGGAGTACTAACTGGCTTAGTCTTGTCATCTATGCCAAAACGTTGTAGTACTCTCTTCAAATATTCTTTCTGAGATAAACAGAGTTTCTTTGAACGTCTATCTCTAATTATCTCCATGCCAAGAATTTTCTTTGCCTCACCCAGATCCTTCATCTCGAACTCCTTCTTCAGTTGAATCTTCAACTTATCAATTTCTTCCGAATTCTTGGAAGCTATCAACATATCATCAACATATAGGAGAAGATATACAAAGGAACCATCTTTAAGCTTGTGCAAATACACACAATGATCGTATTTGCTTCTCTTGTACCCTTGCCGCAACATAAACTCGTCAAATCGCTTGTACCATTGTCTAGAAGATTGTTTCAATCCGTACAACGATTTTTCAAGTTTGCACACCATATTTTCTTTTCCAGCAACTTTGAATCCTTCTGGCTGAGTCATGTAGATTTCCTCCTCCAAGTTTCCATGTAAAAATGCAGTTTTTACATCCATCTGAACTAGTTCCAAATTCAATTGTGCTACCAAAACCAACATAATTCTAATGGAGGAATGTTTTACAACTGGAGAAAACACTTCATTGTAATCAATTCCCTCCTTTTGAGCATATCCTTTGGCCACCAATCTTGCTTTGTAGCGAACATCTACTTGGTTAGGAAATCCTTCCTTCTTTGCAAATACCCATTTGCACCCAATTGCTTTCTTTCCCTTCGGGAGATTGGCCAATCTCCATGTATGATTCTGATGAAGGGACTGTATTTCATCATTCATGGCAATCCTCCACTTATCTTCTTCTGAACTTTGGACAGCGTCTTTATAAGTAGTAGGAACATCATCAGCTACAATTGAGGTTGCACAAGCAACCGTCTCTATGAGACGAACAGGTTTCGTCATTGTTCTTTTTGGCCTGTTGGTTGCTATTGATTCAAGTTGTTGTTGAGGTTCCTGAGTTGGAATCTCCTCTACTGGCTCTTCTTCCAGAGGGTAATCTTCATTTGTTTCCTCCTCTGCTTCTTGTGTAGGAAAAATAAATTTTCCCTCAAACTCCACCTGCTTAGAAGCACCTTTATTTTGTTTGGTGTCTTCTGTTACCTTATTTACCATAGCAGATTCATCAAAGGTAACATCCCTGCTGAATATTACTTTCTTTGTCATAGGACACCATAAGCGATATCCTTTGACTCCAGAAGTAATTCCCATAAAAATAGCCTTCTTTGCCCTTGGATCCAATTTTGACTCTGTCACATGATAATATGCAGTTGAGCCAAACACGTGCAAAGAGTCATAATCTAAAGCAGGCTTTCCATACCATTTTTCAAATGGTGTCTTGCCATCAATAGCAGCAGATGGTAAGCGATTAATGAGGTGGCATGCATATGTAACTGCCTCAGCCCAAAATTCTTTGCCCAAGCCAGCATTGGACAACATACACCGTACCTTCTCCAGCAAGGTCCGGTTCATACGTTCAGCCACTCCATTCTGTTGTGGTGTATGTCTGACAGTGAAGTGTCGGACGATGTCATCATTTTCACAGACCTTATTGAAATGATCATTTTTGTATTCACCTCCATTGTCTGTGCGAATACACTTGATCCTCCTGCCTGTTTGATTCTCCACCATCGTCTTCCATTTGAGAAAAATTCCCAGCACTTCATCTTTGTTTTTCATTGTATACACCCACACTCTTCGAGAAAAATCATCAACAAAGGTTACAAAATAGTGCTTCCCACCCAATGAAGGTGTTTTGGAAGGACCCCAAACATCAGAGTGTACATAATCCAAAATGCCTTTAGTATTATGGATCGCTGTACCAAATTTAACCCTTGTCTGTTTCCCTTTAACACAATGCTCACAAAACTCCAAGTTGCAAGCCTTTACTCCTTTTAACAATCCTTGATCTGATAGAGTTTTCAAGGATTTTCCTCCAGCATGTCCCAAGCGCATGTGCCATAGCTTGGTTGCTTCTGCCTCTTTGTCGTCACTGGATGTCACTGTCGCTGTCCCAATAACTGTACTGCCACGATAGCGGTACATATTATTATTCTTCCGATTAGCCTTCATTACCACTAGTGCACCGGAGCATACTCTCATCACTCCATTTTCTGCAATGATTTTGAACCCTTTTGATTCTAGGGCTCCCACAGAGATGAGATTCTTCTTCAAATCCGGTACATATCGAACATCTATCAATGTTCTGATCATTCCATCATGGTTCCTTAATCGTATTGAACCAATGCCATATGAGGTAAGAGGGCTGTTATCCGCTGTGTGGATGACTCCATATTCTCCTTCTTGAAATTCCACGAACCAGTCCCTGTTGGGACACATATGATAGCTACAAGCCGAGTCCATCAACCATATGTCTGATGATGTTGATGACTCTGTTGTAACTAATGAGAAGTCTGAATCATCACAATCAGCTACATTTGAATCCATAATGGCCTTTCCATTGTTATGTTTGGCCTTATTCTTCAACTTCGGACAGTCTTTCTTCCAGTGCCCTTTTTCTCGACAAAAGGCACATTCATCTTTGCTGGGTCTGGATCTTGACTTGGATCTTCCCTTCTTTGTCCTCGTTTGATTTTGAGGACGACCCCTCACAAATAGTGCTTCTCCTTCTCCGCCCTTCTGTTTTTCTCGCTTTCTTTGTTCATAGCTGTACAAAGCCGAACAAACTTCTCTGAGAGAAACTTCGTCATTTCCATGGAGTAGAGTAGTTTCAAGGTGCTCGTACTCATCAGGAAGTGACGCCAACAACATTAAGGCCAAGTCACCATCATCATAAGTTGTATCCATATTTTGCAAATCTGTGACCAACTTATTGAAACTGGTGATATGTTCATTCATCGTGGTACCAGGAACATAGGTGAAGTGAAACAGTCTCTTCTTCATGTACAATTTATTTTGACTGTTTTTCTTCAAAAATTTATCCTCCAGTGCTTTCCATAATTTACTTGCAGAAGTTTCCTTTGTGTATGGATATTTCTGCTCTCTAGCAAGGTAGGATCGAATGGTACCGCAAGCAACACGGTTGATAATTCTCCAATCTTCTTCTCCAATAACATCTGGTTTCTTTTCTTCAATGGCCAGATCTAGCCCTTGTTGAAAAAGGACATCTAGAACCTCGCCTTGCCACATCCCAAAATGTCCGGACCCGTCAAATATTTCTACCGCAAATTTCGCATTTGACACAATTCTTGTCATAAGCGAAGATGCCAATGATGACGTATTGTTGACACTTGATGTAGATTCTTCTTGTTTATTGTCTCCCATCTTTGACACAAATATTATTTAATAGCTGACGACACAAATCAAGATTATTTCCTTTCTGGTGTGGAAGATCAGACTAAGCTGCAACCACAGAGCATACTCAGACAGAACCTTGACTCAGTTACCAAGATAAATCTTTTCTGATGTGGAAGATCAGACTATGCTGCAACCACAGAGCATACTTAGACAGTACCTTGGCTCTGATACCAATTGTTGCGGAAGCCAAATGTATATAGTGTGAATAAGTCACAACTACTATACCAAAAATTATGACAGCCACCAAATAATAAATAAGACAATAAAGCAACAATAAAGGGAACACCAGAATTTACGAGGTTCGGCTAATTTTGCTTACTCCTCGGACACAACCAATATTTTATTTCACTCCAAAAATACAAGTGAAATAATACTAAAGAGAGAAGATACAAATGCCTTAAACAGATGAGAAGACAAATGAGAGGTGTGTTTAAATCTTAAACATTAAGCCTTCTTTTATAGGGGGAAAATCCTCCAACTATTGCTAACCCACCGATGTGGGAAGCTGAAATATTTGACATTTCAACAATGCTCGTGGCAGAACAACTTAATGAGAATCCAGGAATGTGTAACAGTACTTTGTCGTGGAAGTTGAGAGTTTTCTTAAACCAATATTCCTAGTCTGTCATAAGCAAGGACATTTTGATTCATGCACAGGGAAAATCTCGCGCAAGAAGGTGTGAACCTCACACGTGTGAATGCCTCAAGACTGTTTTCCCCCTAGCCATGGGAGCACCTTCGAAAACTTAAAGAGCTAATGTTCTCAAGATCCATATGATGTGACAAACAAAACAATTTCCCAAACCAAACTGAAGCCCTTATTCATGTAATGGCGAAATCACATAAAAATAGAGTAAGATGCAGTAGTTTAAAGGTAACAAACTTCTATAACTTTCAGGAAAATAATTAAAAAAGACCTGATCTCATAGTATTTTCCACCAGGAGGTCCTTCAAGTCTCAAATCATCCATGAATGATAAGTAGGAATGGTAACAAACATCCCTGACATCCCTCACAATAGTAAAGCTTCGTTTCACCGTGTCCAAAATTCCATCCTACAATTATAATGGGGCTATTCACAATATCAAAGGAAAAAGTGGAAATAAGAAATCAGAAATGCTGGAAACAGGAACCATCACACATACATATAAAATATGGAAAAAGGCATTAGTCCTCCCTCCACCCACAGCTCTAAAGGTGCCAAACACTGGCGCGAGAAAACCATAACCAGCCCCGCCAACAACGCTGCTAGCTAATCCGATCAATGGACACAAAATTAAAATAACAAGGACGCATATGCATAGCACAACTTTCAAAACCGGGCCAAATTGTTTTGTCCTGCAATGATAGGTGTAAGTCACTGGAAGATACATAAGACTAGAAACAATCAAATAGGGAAATAACATACCGTTGGGATAGAGAATAACAAGGTGTCATGTCAGACGACACAAAAAAGTAGGGGCATTTGCATTTATACCCGCTTTTTTGGTCACGTTTTAACTTGTGCCCACTTTGCAAAAAAAAACTGCAAGCGTACTCACTTTTTCGCGTAACTTCAGCAAACGAGGCTGAAGTAGCAAAGGCAATAACGCAAAACTTCAGTATTCTAGTAGACGGGCCTGAAGTAGCAAAGGCAATAAGCTGAAGTTTTTTTGTCCTAGATAAGCTTTTTCAAAAACTTAAGCAGAAGATGCTCAAGTTATTTAGTTCATTTGTAAAAACTTCAACACTAAATAAGCTGAAGTTTTTTTGTCCTGGATTTATTAGTTTTGTCTTAAAGCTTTTTCAAAAACTTCAGCAGAAGATGTTGAAGTTATTTAGTTCATTTGTAAAAACTTCAACACTAAATAAGCTGAAGTTTTTTTTTTTGTCCTGGATAAGCTTTTTCAAAAACTTCAGCAGAAGATGCTGAAGCTATTTAGTTCATTTGTAAAAACGTCAGCACTATATAAGCTGAATTCTTGAAAAAGCTTTCTAACATACTAGATAAATAATCACATTATTCTTTCATAGTGTATTACTAGTATAAAATAATCCGATTGCCAACAATATATAAATCATAAATTTTGGAAACAATAAACGTGAAAAGAACAGAATTACGTGAAAATATTATTAGCTTCAAGGTTTCACGTATTAATTTTGATGATAACAAACCAATACAATTATTAATATAAGAACATTTACTTGTGGTAATCTTATTTTTTGTATAGGTTTATTCAAGAAAGAAGATGCTGGTAAAGATCCAAACAAATATGGGAAAAGAGATATCGTGTGAAGAATTTCTCAAGGAAGATTATTTTCAAAGATTTGATCTCCAAGCACCATAGAAGGAAAAATATTTGAAAGTGAAATTTCAAATATTGAATGTCTTACTACAATATCAGAAGAAGAATCTACGGAAATTATGGATGGGAGGCTTTTTAACATCTTGAAAGGAAAGTTACTAAAATCATGGAGAATATCTATTATTTTGTGAAAGAAAGATACTATATGTAAAAGATACTACAAGGACAAGGAAGAATATATTTTCTATGGAAATAAAATATATTATGGATGTAGTACAATCTATATTATGGAAAGATATTATTTTCCAAGATCAAGAAAAAAATATTTTCAATATAATGGGAGAAGAATATATTTTCTATGGAAAGAAAATATATTATGGGTGTAGTATATTCTATATTATAGAAAGAGATTATTTTTCAAGATAAAAAAAAAAGGAGTCAGATTTATTGAGATCTATCAGAAAGGAAATATTTTAAGAAAGATATTTTTACCACGACAAGTACTACAAGGAATTGGCCAAGTCTTGCATTTAAGGAATGTTGCACAAAGAAGCTTATTATTCAAAATATATACTACGGGATGAGATGAAAAGTACTATTCTTATGGAAAGAAGCATGAGTTACTGGAATCAATCAATAAATTACTACAATCATGGAAAAGTAAATCATGAGGATTTTGATTGAATCATTATGACTATTCTCAAGTAGATATTCATAAAGATTATATATTGCAGAGAATTATTAATCATGGATCTATTCAAGGAAGGAATTGCTATTGGCATCATGATTGGAAATTCAAATTGTCCAATTCAAAAGGAAAGTTTGCATTAACAGAAGATATCCAAATCTGCCTTGTAGATTGTGATCATGTTCAAAAGGGTAAGAAGCAGTAAAGGAAAGTTGGAGCAGCAGCAAAGGAAATCATTTTCCAAATTTAGAAGACCGCTGCAACGACTAGAATATTCAATGACCAAGTATAAAAGAGAAGATACTTGCAACAGCAAACTCCGCAGCCTTCTATACAATTGTCTATCCAACTACAAGTTCTTTATTCTTCTCTTAACAAGCATTGTAATTCACTTTAGTAGATTTACTGTGTACCCAAAAGAGAGAAGAGAGACAGAAAAATATTGGAGAGGCAGTGTGTCCTAGAGGTTGTGTCATTGTTCGTTTCTTTGGTGAGCGAGTGAAAACCAAAGGGTCGTTGTTGGCGAGTGAAAACCAACCCTGTCAGCGTTGGTGGTGATCGCTGAAAATCACAAAGGCTGTACTCAATTCAATTTACGAAGAGCTCTAAAAGACAACCTTCTTGCAACCCAAGAGGACTGGATTAGGATACCATATTGGTTACGAACTAGTATAAAATTTTTGGAGTCATTTACTTTATCGCTCTTATACTATATTCTGTTCCTTTACTGTTTATTGTGATTAACACTTGTTTAAATCGAAAGGACTAGCAGTTATGTGCAGGCTGTCTCCGCATAAGTTGACTAGGTCTGCAGAGTAGTCGACTAGAAATTTAAATAGGCTACAATTCACCCCCCCCCCCCTCTTGTACTTTCAATTGGTATCAGAGCAGGTCTCACATCATTTTTTTTTTGCTTAACAACACGTGAGAAAAGATCCATGGCAGGTCATAAAATTGTTGGGACCTTACTTCAAGAGAGATACTCAACAAGAAGGTCATCTTACTTAAATAGTCAACACTATAGCCATTGGAAGGAAAGAATGAAAGTTTATATTCAATCATTAGATTATCGAGCCTGGCTAGTTATTCAGAATGGACCCAGACGTATTCCGAACAACAGTGATGAAAAGAAGCTTGTAAAAAAGGCATCCATATTTGACTACACAGAAGAACAGTTGGATATTATACAAACAAATGCTAGAGCAATCAACATGCTCTATTGTGCGATTAGTGAAGAAGAATATAAGAGAATATCCACCTGTGAGACTGCTAAAGATATATGGGACAGATTGGAAAATATCCACGGGGACGCCAACAAAGTTAAGGAAATTGAATCCACTTCAACTCTTGAAGAATCTAAAAATGGTGAAGATCGAGAAGACTCGGGCGTGATACCCAGGACGAGAAAAAACATGAGTAGAAAGAAACAGAATAAAAAATCTCAATCCATCCAGATTCATCAAAAGAATCAGAAGAATGAGGTTCAACAACAAGAGAATACATACTGCTACAAATGTGGTAAACCTGGACATATGAAATTAAAATGTCCCAACATCAAGAAGAAAAATCATAGAATCTCATCTTGGAGCGACGAGGATGATCAAGAAGAAATGACAAACATATGTCTCAAGAAAAGACAAGAAACTGACGAGGCGTGCTTTAATGTTATTCTGGATTGTGATCTCAAAAAGAGAATCACAAATCTTGGAGCAACAAGGATGAATATGAAGAAGAAAACAATCATGAAAGAATGGAGAATCAATATTTCATGGCAATGGGAGAAATTAACAAGGTATGCCCCACTCCTACTACGTATTGCGATAAATGTGATGAATTGCAGGATGACATCGAATTGGTTCTCAATGGATGTAAGAAAGTTCTAAATGGATATAATAAGTTGAGCAAGGAGAAAAAGAATTGGGAGATCCAACTTGAAGAATATAAGAAGCTGCCGCATGAGAAGAAAGATTGGGAGATCCAACTTAAAAAACACAACAAGTTGAGAAATGAAAAGAATAAGTGGGATACTCAGCTTAAAGCATATCTGGTGGAGAACAACTTACGTCAAGAAGATAATTTTGAGCTTCGCAAACAAATGTTTCAACCTTTGCCCATTTACTGTGAACTTGTTTGTCCCGTCTTCTGATTCAATATCTACAGCTCAACTCAAGAACAATTGCACCACTCTAAACGGTCTTGACCATCGGGACTTTAACTTACCTGGGAACAATCTCAATCTCAAGTTGTATAACAATACTAGATCTCCGGGTTTGAAGTTTCGATCCAAGATGTGCTTATCATGCATTAATTTCATCCTTTCTTTGTATAATCTAGCACTCTCAAAGGCCTGGAACCTGAATTCCTTGAGCTCATGTAATCCCGTGACTCTGTTAGTGCCTACTGTCTCCATGTCTAAGTTCAACTGCCTCAATTCCCATAGTGCTTTATGCTCTAGCTCAACTGGGAGGTGGCATGCATTACCAAACACCAACCTGTACGGTGACATCCGAATTAGGGTTTTGAAGGTTATGCGGTATGCCCACAATGCATCATCCAATTTCTTTGCCCAGTCAGTCCTTGTTGCATTCACTATTTTTGTGAGGACAATTTTAATCTCCCTATTGGACACTTCAACTTGCCCGCTCGATTGTGGGTGGTATGGGGTGGTCACTTTATGATGAACTCCATATTTTTCCAACAGCCGTGCAAATGCTCTATTGCAGAAATGGGTTCCGCCATCACTGAGTATAGCTCTTGGGGTACCAAAACGTGTGAAAATGTTCTTCTTTATAAAGCCTAGTACTCCCTTAGCATCATTGGTCGGAAGAGCTACTGCTTCGACCCACTTGGAGACATAGTCAACTGCTACCAATATGTACTTATTACCATACGAGCTGACGAATGGACCCATGAAGTCAATCCCCCACATGTCAAAAATGTCCACCTCTTGAATTGTGGTCATTAGAATCTCGTGTCTACGGGATATGTTACCAGTTCTTTGGCATTCATCGCAGCTTTTATTCCAAGCATGGGCATCCTTGAACAGAGTAGTCCAGTACAAGCCTGACTCCAATGCCTTAGCTGTTGTCCGAATCCTTCCAAAGTGTCCACCATATGGTGAAGCATGGCAAGCCTGCAAAATAGAATGTTGATCTTTCTCGGGGATACACCTCCGGATCATGTTATCTACACATATTTTAAACAATAGAGGTTCATCCCAATAATAATGTCGACAATCACGAAAGAACTTTTTCTTTTGAATTGAGGAGAGTTCATAAGGTACAATACCACTTGCTAAATCATTAGCAATATCAGCATACCAAGGTGCCTCCTCCATTGTCATTGTCAGTAATTGTTCATCCGGGAATGTCTCTGTTATATCCTCAACCTCTACCTTCTTTTCAGCTCCTTACAACCTTGAGTGGTGGTCAGCTACTTGGTTCTCTGTCCCTTTCCGGTCACGTATTTCCAGATCAAATTCTTGTAACAGAAGAACCCAGCAAATCAAGCGTGGCTTTGACTCCTGCTTTTCTATCAGGTATCTAATTGTTGTATGGTCAGTGTAAACAATAACTTTCGAGTCAATCAAATATGACCTGAATTTATCGAATGCAAAAACAACAGCCAACATCTCCTTTTCCGTCACAGTGTAATTGAGTTGTGCACCGCTCAGCGTTCTGCTTGCATAATAAATTGGGTGCATCAGTTTACCATGTCGCTGCCCCAAGACTGCTCCTATGGCGTAGCCACTGGCGTCGCACATGAGCTCAAATGGTTTCTCCCAGTTGGGTGCAACAATGATGGGTGCAGTCACCAATCTTTTCTTCAATTCCTCAAATGTGAACCTGCATTCATTAGAAAACACAAAGGGGTGATCCTTTTCAAGGAGTTGCATAATGGGTTAGCAATTTTGGAGAAATCTTTGATGAATCGCCTGTAGAACCCGACGTGCCCAAGGAAACTTCTCACCGCCTTGACCGAAGTGGGCGGTGGTAGTTTTTCAATCACGTCAACCTTGGCATGGTCGACCTCAATTCCCTTACTAGGCACTCGATGTCCCAGGACTATCCCTTCATGTACCATAAAATGGCATTTTTCCCAGTTCAACACTAAATTTGTCTTCACACATCTTTTAAGCACTCTTCTTATGTTGTGAAGATAGTCCTCGAATGAATCCCCCACCACAGAAAAATCATCCATAAAGACCTCCATAATATCCTCCACCATGTCTGTGAAAATGGCTAACATGCATCGTTGAAATGTCGCCGGTGCATTGCAAAGCCCAAAAAGCATTCTCCGAAAGGCGAATATGCCATATGGACAAGTGAAGGATGTTTTCTCTCTATCTTCAGGGGCTATTGATGTTTGATTGTACCCCGAATAACCATCCAAGAAACAGAAGTGCGAGTGCCCGGCCAGCCTGTCCAACATTTGGTCAATGAAAGGCAATGGGAAGTGGTCTTTCCGGGTGGTTGTGTTCAATTTTTGGTAATCCATGCAAATTCGCCATCCCGTGACTATACGAGTTGAGATCAAATCATTGTTCTCGTTTTACACAATAGTCATTCCCCCTTTTTCGGCACACATTGGACAGGACTGACCCAATTGCTATCAGAGATGGGGAAGATGATTCCCGCATCTAACCATTTGATCACTTCCTTCTTTACCACCTCCTTCATGTTCGGGTTTAGCCTTCGTTGATGTTCTCTAGAAGGTTTGTGCCCTTCTTCCAAGAGAATCTTGTGCATACAGAAGGCTGAGCTGATACCCTTTATGTCTGCCATGGTCCAGGCAATGGCAGTCTTGCTTTCCTGCAGTACTTGCAAGAGTTATTCTACCTGCACATCTAACAAACCGAATGATATAATAATACGCAACGTAGAATCGGGGCCTAAGAAAACGTACCTGAGGTGAGCTGGGAGTGGCTTCAACTCCAACTTGGGTGGTTCCTCTACCGATGGTTTTGCTGGAGGTGTAGCCCTTTTTTCTAACTCAAGGGACTTGAACTGAGGTTCCCTTGTCCAGAATCCCTTGGCCTTCAAGTGCTATGACCCACTCGGCCAACCCTTCACCATCCATTTCTTCTAAATTTATCATGCATGCCTTTAATGGATCTTTATCAGTCAGGGCCACATCATCTTCTTGCAGGATCACATCCACTGCCTCCACTAGAGAGCAATTCGCATATTCACCGGGTCTCCTCATAGATTGTAGAACATTGAATATGACTTCTTCATCATTCAGTCTCATTTTTAATTCCCCAGTCTCACAATCGATCAGGGCTCTCCCAGTGGCCAAAAATGGCCTACCTAAAATGATAGGTATCCCCTCATCTACCTGAAAATCCAGAGTAACAAAGTCTGCAGGGAACACGAATTTCCCCACTTGCACCAATACATTATCAAGAATCCCCGTATGTCGTTTTACCGTGCGGTTAGCCAGCTGCAGCAACATCGAAATCGGTCTAGCTCTGCCAATGCCCAGTTTGGTGTATACAGCCAAAGGCATCAAATTTATGCTGGATCCCAAATCACATAATGCCTTTGCAAAGGCGTAACTCCCAATCGTGCACGGAATAGTGAAGCTACCTGGGTCGGACATCTTTTGAGCCATCGGTCTGGTCACTACCGCGCTGCAGGTCTGCGTCAGAGTTACTGTGGATAGATCCTGAAAATCAAACTTCCGTGACATTAGGTCTTTCATCATATTTGCATAACCTGACATCTCCCTCAAGGCATCCATTAAAGGAATATTCAACTAAATTTGACGCAGCATCTCCATGAATTTCTTGTATTGATCCTCCTTCTTTTGTTTTACCAGTCTCTGAGGAAATGGTGCAGGTATCACCCTTTGTACACTGCTTGTTGGCTTCTCTCTGTTGGGGTTCTGTGGAACAGGAGGCACCACCTGTTCTGTAGCTTGTTCATTAACCTTAGCCTTATCCTTTTCATCTTAGCCCTGTTCAACTACCACTTCAGTCAAATTTGTTGGTTCATCTACCTCTAGTGGAATTAGCGTGGCTGGCGTAGTCTCATTGCTAGCTTGTGCAACCTCCTACTCTTTGTCTAAATCTCTCCCATTCCGAAAACTTACTGCCATTAGCTTATTTGGGTTTTGCTCCTTGGGGTTAATATTTGTATCCGCTGGCAATGTTCCCTGGGGGTGATTGTTTAAAGCCATAGATAACTGCCCTAACTGAGTTTCGATGTTTTTATAGCTGAATCATGTACTGCCAACTTTTCTTGCATCTTACCGTTTGTCCCAATGAGTTACTAGAGCATCCCCCTGATCTCTACCATGTTGTTATCTTGCTGCTGAGGAGGTGGCTGATATGTCAACTGTTGCTGATTCTGCTGTGGGTATCCTTGTTGTCTCGGGTGGTATGGAACCATTTGGCCTTGAGCTTGCATGCCCCCATGCTGAGGCATGTTGGGTCTGTATTACTGATTTGATGTCGGTCTCCACTGTTGTCCTCCTTGTCTCTTACCCCCAAAGTTGTTAACATAATTCATATCTTCCCTTGCCCCTTGATTTTCACCTTCTCCGCTCCATGAACACACATAGGACTGATTAACACAGGGTGTACACAGTCCTCCATTTGTCGTGTCAACAATATGCACCTGTTTGGTACCCATCTCATCTATCTTCTTTGTCAAAATACTCATCTGGGTTAGAAGTGTGGCCATGTTCTCCGCCTGCGAATTATTTAGATCAAGGGGCACTGAATGTACTATGAGTTCCAGTGTTGTACCTCTAGTCATCCATCCCGAATTCTAGGACATCTTGTCAAGAAGGACCTTGCACTCGGTGAATGTCTTACTCAAAAATGCACCTCCAGCTGAAGCATCCACATTGGCCTTTAGATTGTCAGCTAATCCCATGTAGAATCTCTGGCCAAGCATTTGGTCTGGAATGCCATGGTGAGGACACTTTACCAGCATCCCTTTAAATCTTTCCCAAGTTTCTTGCAAGGTCTCAGTCGGTTGCTGCTTGTACTGCAATATTTCATCAATATGCCTTACAATCTTGTTGGGTGGGTAGAACTTATTCAAAAACTGCTTTACTAATTCCTCCCAGGTGACAATGGAATTGATTGGGAGCGATTTCAGCCATGTCTGAGCTTCCCCAGTCATAGAGAACGGGAACAGTAATAGTTTGATAGCTTCTGGGGTCACATTTGGCTGCCTTTAAGTCACACAAATTGACATAAATTTTTTCAAATGTTGCTGAGGGTCTTCAATGTGTGACCCGGAGAACAATCACTTATTTTGCAGCAGATGCAGCATGTTGTTGGTGATCTATAATGTCTCTACTTATATTGTGGGTACAGTTATGGCAGTTGCTAGGTTGTCAGCTGTGGGTTTAGCCCAATCATAAAGTGCAGCTTCTGGCACAAGAGGTGCCACCACTCTAACATTTGGGTCAGCTTGCTCATCCCTAATGTTTCCGTTGACGTTCTCTACGTCACCCATGTCAAAGTCAAGCTGATGTGGTTGTTCTGATTGTTGGATCCTCCTGTTGGCAAGGTTTAATGCCCTGAATATTTTCTCGAGGTCTGAAAGTCCTTCAAGCAGTTCTCCAGTTGTCACGACCCAATCCCCGAACCCGGTCGTGATGGCGCCTCTCGTGAAGACAAGGCCAGCCAGACCAAAACAGAACATCTCTCTTAAATAGTTAATCATCATAAACAATAATAACATATAATATAACACTCATAAATTGCGGAATTTTAACGTTAACAACAGCAGGAACCATCCCAACACAGCCCAAACTGGGGTGTCACAAGTCGTGAGCAACTAAGAAGTCCGGATACAAGTCTACTGAACACAAAATCCGATACAATAGTTCAAAGAAAAAAACTACCTCGTAGTCTCCAAATCACTGTCTGGACTGGGAGAAATTAGCACTCAGGAGCGGACTCTGTGATGCCTGAATCTGCAAACATAGTGCAGGGAGTAATGTGAGTACTCCGACTCAGTGAGTAACAATTATAAATAATGGATGAAAGTATGAAAACACGTAAATACACAAAGCAATTCCATATTAAGCAGTAAAATCACTTAACGCAGTAAATCAGTGAAGAATAAAATGATATTCCTTTTTAAAACAAGTAAAATAGGTAATTTAACAGGTAAATAACAAGTAGAAATCCGCCCCTCGGGCGCAGTATCAATCGCTCAGCATAGTATCAACCCCTCAGGCTCACTCTTAGTACAGTATCAGCCCCTCGGGCTCACTATCAGAATAGTATCAGCCCCTCGGGCTACCTCACAATCACTCATATCAGCCCCTCGGGCATAGCATCAATCACTCAGAACAATGGGTACCCGCGCTCACTGTGGGTGTGCAGACTTCGGAGGGGCCCCTTACGGCCCAAGCGCTATATCAAGCCACCTCGTGGCATCATCACTCGGCACTCGGCCTCATATCACTCAAGCCACCTCGTGGCATATAAAGTATCTCAGGCCCTCGGGCTCATATCACTCAACATATCCTCACATATGGCCCTCGGCCTCACTCAGTCCAAAATCATCACAAGCCCCTTAGGCATTAGTAAAGCAGTAGTTCTCAGCCCAAAACATGATGTAGAAATATCATTTAAGTTTCAAATCTGAGTAAAAGTGGCTGAGTTTGTAAAACAGTAGATATCAATAGGACTGAGTTCAAATAATAAGTCAAGTAGTGAGGAAAATAGTGATAAAAATCCCCGAAGGGTTCAAATAGTTAGCACGAAGCCCAAATATGGCAATCAACCCAAATCATGATGATAACAAATGAATTTCATTCAAATATTCGGTAAAAGCATCAATCGGGATGGACCAAGTCATAATCCCCAGTAGTGAAAGACCCCACGCTCATCATCCAGCGCGTATCATGCCTCCATATAGCATTACGTTGTGCAATCCGCGGTTTCAAACCCTCAGGACATCATTTACAACCATTACTTACCTCGAACTGGCTAATTCTCTAGCTCGCGACGCCTTTGCCCCTCCAATTGGCCTCCACACGCGTCGAACCTATCCAAAATCAGAACGAATACATCACAATATGCTAAGGGAACAAAGCCCAAGCGAAAACATTCGAAAAATATAAAAAATCTCGAAATTAGCAAAACCCGAGCCCCGGGCCCACGTCTCAGAATCGGGTAAAATTTACATTTTCAGAATCCTCATACCCTCACGAGTCTAACCATACCAAAATTATCCAATTTCGATACCATTTGGTCCTTCAAATCATCATTTTACATTTTTGAAAGCTTTCACAATTTTCTTCCCAAATTCCATCTCAAATCACGAATTAAATGATGAATTCAGTGATAGATTCATGTATTCTAGCCAAATATGAGTTAAAATCACTTACCCTGATGAATTTCTTGAAAAGCCTTCGAAAAATGGCCAAAATCCGAGCTCTCTAGGTTAAAATATTAAATAAAACCCAAGACCTCGTATTTATAGGTACCCCTCAGCTTTCAGCTACCGCGGTCGCGCCCACTTTTGTGCGGTTCGCGCGACGCCTACAGCGTCCGCGCCCGCTTTTGTGCGGTCCGCGCTACGCCTACCGCAGCCGTGACCGCTTTTGTGCGGTCCACACAGCACTCAACGCGGGTGCACTTATTTTTGTGCGGACTGCGTGAGTGAGTTCCGGAACCTGCAACCCTTGTAGACCTGCTACAACTATGATTTTTGCACTAAAACATCCCGGAACCTACCCAGAATTTCGAACCAATTGCACCAAAACATCCCATGACAGCGTTCAAACTTGCTCAAAACTTCGGAACGCTCACAACAACATCAAATCACCAATTTAACATAGGATTCAAGCCTAAGAACTCCAAGAACTCTTAAATTATGCTTTCGATCAAAAGGTCTATCAAATCTCGTTTGAATGGCCTGAACTTTTGCACACACATCCCAAATGACACAATGAAGCTACTGCAACTCTCGGAATTCTATTCCGACCCCTATATCAAAATCTTCTATCAACCGAAATTTGCCGAAATATCAACTTCGCCAATTCAAGCCTAAATCTTCTCTACAACTCCAAAACCCATTCCGATCGCGCTCCTAGGTCACAAATCACCTCCCGAAGCTAACCGAACCATCGGAACTCACTTTCGAGCCTTCTAACACATAAGTCAACACCTGGTTGACTTTTCCAAATTAAGCCTTCTTAAAAGAGACTAAGCGTCGCATTTCTTACCAAATCCGCTTCGAACTCAAACTAATCAACTCGATCACATAAAACACGGATAACGAAGCATAAAGAAGCTGAAATGGGGGAAACGGAGCGGTAACTCATGAGACGACTGGTCGGGTCGTCACACCAGTCCTCGAAGAATTTCTAGGCATACACCTGAATTCTACAAGAGTTCAAACGTTAGAATTTCAATGAATTTTTTTTAACACCTTTGAAATTTGATTTGAACTAATAATTTTTAACACTACTTCTAAGTTGTAATAAGTAACACCGTTAGTTCCCTGGCAACGGCACCAAAATTTGATAACGCCCAACTATGACTTTTAAAAGACAAAGCGGTCGCTGCAAATATAATCTGGTTTTAAGTCTGGAATCGAATCCTTAAGGAACTAACTTATCTATTACACTTTTCGGCAATGTTATTATCAACTCAATCAATTTCTAGATGCAAGATTTTTGATCAATAAACACTGGATTCTTTTGTTTAAAAACTTCACTACTATTAAAAATAACAATAAGCTAAAACAAAGATAATTTAATGGTAAAAAGTGTCTAGGGCAGTGATTTCCCCAATTGCTAGTTTAGGTCTTGACTCTTCCGCTATAATCTCACCGTAATACTCTATGAGGATTAAGAGTTATGGGCTATCGTAATTATCTCTCGATCAACTACAATAATTTGCTAGAGCATTCTCTCGAACTACTCTAGATGACTATGATTATGCAACTCTAAATTATCCCACCAAAGTTTTGTTATCTCTAAACCCACTTTTAAATTCAAGTAATGAATCTCTTCAATTACCCAAAAGTGGTGTTGTTCAACAGCTATCTAACCTAATATTCTTTCTCAAGCAATATAAGGCAATTAGACACGATTAATCAAGGGCCCATTCAATTAATCACCATACAAAACATAGTTGAACAATCATATCATAAATCTGGCTCGATTATAACAACTTGAGTCAAGACTTCAACTAACAATTGATTCCATCAACCTTAGATAAATATTTAGCTACTCATAACAAAATAAGAGAGAACTACTAAATTATTCATAATATAAAATTGCAGAATTAAAAGGAGATAGAAAAACTCTAATGGTTGGTTGATCTTCTCACACTTGTTCTTCCTCCAAAAGTAGTATAAAATTAGCTTCCCCTCTTCAGTTGGGCGAGTTTCTAAAGCTTACAAGGGTTTTACAAAACACTATTTGTGTTCGAGTACTTCTTAAGTGGGCGTTTTTGTTTTTACATTATCGCTTCCAAAACACTCCATGTTGCTTCCTCTCATATAATATTCCCTGCTAAACAAAAGAACACTATTTAAAGCATTTTATTGGCAATTTATCTATAAAACAACAACAAAGTATGGTCATATTAAGGTGTAAATATCAACTATATAGCCTACTATTAACTCTAATACCACTTGTCGGGATAAAAAAATAATAAGACGTCATGCGGAAGCTAATAAAGCAAATCTTGGTGACAATAAATCAGACGACACAAAAAATTATATTAAAAGAGACATACTATATTAATATGATTTGGTCAATTAACCTACATCAACCTACTAATGCAGAAGAAGAAAAAAACAACCTATGAGAGAATAAATAATGCCCAAAACAAGACTCTCTTAATAACTGCATTGAAAATGCTATTTGTTATTGTGTATGAACAAGGGATCCTCAATTTATAAAGTTTCACAATCTTTTTCTGTAAGAAAGGAATTGTTAAAGATTTATATTATTTTCTTATAAGAATTTATAGAGTTTCACAATCAATTATGGTAAAAAAATTCCTTTAAGAAAATGTAAAATTCAATATGGGAAGAATATCAGGATAAAATCCTAACACATACCTCAAAAGAGAGTAACATGCATAGAACAGGTGCATTGGCCAAAGACCCAAAATTATGGCAAAGTTTCCTATGGTGACTATAAGGAGGATAAATGGGCACAAAATGGCACCTGCACAAAGTGAGTTGCACAAACATATAATCAGGATTCAGGATTTAAAGCCTGTGGGTTCAATTTTAAGGTTTTTAACATTGAATCCATTATATTTTTAAAATTATAGGTTCATATCTACTATTTTTGCTTTTAATGAATTTTAACATACAAATCTTTACTCCGCATCAAAAGTTATAAGTTCAGTTGAACCCATAAGTAGTACACTACATTCGCCTATGAGGATAGTAGTTTGAATAAACCAAGCACTAATTCAAAAATAATCTATGGGTGACTTGTCAATGTATGCCATAATAGTACTCCATCTATTACGATTAATATGATAATATTTTCTTTTTAGTCTCTTTAAGAAACAATGACATAATTTTATATTTAGAAACTCTTTTAATTTTAAACTTCTCGTTTTATGCTTTAATGACATGTCTTTCTTTCTTGAGATCTATTCTCATTCAAACACTAGCTTATAAAATGAAAAGAGGAAGTATTAGCATTTGTGCTTTATGTCTCATTTATATACAAGTTAGCTTGGAAGGACAGTCTAAGTAAATATGGTACTTATTGTGTTTGATGGAAATAGATTAGCAAACTTTTTACCAAGTAAAGTAATAAAGGAATGTTCAGCAAACTAAAGATTGAAGAACAAAAAGGCCTTTTCAATATAAGAGTAGGCTAATTGGCAGAAATTTTGTTATCCAAGAACAACTATGTTGAATTGTGTTGCCGCATCATCTAAAAGTTTAAGCCGTCACTAAAAATATACGTTTATTTACTTAATTATATCTTCAACACACTTCTCACACAGACATAAATTCATAATTTTAATAAGATGAGTGCACTATTATGATGAGATAGATCAAGGATATAAATTTTAGGGGTTCAACTTTTAAGGGGTATTTGAAGCGCAGGATAAGGTGGGATATGATGTGTGTTTAAATTTATACTATATTTGGTTGACGGTATAAATTTATTCATTTGGTGCGCAGGATAAGGTGGGATATTATGTGTGTTTAAATTTATACTATATTTTGTTAACGGTATAAATTTATCCTGGAATAAATTTACCGTCAACCAAACATAGTATAAATTTAATCTCAAACTTAATCCTAAATATCCCACTATATCCCATCAAACTTTGGGCTCCATCTCTTTAGTAGGATAAATTAGTCCGTGTACCAAGCAACCTCTTAGGGTCGTACTATTGAAATATTATGGTTTTGAAATTATAGGTTCGAAGTTATTTTTTTTTCAAAAATAATATATATATATATATATATATATATATATATATATATATATATATATATATATATATATATATATCTGTGTATTAAAGCTAGTAATAGTGGATGATGTAGCAATGAGTTCATCTGATTCCACCATTTCGAGATAGAGCGCATATATATATATATATATAATTTTACACTGACAAGGAGAATATAGATTTTAATATTTTGGATTTAAATTTTTTTAAAGAATAAACCAAATAAAGAAAGAAAAAAAACTTAATTAAAACACATGAAGGGCAATTCTAGAAAAAGAGAGGAAAATACAATAAGATAGGCGTAAGATTTGAACCACTAATCTCACGTAAAGAGGTGCACCAAATAACCCGTTGGTTCATATGATAATTTGACTTGGGGTGCACAAACATCTATTTAAATATTTGTAAAAAAAAAAATACTAGAGGGATGACAGATAATTTATTCTCTCTAGAGAAATGTGTTTATATATTTTCTAGAGAGAGAGTTTGCCCCCTTTTTGAGAAGTCCTCTCTTCCTATTTATAAGGAATATCCCTAGAAAATCCTAAAAAGTACAATTAGAGGGAATATCCAGTAGAATATTCCCTTTGAAGATTTCAAAGCAAAACTAGCTGGTACATCTATCTCCACTGCTCGACCTTGGCCTTATTGATCATTGCTCGAACTCAGCCTTATTGATCACTACTCGGCCTCGGCCTTATTGATCACTGCTCGACCGCGACCTTATTGATCACTGCTCGACCTCAGTCAATTGTCGCTGCATGTCGAATTTCTCTGATTTTATTTTGACCCATACAGTTAGTCCCTCTGCTTATCGAGGTCGTCTTTTGGTAGAGCTCGGTGAGCAGACTTCATTAATCGTAGTTCGAGAAATTCGGATAGGGAGGTCGATTAGTGAGGATCTCGGCTGAGGGTGCCGATCTTTAGGTCAAAGTGGTATCCCAGTGGGCTGAACTTGAGCAGAGTTCGATCAGGGCCAATGACTCGAGTGATGAGTTAATCGAGAAGACAGTAGAGTTGGAGAAGGCCGATGAGGCCAGGATGGCGGCTTTGGCAAGTATGGCAGCATCAGAGGAGGTCATTAACGTCCTCAGATCTGGACAGGCAATTTGGCCCTTGTAAGATGCCTTTTCTGATACTTCTTTTGATTTGGAATGCTACTTTTTCTGCTTATTCCTCATTTTGTTTTTCTTTTTCTTGAACGTTTTCCTCGATTGATGGTTTCAAAGGAATCGTTGGTAGGCATTAATTCAAACGTGATCGAGTGTCTTTGATTAGTCCGAGCGAAGTCAAACGTTGCCATATTTAACTCGAACGAGGTCTAGCTGTGAACCAAGTTCAAGCTAGGTCGAATGCGTGTTGAATTCGAGCGAGGAGGCCGAATGTTAATTCGAGCAAGGAGGCCGAATGTTAATTCGGACGAGGAGGCTGAATGTTAATTTGGGCGAGAAGGCCGAATGTTAATTTGAGAGGTCGAAAGTTAATTCGAGCATGTGATGACCCAAAGGGTCATCTTTTGTTTTAGAATCTGATTCCGTGCTCCGAGGCGTTGAAAACCTTATTTTATCTCTCCTCGATTTGCGTGCGCAATACAAGCACATATCCGAAAGCCCTTATGTGAAAAACTTAAGAAAAGATGATTTTAGTTGACTTCGGTCAATATTTTAAGTAAATAGACCTGTGTTCCGACGGTCTCGGAGGGTCCGTAGTAAAATATGGGACCTAGGCGTATGTCCAGAATCGAATTCCGAAGTCCCTAGGTGTTATTTTGGCGATTTAATCGCATGAGCAAATTCATATGATGTTTTAAGACTTGTGTGCATGTTTGGTTTGGAGCTCCGAGGGCTCGGGTAAGTTTTGGATAGGCTACAAAGTGATTTGAAACTTAAGAAAATTTCTAGTATGTTGCAGGTCTGGTTCGCAAATGCGAGCATCGCATTTGCGAAGAAGCTTCGCATTTGCGATCAGTAGGGTTGGGAGGGGACCTAGCGTCGCATTTGTGAATAAGTGTTCGCATTTACGATGCCAGCAGGCCAGGTCAACCATCGCATTGGCGAAATAAAGTCCGCATTTGCGAGTTCGCATTTGCGAACCTGTGATCGCAAATGTGATACCTGGAACTGTTCAAAACGAGTTTTGGATGGGATTTTTGATTCATTTCTCAAATTTTCAAACCCTAAACTTCAAGAGATGATTTTTCAATGACCATTTCTTCCCCAAATCATAGGTAAATGCTTCCTAACTTATTTCTTTCAATCCATTTCATCTTTTTACAAGATTTCATCACAAAATCTTGGGTTTTTCATGGTGGAATTGGGTGTTTTTGAGTAGAATTTAGGAATTTTGAAATTTGGAGATTTAGACCTCAAAATGAGGTCGGATTCCAAAACCAATTGTATATCCGGGCTCAAGGGTGAATGGATAATCGGGTTTTGGTCTGAACTTCGAGTTTTGACCAAGCGGGCCCGGGGTCAGTTTTTGACTTTTTGGGGAAAATGTTGGGAAACTTGTAATTATGAAATCGATTTCATTAGCGATAATTGATATTACTAAGTTAATTATGACTAGACACGAGTGGATTGGAGGTGGAATCGAGAGGTAAAGCGGTAATTGTGGCTTGATTTTGGCCATGGAATTGAGGTAAGTGTTGTGGCTAACCTTAGTTTGATGGATTAGGTATTGTTGCCTTATTTTCTGCATGTTTAGTTGTTGAGTACGATGTATAGGTAAGGTGACGAGTATTTATACGTTGTTATCGGGTCATAGAATGCAAGTGAGTCTTATACGTGTGACCGTTGTGTTTCTTTATACGTACTGTTCATGCTTAAACTGGTTGTTACTCATATTAAAAAAGTCTTATTATGTTTTCCTGGTATTGGATATTGGTTGAGTATTGACTCAAGTTGAGATTTATATTGTGAAGTTAAATATTGAAATGAGGTAGTTGTTTGTTGATGATTCCCTGGTTGGGTTGTTATTGTTTCCGTTGTTTAGGTGAGGGAGAGTGTAAAGCACGAAGGGTGATGCCGTTTAATATTTTATGAGTGAGTGATAAAGCACGAAGGGTGATGTCGTGCCATATTCTTTGAGTGTTAATGCACGAAGGGTGATATCGTGCCATGTTATGAGAGAGTTAATGCACGAAGGGTGATGCCGTGTCGTTCTGTTGTTTCTTATGGTAAGGATGAGAGTAAAAACACGAAGGGTGACGTCGTGCACGTGATTGCTGTGTTATTACTTTCGTTGGTTCAAAGCATGATATTTATTATGTTCCTATATTGTACTATTTTCAGAATATTCATAGTTCCCCTCAGCATGTTTTTCCCCCTTCCAGTTATTATCTATTAAGTTTCTGTTATTGTTATTTTCTCGTATATAATTTAACTGCACAGGTTTGTGTTATTTTTTATGCCCTAGCCTCGTCACTACTTCGCCGAGGTTAGGCTCGGCACTTACCAGTACATGGGGTCGTTTGTACTGATACTGCACTCTGCACTTTCTGTGCAGATCCCGATACTGGACCACACTGATTAGAGTTTGGGTTGCTGCCTTCAGTTCACAGGAGACCCAAGGTAGATCTGTCGGCGTTCGCAGACCCTGGAGTCCTATCCCCTTTATTTTAGATTTCATGTCTCTTTCATTTCGAGAACATATGTATTTTTTTTAAACTAGCATTTGTAGAAAATTCTTAGAAATTCATGGATTTTGACACCAAATCTTTTGGGGTAGTCGTGTATTAGTATTTTAAACTGTTATAAAATTTTCGCACTTCATATTTGTTTAGTTTAAATTAATGTTAAGTACTATTTTGTTTAATGATTAATGTATTAGAACTGTATCTGTTGGCTTGCATAGCATTGTAAGAGTTAGGCATCATCACGATCTCGACGGTGAGAAATTCGGGTCGTGACAAGTTGGTGTTAGAGAACTAGGTTTCCTAGGTCTTACAATTTACGAACAAGCTAGGTAGAGTCTGAGGGATCGGTACAGAGAAGCCTGTGCATATCCCCTAGAGGCTACAGAGTTTAAAAATAACTTCACATCTATTCTTCTCTGTCATACGATTTGATTTCCCAATGCTAATTAAACTTCTACTATGTTCTTTCACAGATAGCGAGAGCACGTACTACTTCATCAGTTGATCAGTAGCCCGAGCCCCCAATGGCAGCTCCCACGAAGGGCAGAGGATTAGGCCGAGGTCGTGCTAGAGGCTGAGGTAGGGGCAGGGCTCAACCTAGAGCTCGAGCAGCAGCACCAGCAGCGGAGCCTCAGGTGGAGTCCGATGATGAGGTTCCGACTCATACTGTTCCGGCAGGGCCAACTCAAGTTCCCGAGGGGTTCATCGCTACCCCAGTACTTCAGGATGCTTTGGTCCGCCTAGTGGGCCTTATGGAGAGTGTAGCTCAGACTGGCACTTTTCCTGTAGCACCAGCCGTCTGTCGGACTAGTGGAGGAGCCTAGACTCCCGCTACCCACACTCCGGAGCAGATGGCTCCTCAATTCTAGACTCCAACAGCTCAGCCAGTAAGAGTAGCTCAGCCAGGTGTTGCGGCTCAGGCCGCTGGTGGATCATCTATGTCTTCTGAGGCTTTGTTGAGGTTGGATAAATTCACCAAACTTTTCCTGGTTCATTACAGCAGGGCAGCTTCTAAGAACCCCCAGGATTATCTTTACCGCTACCATGAGGTGTTGCAGAACATGGGATAGTAGAGACCAATGGGGTCGACTTTGCTGTATTCCAGATGATAGGGTTCGCCAAGAGATGGTATAATAATTTTGTGTTGACAGGACCACCTTGGTTGCCTGCCTCGACTTGGGACCAGTTCTCTCAGCTATTTCTCGAGAAGTTCCTTCCTGCCACTCAGAGAGAAGACTACTGCAGGCTATTCAAGCATCTTCAGCAGGGTTCTATAACTGTCACTCAGTACGAGACTAGGTTTGTTGATTTGACTCGTCATGCTCTTCTTATACTCACCACCAAGAGAGAGAGATAGTGAGGATGTTTATTGAGGGACTCACTCAGCCTATCAGATTGCAGATGGCTAAGGATACAGGGAGCGAGATTTCTTTATAGGATGCGGCCAATGTGTCCAGGCGAGTTGAGGCAGTTCTCGCTTAGGGGAGTGGTCAAGGGTCTGCCAAGAGGCCTCGTCATTCTGGTAGGTTCAGTGGTGCCTCATCTAGAGGCAGGATTCCTTTGGTAGGGGCCATCCTCCCAGGCCGTTTCATTCAGCATTTCAGGCTTCTCATGGTGCTCTAGGTGGTCGTGGCCCTCATATGCAGTATTCTGATCAGCTACCCTACAGTGCACCACTAGCTCCTATTAGTGCACCTCTGCTCTAGAGTTTTCAGTGTAAGTATCCAGGCCGTCAGGGTCAGTTTCAGGGTCAGCAATCTCAATAGCCGATATCTTGTTATACTTGTGGCAATCCGAGGCACATTGCTACATTTTGCCCTCGAGCATCGAGCAGTTCTTAGCATCAGGGTTCTCATGCCATGGTTCCAGTACCAGGTGTTCCACCACCCGCTTAACTAGTTAGAGGTAGGGTTCAGGCAGCTAGAGGTGGAGGTCGAGTTATTATAGGTGGAGGTCAGGGCCGCTAGAGGTGGAGTCCAGCCAGTAGGAGGTCATCCCAGAGATGTAGTTCAGAGTGATGGGGCCCAACCCCGATATTATGCTTTCCCATCCAAGCCTGAGGTTGAGGCATCTGATGTCGTTATCACAGGTACGGTTTTAGTTTGCAGTAGAGATGCTTCAGTTCTATTTTATCTAGGGTCTACATACTCTTATGTGTCATCTTATTTTGCTACATATTTTGTTATGCCTCGTGATTCTTTAAGTGCTCATGTATATGTGTCCCTGCCAGTGGGTAATTCTATTGTTGTAGATCGTGTCTATCGCTCGGTGTGGTTATTATTGGGGGTCTTGAGACCCGTGTAGATCTCCTAGTTTTTGATATGGTCCATTTTGTTGTCATTTTGGGGATGGATTGGCTGTCACCGTATCCTGCTATACTAGATTGTCATGCGAAGACGGTGACCTTAGCCTTGCCGGGGTTGCCTCGATTGGGGTGAAGAGGGACTCCTGGTCATTCTACTAGTAGGGTTATTTCTTATATGAAGGCTCGGCGTATGGTCGATAAGGGGTGTTTGGATTATTTGGCTTATGTTTGCGATTGCAGTGCAAAGGTTCCTTCCATGGATTCCGTACCAGTTGTTCATGAGTTTCTAGAGGTCTTTCCTGTAGACCTACCGGGGATGCCACCCGACAGGGATATTGACTTTTGTATTGATTTGTCTCCGGGCACTCAGCCCAATTCTATTTCGCCATACCGTATGGCCTTGCCAGAGTTGAAAGAATTGAAGGAGCGATTGTAAGATTTGCTTGATAAGGGCTTCATTAGTCCCAATGTCTTGGCTTGGGGTGCTCCAGTGTTGTTTGTAAAGAAAAACAATGGATCAATAAGGATGTACATATATTATCGGCAGTTGAACAAAGTCGCCATCAAGAACAAGTATCCATTACCGAGGATTGATGATTTATTTGATCAGCTTCAGGGTGCAAAGGTGTTTTCAAAGATTGATTTGAGGTCTGGCTACCATTAGTTGAGGATTAGGGCATCCGATGTCCTTAAGATAGCTTTTCGGACTCGATACGGGCATTATGAGTTTCTAGTAATGTCATTTGGGTTGACAAATGCCCCAGCAACATCTATGGATTTGATGAACCGGGTGTTCAAGCCCTATCTGGATTCCTTTGTGATTGTTTTCATTCATGATATCTTGATCTACTCCCGCGGCTGAGAGGAGCATGAGCAGCATCTTCGAATCGTTCTTCAGACTCTGAGAGACAACCAGTTATATGCTAAGTTTTCAAAGTGTGAGTTTTTGTTGACTTCAGTTGCTTTCTTGGGTCACGTTGTATCAGTAGAGGGTATTCAGGTGGATCCTAAGAAGTTTGAGGCAGTCAAGGACTAGCCTAGACCTACATCAGCTAGAGAGATTTGGAGTTTCTTAGGCTTGGTGGGTTACTACCGTCGGTCTGTGGAGGGGTTTTCATCCATAGCACCCCCAATGACCAGGTTGACCCAGAATGGTGCCCCATTCAGATAGTCGGACAAGTGTGAGGTGAACTTTCATAAGCTCAAGATAGCTTTGACTTCGGCGTCGGTGTTGGTGTTGCCCACAGGTTTAGGGCCATATACAATATATTGTGATGCATCGCGTATAGGACTTGGTGTGGTGTTGATGCAGAATGGCAAGGTTATTGCATATGCTTCACGGTAGTTGAAGATTCACAAGAAGAACTATCTGGTTCATGATTTGGAGCTAGCATCCATTGTTCACGCGCTGAAAATTTGGAGGCATTATTTATATGGCCTGTCATGTAAGGTGTTCACGGATCACAAGAGTTTGCAATACTTGTTCAAGCAGAAGGAGCTAAATTTGAGGCAGAGGAGGTGGTTGGAGCTATTGAAAGACTATGATATCACTATCTTGTATCATCCCGGGAAGGCCAATGTGGTGGACGATGCTTTGAGTAGGAAGTCAGCTAGTATGGGCAGCCTTGCGTATATTCCAGTTGGTGGGAGACCGCTTGTATTAGATGTTCAAGCTTTGGCCAATTGGTTCGTGAGGTTTGATGTTTCTGAGCCTAATCGTGTTCTATCTTGTAAAATCACTCGGTCTTCCTTGTTTGAGCGTATTAGGGAGCGGCAGTATGCTGATCCTCATTTGCTTGTCCTTAGGGACACAGTGCGGCACAGAGGTGCTAAGCAGGTTATTGTTGGAGATGATGGAGTTTTGAGGATGCAGGGTCGAGTTTGAGTGCCTAATGTGGATGAACTTCGTGAGTTGATTCTAGAGAAGTCCCATAGTTCCCGATAGTTTATTCATCTGGGCACCGCCAAGATATATTAGGACTTGCGGCAGCATTATTGGTGAAGGAGGATGAAGAAGGATATTATTGCGTATGTAGCTTGGTGTTTGAATTGTCAGCAAGTAAAGTACGAGCATCAGAGACCTGATGGTTTGCTTCAGAAGATTGAGATCCCTGAGTGGAAGTGGGAGCGTATCACTATGGATTTTGTTGATGGACTCCCACAGACTTAGAGGAAGTTCGATGCAGTATGGGTTATTATTGATAGGGTGACTAAGTCAGCGTATTTTATTTCTGTGGCAGTTTCCTGTTTCTCAGAACGATTGGCTGAGATCTATATCCGGGAGATCGTTCGTCTTCATGGTGTGCCTGTGTCTATCATTTTTGACCGAGGTATGCAGTTTACCTCACATTTCTGGAGGGCAATACAACGTGAGTTGGGTACGTGGGTCGAGTTGAGCACATCATTTCATCCTCAGACGGACGGACAGTCCGAGCATACTATTCAGATTTTGGAGGATATGCTCTGCGCCTGTGTTATTGATTTTTAGGTTCCTAGGATCAGTTCTTGCCATTAGCGGAGTTTGCCTACAATAATAGTTATCAGTTGAGCATCCAGATGGCTCCCTATGAGGCATTGTATAGTAGATGGTGTCGATCACCGGTGGGATGGTTTGAGCCGGGAGAGACTTGGTTATTGGGTACAGATTTATTACAGGATGCCTTAGATAAGGTTAAGATCATTCAGGATAGACACCGTACAGCTTAGTCCAGGCAGAAGAGTTATGCCGACCGTAAGGTTTGTGATGTGACATTCATGGTCGGAGAGCGAATGTTGCTTCGGGTGTCGCCCATGAAAAGCATGATGAGATTTGAGAAAAGGGGCAATTTAAGCCCTAGGTTCATCGGGCCTTTTGAGATCCTTGATCAAGTGGAAGAGGTGGCTTATAGACTTTGTGTTGCCACTAGGCTTATCAGCGGTACATCCAGTATTTCATATGTCCATGCTTCGGAAGTATCACGGCGATCCATCCCACGTATTATTTTTCAGCACTATCCAGTTGGACAAGGATTTGACCTACGAGGAGGAGCCAGTAGCCATTTTAGACAGGCAGGTTCATCAGTTGAGATCGAAGAGTTATCCTACGATTTGTGTACAGTAGAGAGGTTAGCCTGTTGAGGATGTTACCTAGGAGTCCGAGTCCGATATGCGGAGCAGATATCCCCATATTTTCAACGACTCAGGTACTTTTCTATATCCGTTCGAGGACGAACGGTTGTTTTAGTGGTGGAGAATGTGATGACCCAAAGGGGTCATCTTTTGTTTTAGAATCCGATTCCATGCTTTGAGGCCTTGAAAACCTCGTTTTATCTCTCCTCAATTTGTGTGTGTAGTGCGAGCGCATATCCAGAAAGCCCTTATGTGAAAAACTTAAGAAAAGATGATTTTTGGCTTAAAATGATGATTTTAGTTGACTTCGGTTAACATTTTGGGTAAATGGATCCAGACCTGGACTCGTATTCCGACGGTCTTGGAGGGTCCATAGTAAAATATGGAACCTGGGCGTATGCCCAGAATTAAATTCCGAGGTCCCTAGCCCAAGAAATGAATTTTTGAAGAAAATTGATAAGACTAAAAATGCAATAATTTAAATGATTCGATCTTGTTGGTACCCATTCCCGTATTTTGGTTCTGGAGCCCGGTACAGGTCCGTTATAATATTTAAACCTTATCTGTGAAATTTGGTGAAAAATGGAAATGATTTGACGTGATTCGGACCTTTGGTTGAGAAAATAGGATGTTTGAAACTATCTTGAAAATTTCATGTGTCTTGGTGTTGAATTCATAGTTCTAGGTGTTATTTGTGCGATTTGATCGCATGAGCAAGTTCGTATAATGTATTAAGACTTGTGTGCCTGTTTGGTTTGGATCCCTGAGGGCTCGGGTGAGTTTTGGATAGGTTACGAAGTGATTTACGAAGAAGCTTCGCATTTGCGATCAGTAGGGCTAGGAGGGGACCTTCGCATTTGCGAAGCGCAGTGTTGCATCTGTAATGAGAACACTTGTTCGCATTTGCGATGCCAGCACGGAAGGCTAACCTATGCATTTGCGAAATAAAGTCCGCATTTGCGAACCTGTGATCGCAAATGTGATACCTGCAACTGTTCAAAATGAGTTTTGGATGGAATTTTTGATTCATTTCTCAAATTTTCAAACTCTAAACTTCAAGAGGCGATTTTCCAAAGACTATTTCTTTCCTAAATCATAGGTAAATGATTCCTAACTTATTTCTTTCAATCCATTTCATCTATTTACAAGAGTTCATCACAAAATCTAGGGCTTTTCATGGTGGAATTGGGTGTTTTTGGGTAGAATTTAGGAATTTGGGGATTTAGACCTCAAACTGAGGTCGAATTCCAAAACCAACTGTATATTTGGGCTCGAGGGTGAACGGGTAATCAGGTTTTGGTACGAACTTCGAGTTTTGACCAAGCGGGCCGGGGTCGATTTTTGACTTTTTGGGGAAAATGTTGGAAAACTTGTAATTATGCATTGGAATCGATTTCTTTAGTTATAATTGATAATATTAAGTTAATTATGACTAGATACGAGTGGATTGGAGGTGGAATCGATAGGTGAAGCGGTAATTGAGGCTTGTTTTTTGTTATGGAATCGAGGTAAGTGTTGTGGCTAACCTTAGCTTGAGGGATTAGGTATTGTTGCCTTATTTGCTACATGTTTAGTTGTTGAGTACGATGTATAGGTGATGTGACGAGTATCTATACATTGTTGTCGGGTCATAGCATGCAAGTGAGTCTTATACTTGTGATCGTTGTGTTTCTTTATACGTATTGTTCATGGTTTAACTGGTTATTACTCATGTTAAGTATTCACTCAAGTTGACATTTATATTTAGAAGTTAAATGTTGAAACGACGTTGTTGTTTTTTGATGATTCCCTGGTTGGGTTGTTATTGTTTCTGCTGTTTGGGTGAGGGAGAGTGTAAAGCACGAAAGGTGATGCCGTGCAATATTTTGTGAGTGAGTGATAAAGCACGAAGGGTGATGCTGCCATATTCTATGAGTGTTAATGCACGAAGGGTGATGTCGTGCCATATTCTGATATTGATAATGCACGAAGGGTGATGTCGTGCCATGTTATGCGAGAGTTAATGCACGAAGGGTGATGTCGCGTTGTTCTGTTGTTTCTTATGGTAAGGATGAGAGCAAAAACATGAACGGTGATGTCGTGCACGTGATTGCTATGTTATTACTTTCGTCGGTTAAAAGCATGATATTTACTGTGTTCTTGTACTGCACTATTTTCAGAATATTCATAGTTCCCCTCAGCATGCTTTCCCCCTTCCCGTCATTAACTATTAAATTTCTGTTATTGTTATTTTCTCGTATATGATTTAACTACATAAGTTTGTGTTATTTGTCATGTCCTAGACTCATCACTACTTCGCCGAGGTTAGGCTCGGAAATTACCAGTACATGGGGTCGGTTGTACTGATAATGCACTCAGCACTTTCTGTGCAGATCCCGGTACTGGACCGCACTTATTAGAGTTTGGGTTGCTGCTTCAGTCCACAGGAGACCCAAGGTAGATCTGTCGGTGTTCGCAACCCTGGAGTCCCCTCCCCTTTATCTTAGATTTACTGTCTGTCTCATTTCGAGAACAGATGTATTTTTTTAAACTAGTGTTTGTAGAAAATTCTTAGAAGTTCGTGGATTGTGACACCAGATCTTTTGGGGTAGTCATGTATTAGTGTTTTAAACTGTTATAAAATTTCCGCACTTCATATTTTTTTAGTTTAAATTAATGTTAAGTACTATTTTGGTTAATGATTAATGTATAAGGTGGAAATCGACGGCTCGATTTCACGGGCATCAAGGCATCTCAAGGGCTTCCTGTGATCGACTTCGAGAATTCTCAATGGTCAACTTTGAGATAGTATAATTAATGATCAATCCCAAGAGATTGTGAATTACTGGTCTAAGCAGATTAGAGTGGAGTTCCCAAGGTACGTGCATATGACAGGTAAAGTCTAGTGGACTAGCTCAAAAGGCGAATCAAGGCATTTAATGGTTGTACCAGCCCCATATCTTTGTAATTAATGTATTTGTACTATGTTCGGATTTCCCTCTTATATAAAGGGATCCTTGTCATTTTGTAAACATCTGTTGCTCCATACTAAATATACTAGAACATTCTCGAAGTTCGTCTTACTAAAGAAGTTCGGGGAAACATTCTCGAAGGGGGCCATGATGTGGTATCACAACCTAGCTCCTAACTCCATAGACTCATTTGCCATGCTGGAAGATTCCTTCATAAAGGCACATGCCGGTGCCATCAAAGTAGCAACAAGGAAGTCTGACGTCTTCAAAATCAAGCAGAGGTCGAACGAGATGATGCAAGAAATCGTATCTCGCTTTCAAATGGAACTACCACCAGTCTCAGACGACCGGGCAGTATAGGCCTTCACTCTAGGCCTGAATTAACGAAGCTCGGTGGCTTCAAGGTAGCTGAAACAGAACTTCGTCGAGTATCCCGCTGTGACCTGGTCGGACGTTCACAACCGATATCAATCAAAAATTAGGGCCGAGGATGAGCAACTAGGAGCCCCCTCGGGCTCGGTATACCTAAGCAGGCTTCTGGCGAAGGAGCAAAAGCCAAACAAGGAAAGGTACCATCCATACACCGACGACAGGAGAAATGCCTCGAGGCGTAACATACCCCGCAATGACCGAAGGATGGACCAAGGCCAAAACCCTCGGGGATTCGTCAATAGAGTTGGATTCGACAAGAACACAAGGCCAACGGAGGCACCTCACCTGTCGGAGTACAACTTCAACGTAGATGTATCAGACATCGTGTTCTCCATCAGCAAAATTAGAGATGCCAGGAGGCCCAGGCCTATGCAATCAAATCCTTCGCAAAGAAATCATAACTTAGTTTGTGAGTTTCATAATACGCACAGCCACAAGACCGAGGATTGCCACCAGCTCTGAGAGGAAGTAGCCAGACTACTCAATAAAGGTCACCTCTGAGAATTCCTCAACGATCGGGCCAAAAACCAATTCCGGGAAAGAGAGGCAGCCAAGAAGAACGAAATGAATGAGCCACAACATGTCATCCACATGATCTTGGGAGGCCTCGATGCCCCACAAGAGCCCATGATGAGAAGAACAAAAATATCCATCACCATAGAAAAGTGAACTCGGGATTACATACCCGAGGATGCCCTCACATTCAGTGATGAGGACATCGAGACCTTGTCTCAGCCCTACAATGATGCACTGGTAATCTCTTTTCTTGTAAATACATTTCAGATTAAACATGTGTTTGTGGATCCAGGCAACTCGGCCAACATTATCAGGTTGAGGGTGGTAGAGTAGCTTGGACTGCATGACCAAATCGTACCCGCCTCTCGAGTCCTCAACGGATTCAACATGGCGAGCGAAACAACAAAAGGGGAAATCACCCTTCCAGCCAACGTGGCCGCCGCAACCCAAAATGCCAAATTCCATGTCATCGAGGAAGACATGAGGTACAACGCCTTGCTCGGAAGGCCGTGGATACACTGCATGAGAGCATTACCATCCACCCTCCATCAAATGATGAAATTCCCCACAAAGGATGGGATTAAGATTGTCTAGAGGAACAACATGCGGTGAAAGAAATGTTCACGGTACACGATGTATCCCCGACACCGGTACCTCCACCTTCGAAGGAGTCGAAGGATAAGCAAATAGTAAAATAGCAATAACAAACTACACTCTCAACTATCCCCGACTAAGCGAAACAGGGGACTGTACCGCGTCCTCATCACAGGCGACTAAAACGTATCAGGGCCCAAACTATCGCCGGCACATTCTACACTAAGGTATGACCGTATCCTTTCTATTTTAATTATATTCTATGCTGATTTGAGTGCAGGTATCCAATTGAAACAACCAAAGCACTCTCCAACTCGAAGGCCTTAGGTTTCAAAAAGCATGTGTTGCACTCTTTTCCTTCGACCGGATTTTTATCCCAAAAAGGGTTTTACCGGCAAGGTTTTTAACGAGGCAACATCTATATGCTACCTAAGGAAGATCCAACAAGTATTCAAGGCTTCTTTTGCAACCAAACTCAAATATTGGGGGCCACCCCCCGAAAGGTCACCTACTCGGAGAAGCCAAGATACGCCAAACGGGGGCTCAATAGGAAAGTAATGTACCAGGCCAAACGGGTCAAACGAACTGTGTCCGCATAGAAAAACCAAGATCGCAATGGCAAAAACATGTATACCTGTACCAAGTAATCAAAGAATACTTCCCAAAAGCATTTTGCATTTCAAGGAAGCTCGATATTTTTGCAAAAAAATGGCCCCAAAGCCGAGAGGCGCCCCGAACACTCGGGGACTGGCGTCAATAACTTAAAACAATGCGACCTCCGGGTCGGAGCTCCTAACTCATAAGCCCTCAATGAGGCAACATCAAGATCACAAAGTGGCTCCAGAGCCAAAAATGTCCCGAACACTCAGGGACTGGCGTCAAAAACTCAAGACCACATGACCTCTTGGTTGGCAATTCCAAAATCGTAAGCCCTCAATAAGGCAATACCGAGTCTACAAGTAATGTCTCCCGAGAAAAGAAACCCTCGATGACTTGGGGACTATCGTCAATCGCTATCTCCATCGACTTATCAAAACCTGAGGTCGTAAGTCCACATGAGGGCAGCCTCGGTCTCGTAAGACGTATATAAGGCAACAATATCTATAAGACCTCAAGCAAGGCATGAATAATACTTGTACCAAGTATCCAAAACTGTAAGACCTCAAAGGCATGTAAAACTTGTAAGACCTTACTAAAGGCATAAACCCGATCTCAAAATTTCGGCTATATATCGAACTTGTAAGACCCCTAAAAAGACATACCCTCAATATAGATGTCAAAACTACTTCACTCGGTACTTAAAGGCTCCGGCCAAACACAAATGACTCCTATCACAAGGCTGTACCAGCCAAACTAATGCAACTCGGGGACGCCCGACCGTCGCTATAAAATCACAGTCCTTCAATTACTTCGAATATACTTAAGAAAAAACCGGTTAAACAGGCTACCCTCGACATAGGCGAAAGAGCTTCGATCACGTCAGCTCCTAAACACTGGCTTCAAGATACTCAGCCTCTGAGCCAAACCTCCCAAGGTGCTCGATCATCGCCATATAACGACTCATAATCGAGGTTTTTTATTAAACCATCGAAGAGTCGGGCAAACAATATTTCAAAAAATCCTTAATGAGGGAAAATTAAAGCCTATTTTAGAGGTTGCATCGACCTAAGGCGTAAGAGCCACTATTGCCAGCCTGCATACATAAAAGGTCACATCTATCCAAGGCGTAAGAGCCATTATCGCTAGCCCACACAAAAGGCCATACCGACCCAACGCGTAAGATCTTAAGGGCCAACTCTAAATTCGAAAACTTAAGGATCGAATGAGCTCGAGTCAAAACCCGATTCGAAGACTGAACCCAAAATAGTTAACTAAATATGCCTAAGAGCAAAAATGTAAGAGCCATTGTCAGTAGCCCATATAAAAAGTCGCATCGACCAAGTGCGTAAGAGCCTATGGGCCAACCTGATGAGCCCCAAGGTCATATCACGAATCTAAGGATTCCTCTCAACTCAAAGACCAGTTCAGCTGGCTAAAATCAAGACAAAAAGAAATACAGGAGAAACAAAACCGCGAGGTTTCCTCCTTATACATACATGCGAAAAAATACAAGCTCCATTTACAACATGCTTAGAAAATAATGTATACAGAAATAAAGAAGGAAATATACGTCCCATTAGAGACTATGGCCCGATGGCCCCATCCTCGCCATCCTCGGCATCACATAGAAGGAATTTAGCATCATGTTCTTCCGCCTTGGCTTGCTTGATCTCTTCCGAAAGGTCGAAGCCCCTGGCATGAATTTCCTCGAGGGCTTGCTTCCAAGATTTACACTTCACATACTCTTTACTATTGCTCTCACGATCAAGAGCTTCCCACAGCTCAGCTCTAGGATAGGCAGCACCCTTCAAATAGGCCGCCACTTTCTGGTTAGCCCTAGTGCTACTCATTACATCCTCAGCCCGGGCATTCACCAACTTGGCCTTCGCCTTCAAAAGCTCAGACTTGAGACTTGTGATCATATTTGCTTGGACAGAATCATTCGCATAAGCATTCTAGACTTGCACCTCGATGGCAGAAGCCTTAGCCAAACCATCCTCCTTGGCCACAACTTGGGCATCTACCTGAGCCTTCAACTTGTTAAACTCGCGTTTGGCCCGGCCAACTTCGCCCCAAAGTCGTTCCAGCTCCTCTGTTTTGCTCTCCAACTGAAATATCGAAACATTAATCTCCGAAAATGAAAGGGGGAGCATACATCGACACGAAATGCAGGTTACCTGTCTTTCGAGGTGGCTTTCGTAGTTCCGACTTCGACTCGCCTCACACCGCAGGTATACCAGCTCGCTTTCCTTCCTCACATAAAGGAGCCTAAGGGATTTCTCCCTATCCAAAGCTTTCCGTAGCCTGGCCTTATGGTGAAGCAGCTCAGACTTAAGCTTGTCAAAGGCCTGTAAAGGAAAATTCAATAAGAAAGAAAGGGCGCGAAACCAAGATAAGCATATACTGACTACCAAAGCTTACCATAAGCCAAGCCATTGAGCCTCACCAAAAGCCGAGCCTATGTCTGATGACCTAGTATCCACAAAGCACCTTTGGTAGAAAAAGAAGAGAGCTCTGCATGACCCTCATTCCTCGAAGTACCTTCGACGGGAACGGGAAATGATCTTTCGGAAATAGAGGCCTCCAAAGCCGGAAGATCAACCGACTCGCCTCTTTTGAACCTCGGAAGAGGACTCGCCCCGCTGTAAGCATCCTCACACCTCGGAGACTTTTTCTATTTATTATCGACCCTCGACCCAGAGGTCGGCGGTCTCTCCTCCTCCCTCAGGGGGCACTACGTCATCTCAGAAAAATCTCCAACACCTGCGACGGGAGAGTTAGTGCGCTAAAAGGAAAAGTACCTTTCTGAGGAAATAAGCCACTAAATGCCTACCATGATGCTTTGCCTCCCATCTCCCCTTGGACAGGTTTCGCCACCTATGTTTATCATAGGTCAAACAATCTGCCAGCTTGCGGGACCATTCAGCCAGATTAGGGACCTCATTCGGCAACCAAGGAATCGCTACAAAGAATGAAATAGAAAGATGCCTTTATAGAGCCCGCCTCCGCTATGGACAAAGCAATAAAGATACAGGTATGACGCTTAAGTGTGAAATTCCATTTCTCAGGAAAAGGCAAAAACTCTCCAGGGATGGTATCGATCGTCCGTGCTTGAACGAACCGACTCATCCACCCTCGGTCCACATCCTCTTCGTCGTTAATGATAGGGGACCGAGTGGATCGACGCTGCAGAGTAATCAAGCCCCGGTAATGCAGGGGACGATATAACCTAACGAGATGGCTGAGGGTGAAGTTGAGCCCGGCCTTATCTGCAAAGTACCCCATCGCTATCCTCCAAAGGGATGGGTGAGCCTTTGCCAGGATAACCTGATATCTCCTACAGAATTCAAGTATGACCCTGTCGAGAGGACTCGACATAAAAGGATGCGTATACACACTCAAAAACCCCTCGACATAGGTCATGATACTTTCCTCCGAGGAAGGTACCTGCAGTGCCACTCCTTCTCCCCATCTGCAATCTTTTCTAATCATCTCGAGGTGATCCTCATTTATTGAGGAGATGAACCTTGATGCGTGCTCCTGATGCCCTTGAACATTGGGAGGTCTCTCCAATGTAAAGTCTCTTCTCGAGACAAAGCATCTCGAGGCCCGCTCATCAGGTACTGGAGTTGTACCACCAACCGGACACGGAATAGAGGCAGAACTCCCATCTCCTTGATAGGCAGATATCGATGTAGCAATCATGGATAAGGTAAAATAGGAAAAGGAGGATGAATATTTGGGCAAAGGCTTTGAGTTGAAACGACGGGAGAACTAGCACAAAGAACTATGTTCCATGGAAGAAATAGTTACTCAGAATAGTAGAATCTCCATTTGTGAAGTAAGCAAGTGAATATATAAAGGCAGACAGCAACTGCTCACCTACATAGAAGACCAATTAATTCTGGCCATGATAGCATCGCCTTTTTTGGGAAATGTACTGGCAGGACCACCCCGGGGGTCCCATTATCAGATCACATGAGCATTGTTATCACGCAAAATTCAGGAGGTATCGAGACCTTGAGGTTTTCCTACTATCATAAGCATCGGCCCCAAAGGAGATATCGACCTAAAATCAAGGTAGAACCCAATCTCGGGGGCCTCAATTATTCTAAGTATGAGCTCAAAAGATCCAACATCAAAATTCGAAGGCTAACTCCGCAAGAACGATGAAACATAAATATTGGAAAGAATTGAAGCAGAAAGGTTCTCTTGCATTGCAAAAAAATATATTTACATGGGTCATCTTTACAAGACTCATTTCCCCGGGAGTACATACACACACAAAAAAAAGAAAATCAGAGAGGACGCAGGCCTACTCTCAATCGCCACTACCTTCCAAACCATCTCCGGGACCTTCTTCCAAAGCAACTAAGAGCTCCCAATTTTCCTCCGATTCTCGGGCCTTCTCGACCTCAGTCGAGAGATCGACACCTTTGGCACTGGCTTCTTCTAAGGCTTTCCTCCTCACCTTTGCACTAGCATGAGCGACAACACGAATCAGTGTTTGCTCGACCTTCTCTGATATGCTTCGAGCTATTTGATTCGCAGTAGCGGCATCCTTGAGATAAGTAGCAACTTTTCCTTCGACCTCGGACTTGGCCGCAGATAGCACGACAATCTCTTTTCGAGCATTTTGTAGAAGACCCTAGGTCGATGTCAATTCCGAGGTCACTACCTCATTTCGCTTCTTCAGCTCGAGTATCTCCTCATTCTTCTGCCCGATCTGCAAAAGAAATTGTAAGTCAACAAACATTGAATTTTGGGAACAGTGAATGGATTTATGAGTAACGAATTACCTGCTCCACAAAGCCAGCCCTTTCTCTGAGCACTCCCTCCAAAATCCCCCGAAGCTCGCCCAACTCCTTCTCCTTTTAGGCAGAGGAGGCCTCAGACTCCTGCAGTCCCGAGGCAAGTTTCTCGAGCTCCTTTCCACTGCACAAAAGCTCCTCTCGGAGCCTAGAGAGGGCATGATCATACATCTCCTTAGACTATGACGAAACAGAAGAGTCAAGAAAATGAGGAAAAAACTTGAGACTAAAAAGGTATACATGAACAGCCATCACCTGTCGCTGGAACTTCTCCGCACCTCAATAGCGCAGGAAGCATCGAGATCAATGTCCTCGCTGGCATCGCCGACATCATCAAGGAAGTCGCCAAATGCACCTCCCCCCTTGAGAGGACCTCCCACGTTGGCAGCATTCGGGTCCTGAGCGTCCCTTAGCTCCCTAGAGGAGAACTGATGGCCCAAATTAAGGCCATCCAGGGAATCGATGTCACCAAGGGGAAACTCCTGCCCCCGGAAAGCTTCAGGCCCAGACCCTTTGGAACTAGCAGCAACGGTCTCCCTCGCGGGGGCTGCACCATATTCGGTCACAGGATTAGGGACCACATTCGCACCCTCCTCGAGGGTCTCCTCCTCACGGGACCGATCTGAATCAGTCGTTTCTAATTCAGTGGCCTCCGGTCGGGGCACCTACAGGACTCCCACACCCGACCTCATTCTCTGTACCAAACGGTACTGGCCCTCATCATCATCTTCATCCCCAGTGCAGGGACTTGCTTTGGAAACTTAAGCCGAGGTCTTGGTGGCAGCTCGAGGCCTGCGTGATTTAGGTTTCTTTACCTTAGGGAATCAGCAGCCGCCTTATTCTTCCTTTTCTTGACCTTAGTGGGGTCCGAAGTCTCCACATCGCCATCGAGAGGTGGTCTCATCCGCACACTATCGCCAAGGCCTGCACAAACACAATGGTTGAAGTTTATTAGCATAAAGGATATCGGGGAGAGGCATAAGATTAAGATATAAGTGGTAAGAATAACTTTACCATGACTCTTGGCCACCCACCGCATTTTAGCCAGGTCGGGCCAAGACTGGACGAGATACGGGAACGAAGTATCCAACGATCCTGAACCGCTTAGGGATACCAAGAAGTAACTGCAAAAACCAAGGGGAAATCATTTTTTCGGAAGAGAGGTAAGAATATCACAAAGCAGGTTCGAAGGAAAATACTTACATTGTGTATTCCACTTCTCCGGGAAAGGCATCCTCCCGGCCGAGATGATGTTCGAGGTCCTCACTCGGACGAACCTGCTCATCCACCCTCGATCCTTGTCCTCATCGGTGCTCGAGAAAATGATTTTTTGGACCGGTGGTGAATCTTAATCAAACCTCGATAAAATCAAGGGCTATATAATCTGATCAGATGGTCGAGGGTAAAGGTCTCACCCCCGACCCCATCGGAGAAGTGGCGGAGCATGTAGACTATCCTCCAAAAAGATGGATAGATTTGACCAAGCGTCACTTGGTACTTGTTGCAAAAATCGAGAATAACCAGATCTATCTCTGAGGAAGAAGGGTTAGAAGAATCGACCGGACCCAGAGTGAACGGGTTAGTATATACATAAAGGATACCAGTTTTGTGATCCGTTATGCTCTCGTTAGAGCGGGGAATCTCGACCAGCATTGCCTCCTCCTATCGGTAGTCTTCCTTCACTTTCTCTATGTCGGTTACAATGCTAATGTACCAGGACACGTGTTCGCATCGGCCTGGTGTAGATGAAGGTTTGTCGACGGTAAAATCCTTCATCGTGTCAAACCCGATGGGGGTGCATTGTTCAACGGTGGGTATCACTTTAGGCTTTCCTTTGGATGTTCGGGATGAAGAGGCAGCCTCGTCTTTCCAAGTAACTGTGTTGGAAGTTCTAGCCTTGATGGTGGCAAAACGTTTCTGAGAAAGTAGGCAAAGGATCAAGTAAGAAGAAAGAATGTGAAATGGGGTGGGTCTGACCTTGAAAATTTGAAGATGTTAAGAAAATATGAATTATCAAACGATTGATGCGTTTATAGGAGCCGTGTGGGCAGCGGAAAGGACGAGCCAATAGCGATTTGCGGGTTCCTCGATAGTTGTGTTTAACGGCGACCCTTGCGTGGCTTTTTGAAGTATGGCATTTAATGCTCTGATGGGCTAACATCATAGCAATGATGCTTATGGAGTAGGAGCTCAAAATCGTTTCCTATCACTTTGTTCTAGGAAACGCGGGGACTATCTGTATACGGTGGAAATCGACGGCTCGATTTCACGGGCATCGAGGCATCTTGAGGGCTTCTAGTGATCGACTCCGAGAATTCTCAATGGTCGACTTTGAGATAGTTGACTTCGAGACAGTATAATTAATGATTGGTCCTGAGACATTGTGAATTACCGAAATCGGCGGATTAGGGTGGAGTTCCCAAGGCAAGTGCATATGACAGGTCAAGTCTAGTGGACTAGCCCAAAAGGCGAATCAAGGCATTTAATGGTTGTACCAGCCCCATATCTTTGTAATTAATGCATGTGCACTATGTTGGGATTCCCCCTCTTATATAAAGAGGTTCCTTGTCATTTTGTAAACATCTGTTGCTCCATACTAAATATATTAGATCATTCTCTCTACTCGCTAACTCATTCTCTTGGTCTCATTATTTCATTTATTGCTCATATTTATTGTGTTCTACTTATTGTTCTTCATTTATTGCTTATTATTGGCCAGAAAGAGCCGTCATTGATTTGTTATAACTAGTATTCTCTATTGACCACCTTCGATAGCTCCCAGCCGAGCTCCAGACTCGGCCTCGAGGCCCTCAAATAGGCAAGCTCAAGGCCCCGATTGACAGCGATTAAGTTTGATCAACACCTCGTTTTCAAGCTCTTATCTCATTTCTAAGTCTTTCACATAGCATCAACTGCCTAACAACTAGCATAAAAATAGATCATGTATTTTAGAACCACTAAAATCAAATTTAATTGTTAGTACCATTTTCATGGTAAACAATTAATGTGTTAGAACTGTATCTATTGGTTTACCTAGCATTCTAAGAGTTAGGCGCCATCACGATCCCGACGGTGGGAAATTCAGGTCGTGATAGAGCGAGATCGAATGTGATTCGAGCGAGGAGGCCGAATGTTAATTCGGGCGAGGAGGCTGAATGTTAATTCGAGCGAGGTCAAATGTGATTCGAGCGAAGAGGCCGAATGTTAATTCGGGCGAGGAGGCCGAATGTTAATTCGAGCGAGGAGGCCGAGTGTTAATTCTAGCGAGGTCAAATATGATTCGAGCGAAGAGGCCAAATGTCAATTCGGGCGAGGAGGCCGAATGTTAATTCGGGCGAGGAGGACGAATGTTAATTTGAGCGAGGTCGAATGTTTATTCGGGCGAGGAGGCCGAATGTTAATTCGAGCGAGGTCGAATGTGATTCGAGGGAAGAGGCCGAATGTTCATTCGGGTGAGGAGGTCGAATGTTAATTCGGGCAAGGAGGCCAAATGTTAATTCGAGCGAGGTCAAATGTAATTCGAGATCGAATGTTGATTCGAGCGAGGTTGAATATGATTCGAGCGAAGAGGCCGAATGTTAATTCGAGCGAGGTCGAATGTGATTCAAGCGAAGAGGCTGGATGTTAATTCGGGCGAGAAGGTCGAATGTTAATTCGAGCACGGTCGAATGTGATTCGAGGTGTAATGTTGATTCGAGCGAGGTCTAATGTTTATTCGATCGAGGTCGAATGTATATTCGAGCAAGCTTGAATGTTAATTTGGGCGAGCAGGCCGACTGTTAATTCGGACGAGGTCGGGTGTTAATTCGGAAGCCGGGTGTTAATTCGAGCGAGGACGAATGTTGGTTCGGGCGAGGCCGAGCAATGATTCAGGCGAGGCCGAGCATTAATTAGAGCGAGGCCGCGCATTAATTCGGGCGAGGCCGAATATTGATACGGGCGAGGCCGAATATTGATTCGGGCGAGGTCGAATGTTAATTCGGGCGAGGAGGCCGAATGTTAATTCGGGCGAGGCCGAATGTTGATTCGCACGAGGTCGAATATAACTTGTTTAATTGATGCAACATCACTTTGGCGAAAATGCGGGTGAGCTTCATGTACTCATGCTTTGCCTACATATATCGGAGAGATTTACATGTTTTTGATTCGGGCGAGGCCGACTGTTGATTCAGGAAAGGTTGAATGTTGATTCGGGCGAGGTCGAATATAACTTATTTAATTGATGCACTGTCGCTTTGGCGAAAATGCGGGTGAGCTTCATGCAGTCATGCTTTGCCTACATATATCAGAGAGATTTACATATTTTTTGGGCTGGGAGTCCAGTCCCAGTCTATATGGTCTCTTGGCATCTTCGGATTTGCATTGACAATGATCGTTCCCTATTCGCGTATCTGGGAGTATACTCCTAATTCTATTCCACTTAGAAAAACAGTTAGTTAAAACCAAATGAAATCGTTCGTTACCTCGATTTGATCAGTCAACTAGTGGAGGGGAATGACCACGTTCCCTTCTCCGGTTATGCTTTTAGTGACCGCTACCATTTTGGCAAGGCAGTCTGCTTTGATATTTTGTGCTCGAGAGATTTGGTCAAGCTGGCATTCATCGAACTTGGGTAACAACTTGCAAATTTCGGCTTGATATTTTTGCAGTCTTTGTTCCTTGATTTGGAAAGTTCCTATGACTTGATTGACAACGAGCTTAGAGTCGCACCGTAGGATGACTCGTTCTGCTCCTACTTGAGTGCTAGCTTTAGACCCGCAATCACGGCCCAATCTCATGAATACTAGATATATCACGTTCCATCCAACTTTTAAATGTTTATATCATTGTTAGCCAATCTTGGTAAAAATAATGGCTAAAAAAGGAGAAGGTTGGGTGACTGATATTCATATGCAATCACCTACTCTCCGGCACCGTGATTATGTGCTGTCAATAACCAAGGCAACCAGTAAATGAACATAGCTTCCTAATTTAGGTTAAAAAGCTGGCTTCTCGGTTTTTGTTTTCCAGGGAAAAGGACAAACCAAAACAAAATTTCAAACTTAGCTTTTGGGTTTTGAAAGACTTCTGAAAAACTTCTCAAACCAAGCGCGTCCATCAAGCATTTCCTTGTTGTATAAGGATTCATTATTTGGTCGTGTTCTCTAGAATATATCGCATATGGTCTAGACTTATCCGAGAGAGCCTGAGCATTAAAACATAAGCTATGTATACAGAGAAAAAGAAAGTGGGTAAGAATTGATTTTGAGAGGTGTAGAGAAAACTAAAAATTTAACTAGAAAATCTTCATAGACGACGCTAAATTGTTTGACCAAAAATGTATGAGACCTTTTTGTTAAACTAATTAAATAAGAAAATAGAGGGTAAATCCTAGTTAAGAATACTTAATTCAAGATCTGAGATGAATAACATGAATACGAAATATAGTTGAGTATAAATGCTGGCAATGATTATGGCCAGATTTAATTGTATGAAAAAGATACATTAAGTAATATTAAATGGCAATAAAATATAAATAAAGGAAAAGATTCACTCAATCTTGAGTGAGGCGGATCCTCTTTCATTTGATAAAGATGAATAATAGACAAATACAAGAATCTTAGGACCCTTTTCGGATATGATAGAGGGTATGGGATGACAGAAAATCTAATCTCTTTAGAGAGATGTGTTTATATATTTTCTAGAGAGAGAGTCTGCTCCCATTTTTGAGAAGTCCTCTCTTCCTATTTACAAGAGATATCTCTAGAAAACCCTAAAAATATACAATTAGAAGGAATATCCAGTAGAATATTCCCTTTGAAGATTGCAAAGAAAAACTAGTTGTTACATTTATCTGCACTGCTTGACCTTGGCCTTATTGATCACTGTTCGACCTCGGCCTTATTGATCACCGCTCGACCTCGATATTATTGATTACTGCTCGACCTCGATCAATTGTCTTCGCATACCAAATTTCTCTGATTTGATTTTGACACATACAAAAATCGTCTTGAAATCTATATATATATATTTATAGTATATCTTTCTTAAAGAAACAAAAAATTGTTTATAGCATGGTTGGAATGACACGTGTGATAGTCTCGAACATAAGAGTAATTCAGAGGGTATAGTAATTGTATGATTTCTTTTGTCTGTCTGTGTCAATATGTTAAAACGACTAGAGTTCAATTTCTCGACTCTTTTTTTGCATGGCAATGCTCCCTTTTTTTGGGGGGTTAATAAATGGCAATGCTCTTTTCTGAGTACTTAATCAACCTCCAAATAGTATTTTCCAATTCATAAGGATAGGAATAAACGGCTTAAAAAGTTGAAATTGTCTCAACTTGAAGTAATTTTTTTCTCAAAAAAAAAAAAAAAAAGAAGTCATCTATTAATTCATCAGGGACATCATATGTCCGCGGAACGCATAACATCAGTTACAACCCAATTTGAGAACATACCATTTTTTTTATGTTACTGCATTAAAATTATGGATTGTAAATGTTAGTTGGCAAAAAAAGTGAGATAAAACTTTCATTTTATCAAAGTTGGCATGATCGCCATACCTGACAAGCGGTTTTAATTGAACAATTAAACAACAAGAGAAGTTGCTAGTTGATAAAATTTATGAACAATTGAACAAACACATGAAAGATGCCAGTTAACATGATGGGTAGAATAAAGATAATATCAAAGGTCTGCCTCATCCGACAAAAAGTTGTGAACAAGGTAAGATTTACGCATCGATAAATTTGTAAATAATTTGATAAGTGTTATAAAATAATAAAAGAAGAAGAGTATTGCAGAGCAAAGTAGAAAGAGAGAATTCTTATTGATATTTTGAAATGATTTATAATGGAATAGAACCCTCTATTTATAGGGAGAGGGTGACTTAGCCACCAAGTAATAAACCCTAGAATCTCTCTAAATATAGACATTCACCATAAATAAAATTCTATTTATAATATTCCTCCTTGAATGTCTATTCAACAGATAATGTGCCTCGTTAAAAACTTAACTAAAATAAAACCCAATGAAAAAAAATTCTAGAAAAGGAAAAAGAGTACATATATCTAATAATACGCCTTTTGGTTGCCTCATTAAAAACCTTGCAAGGAAAACTCAGTAGGACAAAACCTTGTAAGGGAAAAAGAGTGCAACGCGCATTAACTCCTCCTGATGAGAGCATCAATCCACATCTTTAAGCATTTGCATTTCAATCTTGTGTACCATCTTCAAAAGATCTTTGGTAGAGATTTGATAAATAAATCAACCATATTAACTTGAATGAATTTGTTGCACCTTGAAATCATCATTCTTGAGAGATATGTAATGTCTTCATAAAATGCCGTGGAATGGCCTTAACAATCATATTATCATGCTTATAGTTATAGCAAGATACACATGTGCACAAATAGCACTTAGAATGTGGTACATCATGACCAAAAATTGTATATGCTTTAAGCGATTTAAATCCTTCAAGGATTGTCATATAAGTTAAGTCATATAAGCCATATAATAGACTTTAATTAGATGCATATCAAGTTTTCATGTCATGCTAGACAAATAAGATATCGAAAACTAATTGCACATATCATTGACTTTATACTTTCAAGTGATTGAAGTACATGTCCAAAACATGTCTTTCATATGAAACCAATTCTATTCGAATTGTGTCTCCTCCATTTGGCCGATATTTTTATGTCTGTAGGCGACAGACTTAAGATCCTCATCTATATTTAGCGCTATCATAGATATCGTCAACGAACACTTTATATCGATTCCAACATTTTTTCATAAAGACATAACATAGAGATATTTTCATTCATATATTTAGATACCTGAATCTCTCATGAGATTTTATGAAGTGTTACGTCATGTGATCTTCTAGATCACTTGCCTCCTTTATTATGATCATTTGATCATCTTCTTTATCAAGAAGTTTATTTGAAACCGATTTGTCTATACGTTTTAAGCGTACCATAGACTTTGTCCTTCTAGGACATAATAGGAGCATTTGCAATGAGAATATAGTTACTTTCTTTGAGTCAGCAAATGCATCTAGCATACTTTGCAATATATTGCAGATGAATTATCTTTTTATGAACTTCAAGTTCATATTATCGTATTCGAGGATCTAGATCTAGATATACAAATGATAATTCATTCCATGTAACTTTTTCTCAACTGTTTATCTTGTTTCCCCCTCATGTTAGAAAAACTAACTTTTTTCCTCAATTTTGGGAACCCATCTTTGTGCGTTATGGTGTTAATCAATATATAGATCGCACATCAATAATAAAAAGATGGAATTATTTGGTTCCTGACCTCGAACCACTTGTGAGGGGAGAATATAATATATTTTCGTATATAACGTATATCAAACTGATATAGATAACTTTGTTCTCATAAATAATAGTTTCACTATTAAGTGGAGGCACTCAATAAATTATTTTGCTAAACCAACTGTGATGTAAACCAACTTATCATGATGAACTTCTTGAATAAAAAATCTGAAAATTATGCTTGAAATTAAATTATTGAGCTAGTTACCTCGCAAAATACCATGTTGCAGGTTAATAATAATCGCACATGTAACCATCTCATAGATGCATCTTATATGGTATACATGGCAGGTGAATGTGCCCATATTCACTTTTGTTATTTCCAGCGTTCATGGGATTCAATCCCAATTTTAGTTGGTCTATTAATTAATAAGAACAAGCAATGTAAGAGAATTCGTAAAGAACTTTCAAGTTCTTTAATATTTACCCATGTGAATTCTCTTTTATTTTTTTGCACATCATATTTAAATTGATATGACTAAACTGATTATGTCAACTGAATAAATTATCAATATTGATAAAGTTTAGGTTTACACCATGACATGTGCAATTATCAGTAAACTCCAAGTTAATTATGATATTACTTTTTATATCAATAAACATCCACTTTAGTGTGGTGTTCTTTTATTTGTGTAGTACAAACTGGAGAATAAAGCGGGTAGCTTTTCACATACATATTATCCCGCTACAAGTTGTAGTAATAGAAGATATTAAATTTTCCTTTATTTATAATCTTAATATAATTAACCGCTTTCGCGTGTACTTTGGAAACTGAATAAGTTTCTTTGAGACTTACTACAACACAATTCCTTATTGGTAATAAATTATTTTTCTCCAAAATAGTGATAATTGGCTCTTCGAGAGCTCTCAATTAATTTTGTACTACCACATATTCATCAACATTCATATGGTCATGTATCTCTTTCAAGGAGAAAGTTATACCATTATGGCCATGGTCAAAAGTATATGCAAGATATGTTTATCTTGCATTATTGTTGTCCTTTAATAATCACATTGGCAAAATATTTTGGCGTACAATAGGTACGTGACCAATGACCATTCATGTCATAATAATGACATTATTTTCCTATTTCATCTCAAACCTCCTTCTAGAGGTGAGTGTGGTATATTCACTACCACTAGCACGTTCATATTCTTCCAAGAATGAATATGTATTCATAAATCAGATGTTGTCACATTCACATCATGAATGGACCATAATCATCTATATGTACTTTATAAAATCTCATGTCAAATCGATGACAAATATTACTTTCACAGAGTGAAGGATTATTTTGAGAATCCTTATTATTCTCATTATCACAATGATGACGATTATAATTTCGTCTATTACCACGTCCACATCCATTGATACCTTCACGATAATAATTTTGTCTTCTTTCAGACTTATCACATATTGCTACCACATTCTCTTAAGGGAATGAGAATGAAGCAAATTTAATGGGATGGGTTTCCACTTCTTGTGCTCACGATCATACACGACTTTGATCATGGCAAGACATAGAAATTTTACCACTTCGTGTGGTTATAATTTCTTACTAACTCCATTAGAGTTATAATCAAAATTTATTTTCTTTGCTTGTATTTAAAATTAAATTATAGAATAAAAGAGAAAAATACGGTAAAATACATACCTTAAATCCAGAATTTATTCATGAGAAAGTTCATGGAACAATTGACAATCATTATGCTCAATCCCAAAGCTTCTACTCAATTGGTTAAAGTCTCGTGTTGATAACGTGTTATAAAATAATAAAAGAAGAAGAGTATTTCAGAGCAAAGTAGAGAGAGATAATTCTTATTGATATTTTGGGATGATTTATAATGGAATAGAACCCTCTATTTATAAGGAGAGGGTGACTTACCCACCAAGTAATAAACCCTAGAATCTCTCTAAATATAGACATTTACCATAAATAAAATTCTATTTATAACAATAAGAAATATAAAATGAAAATAGTATCATAATTCTGCCCCTCTCGATAAAACTTTTAAACAAATTTTTTTCACTCTTTTGAGAATTTAACGCCGAAGCTTTTGCTTAAAAGATCCTTAAACATATAACAATGTAGTCGTCTGTCACTCGAAGTATACATGGAAGAGAACAAGATTGTTGCCGCTGGTAATTGATGCATTCTGCGCGAGATTGTTTTTGAAATTCTAAAAAGGTTTCCTGCCAAGTTATATTGCATTTAAGATACGTTTCGAAATCCTTTTGCTCCCTTATATCAGAATCCTTATTCATTAAAGCAAATTAAAAAAATGTTCTGCGGCTCAATTTCATGTAAGTTGCACATCTTTGACGACTTGCAAAGATGTCTTTCAGTACTTGAATCAGCCAGGTTTCCGAAATTTTAAGTTTTAACTATATGCAATCTATCAATGACCTAGTGTGTGTATATAATAAATATATTTTTATTATTATTTCTATTATATAGAAGAGACAATGTGGCCGATCAAGGGTAAAACTGTAATTTTATATTTCTATTAAAATTGAATTTTATTGGTGCCTATGAGAAAGGGTGTGTTGGAAACAAGTGATAGTAAACACACTCCACAGACTCTAGAAGCATCTTTCAATCCTTCTCCTTCCGAAAATAACAGGCGCAAGACGACTCTTTTCTTTCCCTTTATTGCAACAATCTTCATTGGTTTATACTATCCTTCACTTCTCTTTATCGTTTGGGTCTACCTAATTTGGGTATGTTTTTCTTTTAGTTTTTCCCCAAATATTTTTTTCTTTAGATTTTTCAATTTCATGGCCGAAGTTCTACCTAACCTCTTCAGTATTCTCCAGCCTTCAATTTTTAGTAATTTGTTTAATCTATCATCAGCTAAAAAGTCTTAATTTTTATGCAATTTTTCTCTTTAGAAAAGAGAAAATGGTCGACCAAAGGTAGAAGAGTCGATTTTCTCAGCCATAAATAACTCCATTATTGAGCGTCATCGCCTCTTTTCATCTTCTTTTTTTACCCACTTTTCATTTCTATTCACTCTTAACTGTGGTGTTAAATTTTCAGATTAGCTACTCTTTTGATTTTCGCCCAGATCTTCTTATTTGTTTTTAAATTTGTATGCACTTTTATAGGTTTTAAAAAAATACCTATAGTTTGAATCTTTGTAGGAAACAATAGTGGACTTCTCATTATCGATTTGAAAAACAAATTTTTGGGCTAAATCTTAGTTCATTTTTTCCTCAATCCGTCTGATTCTCTATCCTTATCATATCTGACTTATAATTTCGTCCTTTTTTTTAAATAAAAGTTTTGATCGTATTTTTTTGGGATTTGAAAGTAAGGCATGAGGGAGAAGAACTGTGACGACCCGGCCCGTCGTCACGTGAGTTACTACCCCGTTTCCCCCATTTTATGCTTCTTCATGTTTCGTTATCGGTATTCGGTGTGTTAGAGTTAAATCGGATTGGTTTTGATAGGAAATGAGACACTTAGTCTCTTTAAGGAAGGCTTGTTTTGGAAAAGTCAACCGGATGTTGACTATTGAGTTAGAGGGCTCGGATGTGATTTCTGCTGATTCGTTTAGCTTCGGGGGTTGATATGTGGCTTAGGAGTGTGATTGGAATTGATTTTGGAGGTCCGGAGTAGAATTAGGCTTAAATTGGCGAAGTTAGTATTTTGGCGAATTCCGGTTGGTAGGTGAGATTTGGATACGGGGATCAGAATGGAATTCCGAGAGTTGCAGTAGCTTCGTTAGGTGATTTTGGATGTGTGTGCAAAATTTCAGATCATTCGGAGGTATTTTGGTCGGGTTTTTGATCAAATGCGTATTTCAGAAGTTTTTATGAAATTTAGGCTTGAATCCGATGTAATTTGATGGTTTTGGTGTTGTTTGTGGTGTTTTGATGATTGGAACAAGTTTGAATGATGTTTTATGATGGGTTGGCACTTTTGGTTGAGGTCCCGGGGGCCTCGGGGTGATTTCGGATGGTCAATCGGACCAATCTTGGTTTTTGAAGTTGCAGATTTCAGCTAAGTGTTGCAGAACATTTTTGTTCTCTGCGATCGCAGGAGTGCAATTGCGATCACATAGAAGGTTTGGGGAAGGCCGTTCTGATTGCTCAATGCGATCGCGGAATAGGGTATGCGATCGCGTAGGTTTGATTGGTGAAGCAGTGCGATCGCAGTTAAGGGGTCGCATTCGCATAGGACATTTTGGAGGCCTGTGAAAGTTGAGCTATGCGATCGCAGAGGCTTGGATGCGATCGCATAGAGTAAAATCTGGGCTGACAGAAGGGTTTCAATAAACATTTCACCCGCGAACCAAGTCCCATTTCCTCCATTGCTGAGTAACCTTGGGAGCTTTTGACGAGTATTAAAGAGGGTTTTGACTGGAAATCGATTGGAGGTGAGTCCTATGGCCTAGAAACGTCATTTAATTGTAGATTCAACATCTAAATTCATGGAAATTTGATTAAAAAGGGAAGGATTATGGCTTAACTTTTGAAATAGAAATTTGGGGGTTGAGGGAGCATTTGAGCTCGGATTTCGGTAAATTTGATATGTATAGACTTGTGGCGAGATAAGGAATCCGGTGATGTCAATTTTCTGATTTTTCGAGAAGTAGGCCCGGGTCTCGGGTTTTGCCAACTTTGTTAATTTTTATATTTTTCGAGTGTTTTCGATTGGGTATTGTCTTTAGCATAATGTGACATATTCGTTGTGATTTTGAGCAGATTCGTCGCACGAGGAGGCTAATTTGAGAGGCAAGGGCATTGCGAGCTAGATTTTGACCGTCTTGAGGTGAGTAATGATTTTAAATGATGTCCTGAGAGTTTGAAACTCCGGATTTGCACAACGTGGTGCTATGTTGAGATGAGACACACGCTGTATGATGAGCGTGGGGTTTGTTACTACTGAGGATTTGGACTCGGTCCATCCTGTTTGATGGCTCTACTGTACTTTTGACTGAGACTTAATTAATATCATTATATTATGGGTTAGTTGCCATATTTGGGGCCTTGTGCCGATCTGTAGAACCTTTAAGGGGCATTTGTATTGGTTGACCTCACTTTTCTTGTCAAAATCATACCCTCAGTCATGTTCTTAACTGATAACCATAATATGAACCAACTTTAGAAATTGTTAAATCCTAATGAGAGTAATGTGTGGGTTAAGAACCCCGTCTTATCTTAGTGTGCTCGAGAGGCCAAGTCTATATTGACTGAGAGGGGTCGAGAACCCCATGGTGAGGGTATTTGATATACTATGGATCGGGCTGCACACCGCAGCAGTATATATATTTATGCGGATCGGACTGCATGCCGCAGTAGTATATTATATGGATCGGACTGCATGCCGCAGTGGTATATTATATGGATCGGACTGCACGCCGCAGTAGTATAGCGCTTGGGCTGAAGGAGCCCCTCCGGAGTCTACACAACCCCAGTGAGCGCAGTCGACTATTCTTGGATCGGGCTGCACGCCACATCAGTATATATATATATATATATATGGATCGGGCTGCGCGCGGCAGCAGTATACTATATGGATTGGGCTGCACGCTGCAGCAGTACAAATATGAATTTGGTTATCGTGAGGAGTAAATGAAATGAATACTGGTTTAAAGGACTTTTAACTGACTTTTTCATTCAGTTGCTGTTTTTTTTATATTCTCACTGTTTTAATATAGAACTGCGTAGTGTTTTACGAGTTTTCTTTCCGTCAGTCACTATTTATTGCTATTACTCACTGAGTTGGAGTACTCACTTTACTCCCTGCACCATGTGTGCAGATACAGGTATCCCGGAGGCATAGTTTGAGCTTTTTGTTGCTGTTCAGCTTATTCCGGTATCCCGATTTCTCCCCTTATCCTCTTTATTTTCCGCATTCTAGACAACTCTATGCATAGGTTGCTACACTGACTTGTATTAGAGGTTCTTGGCTCATGCCACCAGATCGGTGGGATTTATATTGATATTTTATGGATTTTCCGTACTGTTTATCTATTGCTACAGAGTTATAATCATGTTAATTTGGCATTAAATCCTATTAATTGGTAATGAATTCTACATAAGGGATTGTGAGTGACGAATTGGTCGGGCTTGCCTAGCATCGTGTTGGGCGCCATCACGACCGGGGATTGGGGTTGTGACAAGTTGGTATCAGAGCCTAGGTTACTTGGTCTCGCGAGTCATGAGCTGGTTAGTAGAGTCTCACGGATCGGTACAGAGACGTCTGTATTTATCCTCGAGAAGCTGCAGAACTTTAGGAAAATTTCACATTCTTGAATTCTTATCGTGCGTCCTTGATTCATCTTGAAAAGAAACTTTTGAAATTCCTTCCACGCGTTCGTATGCGCGCATAAGCGCTCAGTATCATATGTGCCTCGATGGCTTGTGATTCCCCGATCGAGGGGCGAGGTGTAATCTCTGTGAGTTTATGGTGGGACAGTCTGAAGGACTTGAGGTTGTATCTTTGCATATGGCTGGAGCGCCGAGGTGCTGATTGTGTAAACAAGTATTTTTGAACTTATATGTTCGGTAGTATCCCCGTTAGTGGAAATGACGGTTGTGGCTATGTGAGGAGTATATTAGTACTACGAGGCGTATCCATATGAATTGGAAGCGACGAGAAGGGGTCTGTTAAATGATGGAAGAATTAGTAGATGCTTGAAGTCTATCTTGATTCAAGTTATAGCCCGAGTTATGGGCGTTTGAAGAATCTTTTCATGACTCCTAGTTGGGAGTGAAGTAAATTTCATGTTGCGGTATAAGTACAGACTCAGGAAGATCAAGTGACTGCGTAATGCTTATGGCGGTGGAAGGTATACGAAAATGTTATATTGAGGCGAAGCAGGTGGGTTATCTCCCGTGAAGTGTGCTGAGGCGGTGTGATCCTCATGTGAGTGACAGAAGATCTTATGTGCAAATGAATCGTAAGTGTTGAAGTTTGAAATTTTTGGTTCACTTAAGAGAGTGAGTTTAACTGTTGCGAGATTGCCAAAGAGTTGAAGTACTAGATGAAATGTGTTTACACAAGCTTACAGAGGATTTGAGTTTAACGTCACTATGGTATTGAAGCAACAATGGAGTATATGCGTTATGAGTATAGTGTGTTGTGATCTATGGCTTCGAGCCAAGTTGGGGAGCTTGCTATTGGTTAGCGGATTATGCGGTTATGTACTATGTTAGTTCCTATTTGATGCATGCTGGTGAATCAGTTTTGGTTGTGGGAATTGGGCCGAGAATGGCACGAGTGAAGGAAAATTTTTGACAAGATTTCATGAGCGCGGATGAGCAGGAGATAAGTTTTGATGTTTACGGTAAGTTGGTATTGTCTTCAGCGTTACCTAAGATCGATGTTTTGTAAAAAGGGTTTTGCGTCCTGGTTAATGATTCTTGATTGCTCTTCAGCGTTAGTGCAACCGGTGGTTTAGAGGTACGCTCCAGATATTGTTGTGGTAGGTTGTGGGAGTGTGTCCCACGGGAAGATTATATAAGTGTGGCATGTGATCACTTGATTGATTAAAGATGTAAACCAAGTATGAAGTTTGTGATGGTGTCATTAAATTGAAGATTCATGCCTGGAGGGCACTTGGCATATTGGGTTGTGAAATGGGGAGGATTACTCCGATTGTAATGGTTATTCTTGTGTGTTATGAAAAAATGGGAGTTATTATAGACATTTAATAGGTTATCAGACTAGTTCAGTGTGATCAGAATCAACTTGAAGTCAGTGGATAGATTTAATGTGAATAATGGCTCTATATCAGGCCAGATGTGTGCGTTTTAGTAACGCGATCCTCATGGAGGAGTAGTTAGGTTGATGTTTCATTGTCAGATATTTCGCGTAGTGATGCATTGCGCCGTGTGAGTTGTGAGACGGCTTGAGAAATTGCTATGTGTTGAGAATCCGCATAGGAATGACGTTATATGAGCATCTTGGCTCTTGAAATTCAGATTGTACATCGCACCTCAGTTGTGCTTGAGTTTTGTAGCTTATAACGCTATATGTCCCTCAAAGATATTATTATGCACTTAGCATGCTTACGACCGATACTCGGTATTTTGTTGTAATGAGCAAATTTGGCTTGATGTGCATCTCCTTATGTGAGATCTATGTGTGGATCGGGTGGCACGCCGCCATGGGTATGTTATCTGGATAGGGTTGCACGCAACAGTGTGATGTTGAGTATAGTTTTCTATATGCTATTTTGTATGCCTTGCTTCCTGTTTTCTAAGGAAAGTCCGTATTAGTGCGTGGGATTGGTAATTCCTTCCAGAGTTCGTTTTCTTTTTTTGTATCGCATTTGAATTGGTAGCCTATTGGCATATTAGGGCATCATATGCGGCTTTTGATTATGTATGGGGTGGCTTATTGCCTGAGCAGTTTGTAATGGGTGAGACAAGATCATTGAATTCGAGATCAGTGCAATCTGAGTATATGAAGTAAATTAAGGGGCTAAGACCATTGTTTGGTTCATAATGAGGTGATAGTTCTTGCCAGAAGTATAGACCCAATGAATTGTTGATTCGGCAGTGTTATGAATTTATACAGATCTCATCCGTCGTGACGGTATTGTAAGAATTTGAACAAGACCTATGTATGTCATGCAGAGCATGGGATGTGTAATGATTTTTCTTCTAGATGGGATCAATGGAAGTTCTTGACTAGTTGAGTACGTAAACGTTCATGGTTCGGAAGGGAGGTGAAGTCCTCATGTTACCTTAGGATGATATGGTATATGCGATATGTTGTGAAGGATTGAGATTTGCGTGTGTAAGGTTATGGTTCAGTTCTGAATGGAAATTCATAACATTCTTAGGCAGTACGGGCAACTTTAGGTGATTAGAGAAATGAGCTTCAGATGATTAGGGTGAATGATCTTCAGATGATTAAGGAAATTGTATTTCTAATCATAGTGATTTGTAGAGGGTATATGTTTCAGAAAAAGGCCAATGTGATTAAGTTGATGGCACTTCAATAGTATTGCGGAACTTTAAGGCTGGATCGACTACTGATATTCGAGATGCTTGTATGGCACATGGAAATTTTAGAGTATTTATCGTGGGATGATTGGGTATTAAAGGTGTACATGTATTCGCACGGTGGAAACTGGAATCAGGTATGATGATTTGTGTACCATATGGAGTTGGAGACTGGGAGTTCTCATGTACAGGCTAGGTTGTGGTGGTGGATCGTGTGTATTAGGCACCATTTAGCGGCAATCGGGATTTGGAGGCTCGAGTGGATCTTTGTTTGCTGGTATGTTAGATTTATGATGTGATGTCGGAATTCAGGCTGGTTGTCTTAGTGTTGAGTGATTCTGAACTATTGCACTACGGGCAATACCGAAAATGCCACGGGTTGAGTGATGAAGTGCGTTGGATTACGTTCTAGCATAGTGGTTTATATTTCAAAAAACCAGCAGACGGTTGGGAAGGATTGCTTTCTTAATTGGGCATTCGTGATGGATGTCAGTGCAAAGGTTGCTATCATTAATTTAGTTCCTGTGTTGAGGGACTTTTCGGATGCGTTTCGTGTGGCTAGGCATGTCGCTGGGCGAGGTTGTTGATTTTGGTATTAATTTGGTGTCGGGAACCGAATCGTCTGGCTCCGATAGGAGTTGTAGTAGTGGAAGTCGAGCGGGATGAGTAATTGGGTGTTGCTCGGTGAATAACGTACCGGTTATGTTCTATCAGGTTTGCGTGGTGTGTGTTATTTGTTCACCATGGGTGTAATGATTTGCTTTGGCTCCAGACATCAATTGAGCATGGTTGTCGATTTCAAGCATAGTGACTTGAGGTGTTTCCTGTGGAGTAGTATTTGGATAGGAACGTGCGTTGCAACAAAGCTGTGTGAAAACATGACATTGCGGGTCAAATTTGTGTGTCCTATTTCTATGATGTGAGACAGGATCTCAGCCTTGTGTTGTGGCAGTACTGGTGAGTTTGAGGTACAACTCTCTCAGTTGAGTCATTTTCATGATTTGAGTATGTTCGGACCGTTTCTTATTGGTGCACGTATTATGCAAGTTGTGGCTTAGGAATGTATTGATGTGTCATGTCACCAGAGTGGTGTGTTGGGTTCAAAGTGATCGTTGGGATCATTAATGAATACAAACAGATTTGATTTCAGCATGTTTGATGTGTAAATATCGAGGTTCGGTTCAAAAATTTGTTATGATAATTGCTAGAGGAGAAATGGCCTCATGAATGGTTGATCTGAGCAATGGTTATGGTTTATTGCGTGTTTCAATTATCGTTGGCAGTATATGAGAGTGTTGGAATAAGACCTTGGCTAATAAGAGATTTCTATTGGTATTTGGTTGTTATGGGCAGCTGCTATGAATGGAAGTTATCGCTGCATTTGTTTGAGTTATTGGTATATCATATAATTGCACCTAAGGTTGCAGGCATGGTCTATTACAGTTGGTTCGGACTTATTCTGAATGTAGGTGTGAGGTTCTGATCTTGTGTATGATTCCGAAAAGGTGAAATGTGGCTCTATGATTTATGGGCTAGACTAGATTGTGTGATTTTAGTTAAAACGCGTTATCGGACCCATGTGAGATAGGGTGACGTGGGATCATCCCCGGGGTTATGCTTGATAAGGTCATTCAGTTTTTGGTTGGCTTCTAGGACAACTCTAGGTACGCTCGAGGACGAGCGTTTGTTTTAGTTGGGGGGGATGTGACGACCCGGCCCGTCGTCACGTGAGTTACTGCCTCGTTTCCCCCATTTTATGCTTCTTCATGTTTCGTTATCGGTATTCGGTGTATTAGAGTTAAATCAGCTTAGTTTTGGTAGGAAATGAGACACTTAGTCTCTTTAAGGAAGGCTTGTTTTGGAAAAGTCAACTAGATGTTGACTATTGAGTTAGAGGGCTCGGATATGATTTCCGGTGATTCGGTTAGCTTCGGGGGTTGATATGTGGCTTAGGAGTGTGATCGGAATTGACTTTGGAGGTCCGGAGTAGAATTAGGCTTGAATTGGCAAAGTTAGTATTTTGGCGAATTCCGGTTGGTAGGTGATATTTGGATACGGGGGTCGGAATGGAATTCCGAGAGTTGCAGTAGCTTCGTTAGGTGATTTTGGATGTATGTGCAAAATTTCAGATCATTCGGAGGTATTTTGGTCGGGTTTTTGATCAAATGCGTATTTCAGAAGTTTTTATGAAATTTAGGCTTGAATCCGATGTAATTTGATGGTTTTGGTGTTGTTTGTGGTGTTTTGATGATTGGAACAAGTTTGAATGATGTTTTAGGATGGGTTGACACTTTTGGTTGAGGTCCCGGGGGCCTCGGGGTGATTTCGGATGGTCAATCGGACCAATCTTGGTTTTTGAAGTTGCAGATTTCAGCTGAGTGTTGCAGAACATTTTTGTTCTCTGCGATCGCAGGAGTGCAATTGCGATCGCATAGAAGGTTTGGGGAAGGCCGTTCTGATTGCTCAATGCTATCGCGGAATAGGGTATGCGATCGCGTAGGTTTGATTGGTGAAGCAGTGCGATCGCAGTTAAGGGGTCGCATTCGCATAGGACATTTTGGAGGCCTGTGAAAGTTGAGCTATGCGATCGCAGAGGCTTGGATGCGATCGCATAGAGTAAAATCTGGGCTGACAGAAGGGTTTCAATAAACATTTCACCCGCGAACCAAGTCCCATTTCCTCCATTGCTGCGTAACCTTGGGAGCTTTTGACGAGTATTAAAGAGGGTTTTGACTGGAAATCGATTGGAGGTGAGTCCTATGGCCTAGAAACGTCATTTAATTGTAGATTCAACATCTAAATTCATGGAAATTTGATTAAAAAGGGAAGGATTAGGGCTTGACTTTTGAAATAGAAATTTGAGGGTTGAGGGAGCATTTGAGCTTGGATTTTGGTAAATTTGATATGTATAGACTCGTGGCGAGATAAGGAATCCGGTGATGTCAATTTTCTAATTTTGATATTTTTCGAGTGTTTTCGATTGGGTATTGTCTCTTTAGCATAATGCGACATATTCGTTGTGATTTTGAGCAGATTCGTCGCACGAGGAGGCTAATTTGAGAGGCAAGGGTATTGCGAGCTAGACTTTGACCGTCTTGAGGTGAGTAATGATTTTAAATGATGTCATGAGGGTTTGAAACTCCGGATTTGTACAATGTGGTGCTATGTTGAGATGATACACACGCTGTATGATGAGCGTGGGGTTTGTTACTACTGGGGATTTGGACTCGGTCCATCCCGTTTGATGACTCTACTGTACTTTTGACTGAGACTTAATTAATATCATTATATTATGGGCTAGTTGCCATGTTTGGGGCCTTGTGCCGATCTGTAGAACCCTTAGGGGGCATTTGTATTGGTTGACCTCACTTTTCTTGTCGAAATCATACCCTCAGTCATGTTCTTAACTGATAAACATAATATGAACCAGCTTTAGAATTATTAAATCCTAATGAGAGTAACGTGTGGGTTGAGAACCCCATCTTATCTTAGTGTGCCGAGAGGCCAAGTCTATATTGACTGAGAGGGGTCGAGAACCCCATGGTGAGGGTATTTGATATGCTATAGATCGGGCTGCACGCCGCAACAGTATATATATTTATGCGGATCGGACTGCACGCCGCAGTAGTATATTATATGGATCGGACTGCACGCTGCAGTAGTATATTATATGGATCGGACTGCACGCCGCAGTAGTATAGTGCTTGGGCTGAAGGAGCCCCTCTTGAGTCTGCACACCCCCAGTGAGCGCAGTCGACTATTCTTGGATCGGGATGCACGACGCAGCAGTATATATATATATATATATAGATCGGGCTGCGCGCCACAGCAGTATACTATATGGATCGGGCTGCACGCCGCAGCAGTACAAATATGAATTCGGTTATCGTGAGGAGTAAATGAAATGAATACTAGTTTAAAGGACTTTTAACTGACTTTTTCATTCAGTTGCTGTTTTTTGATATTCTCACTGTTTTAATATAGAACTGCATAGTGTTTTACGAGTTTTCTTTCCGTCAGTCATTATTTATTGCTATTACTCACTGAGTTGGAGTACTCACTTTACTCCCTGCACCATGTGTGCAGATACAGGTATCCCAGAGGCATAGTTTGAGCTTTCTGTTGCTGTTCAGCTTATTCCGGAGTCATCGAGGTAGTTGCATGGCGTCCGCAAGACCCGATTTCTCCCCTTATCATCTTTATTTTCCGCATTCTAGACAACTCTATGTATAGGTTGCTACACAGACTTGTATTAGAGGCTCTTGGCTCGTGACACCAGATCGGTGAGATTTATATTGATATTTTATGGATTTTCCGTACTGTTTATCTATTGCTACAGAGTTATAATCATGTTAATTTGGCATTAAATCTTATTAATTGGTAATGAATTCTACATAAGGGATTGTGAGTGACGAATTGGTCGGGCTTGCCTAGCATCGTGTTGGGCGCCATCACGACCGGGGATTGGGGTCGTGACAAGAACTCCCTCAATCTGTTGGATTCTCGGTCTGTTCAAGTGAATGCAATCTAATCTTCGGGTTTCAGGGGAGAACTGTAATTTACTATAACCTGACTCAAAGAGATTGACTTTTTATGATAAATGGATAATATCCAGTTAAAGTGTCATGGTAAGCTTCGTATACCCTCTTTTTCTTCATCTCATACATTCTTTCATCAAGCACCATGCACCATTACAGAGATTTTAATACATTACGTATGGTGAAAAACTTTGAACAGTTCTTGTTTATACATAGATTGATCAAATTAAGTTTGGCTGCGATTTTATTTGTTATTCTTGCTGAATTTCTTTCCTATCACGCGATCCTCAATGTCCTCAACCTATAATAGTAGCCAATGCAAAAAGGTGTGATATGTCCTTCAACGGTGTATTACTAAAGGTATTTTGTTAACACTTCATTTTGTGTATTTAGAATTTAGAAAATGAGATATAACAGTGAAAAAAGCAGAGTAGGTTTAAATGGACTTTGCTTGGATTAAGACTTTGATTAACTTTTCCATATAGATAATACCCCATAGAGATACTATAGATGCTAAGATTTTGTAGACGTATTCAGGTTACTCAATTAGAGCAAGCTACATTAGACTTGACAAATGCCTAAGTATTTATTTATTTATTTTATTATGCCAGCTTTTGTTATGATAAGAAGGAATAATTTCCTAAGTAGTGTATATCTTTTTAGTTTCTAACGAGACAACTATGTATGTGTGGTTCTAAGAAACTTGTGGTGCTGTTGTATTACACTTCGTTTTATTTCTTCCCTGGGATTAGCTTATTAGAGGAAGCTTAGCCTATTTGGTAGTTTAGAGTCATAATAATCATGTGATTGTTTCTATTATTCTGGTTTGGATTACCTCTTTTTGACATGTACACCTTCGAGAATGAATTTGCAAGAAATATATTTTCTTTTTTTGCATTCACGAATTTTATTTTTTTAAAATGAGTATATAGAAATAGTATACTTTTAATCAATTAATTAGTAATAAGGTAGAACCATAGTAGGAGGCTAATGAACTGAAGTATTGACAAAAATATTATAAAAGAATGGCATGTATAGCTAAGAAATCGAAAAAGAAGACTTGGAGGACCACTCTTTTATGTATATTCTGGAATGTTTGGCTCAAGAGGAACATAAGGTGATTTGAGGGGAAATAAGAGAACATTTTGCTGCTGAAGAATAGATGCATCCATATTTAAAATTTAGGTGTAATGCTGATATTTCTGATGCTCTCAATGTAATACTGGAGTTTCCAGATTCCTTGCAACTCTTTGTTTTACTTCGTCTCAATACCAGCTTGGTGCTGAGTCTATCTTTTTGAAAAAAAAAAACAAAAAAATAGACTCAACACATATCTTTACCAATCTTCTATGGACAATCTCCTACCTCTTTGGAAAAATCATTCTCAGATGATATGTTGTTTACATTTGAGGGAATCTTATTAGAGGTTGTAGATTTCATACACGTTCAACATGCTTTGATAGTTTTGTGGCCTTAAAATGGTATTGGGTTCAAAGAGCTAAGCTTTCTCTTCTTTTGGGTTTCGAGAGATCAATTGGAGATACGTTGTATACATTAATCTACTTCTTTGGATTAATATGATAATAGATAGCTGCAAAAGTTCCTCTTTTGCTGTTATATTCTTTATGCTTTGATCTACTTCTTCTGTTTCTTATGATAAAGTTCCTTTATTCGTTACTTTGTTACTTTGTCCTTTATCACCAGAATTAGTGTGAGTTCCTTCTACTCTCTCCTGACAAAAATGTATTTTGTAAGCTTAAAATGTTACCTTAGAAGAAGTATAATGAACCAGCATTTGCTGATTTAAGAAGTTAGCTCATGGATTACTTAGTTTAGAGTTGCTAAGATGTCTATCTAAAAGTGGTGTAGAATTCTTGCGTCATTGTTGTCGACATAAAATATGATTTTCCTCGATATTAATTCTCGAATATTGTTTACTTGAAGAGATCTCAATTCATGTTACAGATGCCTATAAATGAATATGCATATTAAGGGAAAGTAGATAGAATAACATTATGCAAGTGTTTCAAGGCCGGTTTATGGTCAAAACTATATTTTGTTGTCCTGATGATTATTTGGTTTTTGAAAATGTTGGTCTAGACTCATTAGCCAATTCATACTATTTCTTGTTGCATTTTGGAGTAATATCGTCAACCATAAAAATCTTAATATATTATTATTTCTCTGTTGTCATTATCATAACGTGTTCAATTTTTCTGTATTCGAAAATTGCTACAAATTATGGGCAGAACAAACGAATAGACGTTTTTATTTCGTAGAATTCTGTTGTCTTTCGTCTCGAAATCCCGTGTCTCCAAGATAAATATATGTCTCTTTGATTCTGGTTTTCATTCGTTGCAATTAAGTAACAAGAGACTGATAAATTTTTTTTATATCGTTTGACAGTAACAAATAGTGATAAATCATGGGGATAGCGTGACATGCCAAACTAGCTATATATAGAAACGTAAAGAGCAGGACGACCACAGCTGAAAGTATTGTACATTGCGCATGTTTGCCGTAAAAAAATATCAAATCTAACTCCACGCGCATGCTTGCCGTAAAAAAATATCAAATCTAAGAGTGACTAAGACATAGTTATTTGCTCATTGCTATTTGGTCATAAGTCATTGATTACAAAGTTATGATCCCTATCTATACTATATTATATGGAGAATCTATTTGTTGGGTTCTATTTGCTTAACTTATGAAAAATATTATTAATTGATATTTTTGTATCAAACTTATGGCAACAATAATTTTAAAACGTTATTGAGAAAAAATCACTTAGCACTTTTAATATAAAATTAAAATTATTTTAATAAATTCTACTTATATATCTATATCTATAGATAGATTCACTCATTAATTTTCTTCTATATTTACTAGAAATATGGATATAACATATTAATAACAAACTATAATATAAAAAATTTTAAGAAAGACGTAAATTGAGAAAACTTATGATTATTTATACTTTGAAGTAAATTAAAATACAAAATAAAGTAAATTAATTTACTAACATGTTAAATATTTGATGAGTTTGAAAATTTTAAATACTGAAGCAGCAAAACAAGATCTTAAATAAAATATCTATATTACAAAAGTAATATGAGAGTATTTTAATAATACTAAAAAATATTATTAATAAATTTAAATAATACCTGAATATTTTTAGTAATAAAATTAAAGTAAATAAATTATCTTTTCAGAACTAGAAAAAATTTGTATTATATTTTTTATATTAAGAAAGAATATTTTATCAAATAGTAAACTAATAAAACATCACATGAAAATGTAAAATACAAAATAATGAATAATGCAAAATTGAAAAGTAATAAAAAATTAAAAAGACAATGAAGAAGTGGCAAGCCGCCGGAGATATTAGCAAAGCTAAATGAGTTGGCTGATTTTTTATTTGATGAAAAAATTCAACTTTTTTAAGGTTAATTGTTCTTCTTCTCAAGCAATAATTTTATAAAAACAACTTGATGAAATTTATTTATTTATTTTTTGATTTTATTCTTTTGAATTTGCTAAATTTATTATACAATATATATATATATATATATATATATATATATATATATATATATATATAATTCTCTCCGCTCTTTTTTATATTAAAACAATCCGCACACCGCGCGAGTATGTATTCTAGTTTATATTATTATAAAAGGTCAGAATTCCTAAATTAAAAAATTAGATTATCAAAATGACCTTCTAAATAAATAATTTAAATATCCTAATAAGTAAACTAATTAAGTGGCGTCAAGTAGTACATACTAATTCATTGAAGCTACTTATTGATAAACAAAGTCACCAGAGTGATTTTTCAAGAGTCAACCTGATCACGCCTAACTCTGGTCCTAAAAAGGATAAATAGTCACTGCAAATATAATATCCGATGTAAGAGTTCGGAGTCGAATCTATAACGACTCGGCCGGTCGTTTCGAGAGTTGTAGCCACGTTCCCCTATTTACTGATAATTTTGTGCTTTACTGTTGTTTTATGACTTACCGAGTTAGTCAGTCCGGGTCCGGAAGGATCTCAGAATGAATTGAGACACTTAGTCTCAAAGTTGGAAGCTTAAGTTGGAATGGTTGACCGGATGTTGACTTATATGTAAAGGACTACGGAATGGAGTTTTGATGGTTGCATTAGCTCCGTTGGGTAATTTTGGACTTAGGAGCATGTCTGGATTGTGATTTGGAGGTCCGTAGTTGAATTAGGCTTGAAATGGCGAAAGTTGGATTTTTGGGAAGTTTGACCGGGAGTGGACTTTTTATATAGGAGTCGAATTGGGATTTCGGAAGTTGGAGTTGGTCCATGGTGTCATTTGTGACTTGTGTGCAAAATTTGGGGTCAATCGGACGCGATTTGATAGGTTTGGGCGATGGTTGTAGAAATTGGAAGTTTCAAAGTTCATTAGGCTTGAATCTATGTGCGATTCATATTTTTGATGTTGTTTGAGGTGATTTGAGGGTTCGACTAAGTTCGTATCGTATTTTAGGACTTGTTGGTATGTTTGGTTGAGGTTCTGGGGGCCTCCGAATGATTCCGGGTGGTTAACGAATTTAATTTGGAGTTAAGTGAATTATTGAAGATTTGAATATTTGCTGGTGTAATCGCACCTGCAGGGTGGGCATCATAGATACGAGCTCACAGAAGCTCGAAGGGAGCCGCAGAAGCGGCCAGGGAGGAAGTGAAAAGGGGTCGTAGGTGCGAGGTTATTTCCGCACCTGCGTGGTTGCAGATGCGGCATTATGGGCGCAAGAGCGGAAGGCTCGCAAGTGCGATGGTGAATTTCACACCTACGATTGCACAGATGCGGGGCCAGGATCGCAGAAGCGGAGGCCCACCTCCAGTGGATCTACCGCAGAAGCGGAACTTGGGCTGCTTCTGCGACACTGCAGATCCGGTTAAATGTCCGCAGAAACGGAAAGGCTGGATGGAATGATAAAAATAAGGGTTCACGATTTTGGCTTCATTTTAACATTTTGAGCTCGGATTTTGGCGATTCTTGAGAGGATTTCGAGGGGATTCTTGAGGTATGTTCCTTGTGCTAATTTTTTATCAATAATCTTGTTTTCCATTGATTTTTCCACCTAGATTGTGTGGTTTTGAAGTGAAATTTGGGGGTTTGAGGCTAGGGATTTGGAGAGTTTGATTTGGGAATTTGAATGGCAATTTGGTGTCAGATTTTGATAAATTTGGTATGGTTAGACTCGTAGTGGAATGGGCTTCCAAGGTTTTGTGACTTTTGTCAGAATTTGAGATATGGGCCCGAGGGCTGGCTTGGAACCGATTTCGGATTTTTGATTTATCACTTTGTATTTTCTTGTAAAATTGATTCCTTAGCTCGTGTTGATTGTATTGTACTGTTGTGGCTAGATTCGGGACGTTCGGAGGTTGATTTGCGAGGCAAGGGTGTGTTGGAGTAGAGATTTGCCCTGATTGAGGTAAGTAAATGTTCTAAATCTGGTTTTGAGGGTATGGAACACTGTATGATGTGTCTTGTGACTGGTTTGGAGGTGACACACATGCTAGGTGACGGGCGTGTGGGCGTGCACCATAGGAATAGTGACTTGGTCCGTTCCGTGGAACTGTGAAATTGAATACTTGTTGTTAGCTGTATGCTCTTCATGTGTTATAGAAATTTGACTGCAAGTCATGCTAGAAATCATGTTTAGGCTATGTGTTGGTACTGTAGGGACCCACAAAGACTGTGATACCTGTTGAACTACTTGCTAATTGCTACTTGTACTCAGTCACAGTTTTACTTGCATATAATACCTCAATCTCTATTATTCCTTGTTGATACATTATATCATTTCTGTTTTGGGATGATTTCTATGATTACTGAGAGCCCGAGAGACTGGAGATGTTGATGATTGAGTGAGACCGAGAGCCTGATTGTGTGATATTGATACTATAGCACGTGAGTTGTCCGTGCGGATCCATATATTTATATTGTAGCACCTGAGTTGTTAGTGCGGATCCGGATATTGATACTGTAGCACGTGAGTTGTCCCTGGAGTTTATAGTGCTTGGGCTAAAGGAGCCCTCGGAGTCTATATATACCCCTAGTGAGCGCAGGTACCTACTGAGTGCGAGTGCCGAGTTTTGAGCTATTGAGAAAGACTAAGTGATTATTGCTCTAAGAGGATGCTTTTGATTTTATTATTGTTGCACATAGCTGCCATATATCACTGTCTTAAAGTTTTCTGAAAGATATTATATTTTGTTTTACTTGAATTGGACATGAGGTAATTGATTTGACCTAAAATTGTCGAACGTGGAAGCATGCCTACTTTCCTTTGTTGAAATTACTAAAACTGAACTATAATCGCAAAGCTCGTCACTACTTTCAGTTTTTTATTTAGTCTTGTTATTTACTGAGTTGGTTGTACTCACGCTACATCCTGCACTTCGTGTGCAGATCCAGGTATTTTCGGGCACGGTGGGTGTTGATATTCTACGTAGTTGATCCTTGGGAGAATTTGAGGTAGTTGCCCAGCATTCAAAGTCCTTGTTTTCTCCTTCCCTATATTTCCTTTTATTGTATATAGTTTCGAACTATCTTAGACAGTGTATTCAAAACTTGTGACATTTAGATGCTCATGTACTCAGTGACACCCCGATTTGGGAGTTTTTTCGTGTTGTGTTTGGATCTTTCTATCTTGTTTATGAGAAGTTGCTATTTAAACTGCTTTAAAATCCATTTTTGTTAAAAGTGCTGGAGTTATTCGTAAATATCAGCTTGCCTAGTACTATGATAGGCGCCATCACGACAGTTTAGGATTTGGGTCATGACAAGTTGGTATCAGAGCCTAGGTTACATAGGTCTCACGAGTCATGAGCGGGTTTACTAAAGTCTTGCGGATGGGTACAGAGACGTCTGTACTTATTTTCGAGAGGCTGCTGAACCCTAAGGAAACTTCACATTCTTGTCATGCGGATTTGTTGATCCAGGTAACTAAACTTCTGTTATGTTATTCTCTCACAGATGGTGAGGACACGTGCTACCGGACAGGAGGGACAGCCAACAGTACCACCAATTAGGGTCGCGAAAGGCCGAGGTCATGGTAGGGGTAGAGGTGCAACTCGTACAGCAGCTAGGGATGCACTTGCAGACCCACCAGTCGCTCCATATCAGGAGCAGGTACCAGATGCAGTTGAGCCAGTAGGGCCAGCTTAGGCACCAGTTGTGCCCATCGTGGTTCCAGGCCTTCAGGAGGTGTTAGCTCATATTTTGACTGTGTGCACCAGTCTTGCTCACGCGGTCTCTGTTCCGGCTAGGGCTGTGCACGGATCGGATCAAATCGGATCTATCACATTTAGGATTTCAGATTTAGGATTCTAGAAAATGCAATCCATGCTAGAATCGGATAGAATTTTGGATCATTTTATTGTGCCTCAAAGTTGCAAACTAATATTTATATTTCTTTGTAAAAGAGGCAATACATTAAGAAAAATTCATGTTTATGTAATTATGAGAGTACTATGGGCCAATATAGCTAAATCCAACAATTGTAAAGGTAATAACTTGGAGGAAGATGTAAAGGAAGTACTGAATATTCGAAATTAAAATGTAGTATTTATACATGTAGTAATAATTTCAGATTTTGGATCGGATTGGATTAAAAAATACCAATCCTAATCCGATCCAAAATTTTAATAAACACAATCCGAAATCCAATCCAATTCGAAATTTGGAATCCGAAATCCAAAATTGAATGGATCAGTTCGAATTTTTGATATCCGGTCCGAATGAATAGCCCTAGTTCCGGCCGCAGCAGCCACATCTCAGGTCGGGGGAGGTAGTCAGACTCCCGCCACCCGCACACCAGAGTAGGTGATGCAGGGACTCCAGACACTAGGGGCACTACCAGCCCAGCCAGTTGTAGCTGCTCAGGCCCATGTGGTCCATGTTATGACTGATGATGAGCAAAAGAGATTGGAGAGGTTCTGGAGGCTCTAGCCTCCATCTTTCATTTGGGCAGAGTCGGATGATGCCAGGGTTTCTTGGACAAGTGTTAGAGGATTTTTCATACATCAAGTATTCTGGAGACCAATGGGGTCTCGTTCACTACTTTTCAGTTCACTGGGGCTGCCTTCAGATGGTGGGAGGCTTATGAGAGGCGCAGTCCGGTCGGTGCAGCACAACTTACATGGCAAGAGTTCTCCGTTCTCTTCTTAGAGACGTTCGTGTCGTAGTATCATAAAGAGGTGTTGCACAGACAATTTGAGTAGTTATGTAAGGATGGCAAGTCTGTGATGCAGTAAAAGATAAGGATTTTGGAGTTGACCCGTCATGCAATTTGGTTGGTTCCCACTGATAGGGAAAGGATCAGGAGGTTCATTGATGGCCTCACATATTAGCTGTGGCTGCTTATGACTAGAAAAAGGGTATCTGGTGCTACTTTTGACGAGGTGGTCAACATTTCTTGGTAGATAGAGATGGTCCGTAGCCAGGATTGTGGTGAGAGGGAGGATAATAGGCCTCGACGTTCATGTTGTTTCGGTGGCGTACCTTCTGGGGGCAGTCCTACTGCAGCAGGGGTCGTCCTTATAGGCCTGCTCAGACAACTCGTCTAGCTCATCATGGTGCATCAGCTAACCACGGTTCTTATAGTGCCTGCTTAGGCCAGTGTTCATTCAGTGCGCTACCAGTGCAGAGTTCTCACCATGCCTCATCCGCTCAGATTTCTATAGGTAGTTCCTTCGGTAATCAAGAGCAGCAGTTTCGTCAGAGGAGAGGTTGTTTCAAGAGTGGGGACTTGGTTCATATCAAGAGAAATTGCCCTAGATTGTTGAGTGGGGTTCCACAGCAGAGTTCTTGGCTGACGGTACCAGTACCAGCAGCTACACCACCCACTCAGTCAGCCAGGGGTGGGGCCCAGGCAACTCGAGGTCACCCTAGAGGGGAAGGTCGATCAGGTGGTGGCCAGGCCCGATTCTATGCTCTTCCCGCCATACCAAATGTCATTGCTTCGGATGTAGTGATCACAGGTATTGTCTCAGTATGCCACATGGATGCATCTATAGTATGCCACATGGATCTCTTATTGCTTAGTATGGTTGATTTCGACGTGATCTTGGGTATATATTGGCTGTCTCTATATCATGATGTTCTGGATTGTCATGCTAATACCATCACGTTGGCGATGTCGGAGTTGCCACAGATTGAGTGGCAAGGTTCTCTAGACTATGTTCCCAGTAGAGAAATTTTATACTTGAAGGCCCAGCAGATGGTTGGGAAGGGTTGTTTATCTTACTTGGCATTTGTTAGGGATGTTGGTGTTGATACCCCTGCTATTGATTTTGTTCCGGTGGTGCGAGATTTTTCAGATGTGTTTCCTGCAGACCTGCCGGGCATGCCGCTCGGCAGGGATATTGACATTGGTATTGACTTGGTGATGGGCACTCAGTCCATTTCTATTCCTTCGTACCGTATGGCACCAGCTGAGTTGAAGGAGTTGAAGGAGCAGTTTCAAGAACTCCTTGATAAGGGGTTTATTAGGCCTATTGTGTCACCTTGGGGTCCACCGGTTCTATTTGTGAATAAGAAGGACAGTACTATGAGAATATGCATTTATTATAGGCAGTTGAACAAAGTCACAATAAAGAACAAGTATCCTTTACCGCGTATTGATGATCTGTTTGACTGGCTTCAGGGAGCGAGGGTGTTCTCTAAGATTAATTTGAGGTTTGGGTATTACCAGACTCAGATATTCTAAAGACAGCATTCGGGACCCATTATAGTCATTATGAGTTCCTTGTGATGTCTTTTGGGATGACCAACACCCCAACAACATTCATGCATCTGATGAATAGTGTATTTCAGCCTTATCTTGACTCTTTGGTCATAGTGTTCATTGATTATATCCTGGTGTACTCTTGTAGCTAGGAGTAGCATGCCAAGCATTTGAGGATTGTGTTGTCGCAGTTGAGGGAGGAGAAGATTTATGCCATGTTCTCCAAGTGTGTGTTTTGGCTCAGTTCAATGGCATTCTTGGGGCACGTAGTGTCCAGTGAAGGGATTAAAGTGGATCCAAAGAAGATAGAGGAGGTTCAGAGTTGTCCTAGACCATCCTCAGCTACATAGATTTAGAGCTTTCTTAGGTTGGACGGTTATTATCGTCGCTTCGTGCAGGGTTTCTCGTCTATTGCATCGCCTTTGACCAAATTGATCCAAAAGGGTGCTCCTTTCAGGTGGTCGAATGAGTGTGAGGAGAGCTTTCAGAACCTCAAGACTGCCTTGACCACAACTTCAGTTCTAGTTTTGCCGTCAGCTTCAGGCTCTTATACTTGTATTGTGATGCTTCTCGGATTGGTATTGGGTGTGTCTTGATGCAGGATAGAGTGAGTACTGCTTATGCTTCGCTCCGGTTGAAGCCTCATGAGAAGAACTACCATGTCGATAATTTGGAATTAGCTGTCATTGTTTATGTATTGAAGATTTGGAGGCACTATCTCTATGGTGTGTTTTATGAGGTATTTACAGATTATCAGATCCTCCGGCACTTGTTCAAATAGAAGGATCTAAATTTGAGGCATCAGAGATGGTTGGAGTTGCTAAAGGACTATGATATTACTATTCTGTATCATCCCGGGAAGGCCAATGTGGTGGCCGATGCATTGAGTAGAAAGGCGGTGAGTATGGGTAGTCTTGCATTCATACATTTCGGTGAGAGACCTCTTGTAGTTGATGTTCAGGCATTGTCCAACCAATTCAGGAGATTAGATATTTCGGAGCCCATTCAGGTTCTAGCCTGTGTGGTTTCTCAGTTTTCCTTATTTGATCACATTAGAGAGCGCAGGTATGATGATCCTCGTTGGCTGGTCCTCAAGGACAATGTTCAGCACGGTGATGCCAGAGATGTTACTATTGGAGATGATGGGGTATTAAGGATGTAAGGCCGGATGTGTGTGCCCAATGTGGCTGGTCTACGTAAGTTGATTCTTGAGAAGGCCCACAATTTGCGGTATTCCATTCATCCGGGTGCAACTGTCAGCAGGTAAAGTATGAGCATCAGAGATCGGGTCGATTGCTTCAGAAGATAGAGATTCCAGAGTGGAAGTGGGAGCTGATCACCATGGATTTCGTAGTTGGGCTCCCACAAACTTTAAGGAAGTTCAATGATATTTGGGTGATTATGGATCGGCTGACAAAGTCCGCGCACTTTATTCTAGTTGGGACTACTTATTCTTCAGAGGCTCAGAGCGGTTGGTGGAGATCTACATTCGAGAGATTGTTTGCCTTCACGGTGTTCCAGTGTCTATCATTTCAGATCAGGGCACGTAGTTACATCGTAGTTTTGGAGAGCCGTGCATCGAGAGTTGGGCACCTAGGTTGAGTTAAGTAGCATTTCACCCTCAGACGGATGATCAATCCAAGCGTACTATTTAGATATTTGAGTACATGCTACGTGCTTGTGTCATTGATTTTGGGGTTCATGGGATCAGTTTCTGCCGCTCGCGGAGTTTTCCTACAACAACAGCTATCAGTCTATCATTTAGATGGCGCAGTATGAAGCTTTGTATGGGAGGCGGTGTAGATCTCTAGTGGGTTAGTTTGATCCGGGTGAGGCTAGGTTACTGGGTACTGACTTGGTTTAGGATGATTTGGCCAAGGTTAAATTGATTCAAGAGCGGATTCGCACGCCGCAGTCTAGACAAAAGAGTTATGCCAATAGGAAGGTCTGTGATGTTGCTTTGGGGAGAAGGTTCTACATAAGGTTTCACCCATGAAGGGTGTTATGAGGTTCGGGAAGAAGGGCAAGTTGATGCCTCAGTTCATTGGGCCATTTGAGGTACTTCGGAGGATTGGAGAGGTGGCCTACAAGTTTGCCTTGCTACCTAGTTTGTCGAGTGTGCCTCCAGTATTTCATGTTTTTATGCTTCGAAAGTATGTCGGCGATCCGTCTCATGTTTTGGATTTCAGCACAGTTCAGTTAGATGGTGATGTGACTTATGATGTGGAGCTGGTGGCCATTTTGGATCGGCATGTCTCAAAAGTTGAGGTCAAAGGATATAGATTCAGTGAAGATGCAGTGGAGAGGTCGGCCAGTTAAGGAGGCAACTTGAGATATTGAGCGGGAGATGCGAAGAAGATATCCACACCTATTTGAGACTCCAGGTATATTTCTAGACCCGTTCGAGGATGAACGTTTGTTTAAGAGGGGGGATGTAACAACCCAGCTGGTCGTTTCGAGAGTTGTAGCCCCGTTTCCTCATTTACTGATCATTTTGTGCTTTACCGTTGTTTTATGACTTACCAGGTTACTCGGTTCGGGTCCGAAAGGATTTCGGAATGAATTGAGACACTTAGTCTCAAAGTTGGAAGCTTAAGTTGGAATGGTTGACCGAATGTTGACTTATGTGTAAACGACTCCGGAATAGAGTTTTGATGATCTCGTTAGTTCCGTTGGGTTATTTTTCACTTAGGAGCGTATCCGAATTACGATTTGGAGGTCCGTAGTTGAATTAGGATTGAAATGGCGAAAGTTGAATTTTTAGGAAGTTTAACCGGGAGTGGACTTTTTGATATCGGTGTCGGATTGGAATTCCGGGAGTTGTATAGGTCCGTGGTATCATTTTTGACTTGTGTGCAAAATTTGGGTTCAATCGGACGCGATTTGATAGGTTTCGGCGTCAGTTGTAGAAATTGGAAGTTTCAAAGTTCATAAGGCTTGAATCTATGTGTGATTCGTGTTTTTGATGTTGTTTGAGGTGATATGAGGGTTCGACTAAGTTCGTATCATGTTTTAGGACTAGTTGGTATGTTTGGTTGAGGTTCCGGGGTCCTCGGGTGATTCTGGTGTTTAATGGATTAAATTTTGAGTTAAGTAAATTGCTGAAGATTTGGACATCTGCTGGTGTAATCGCACCTGCATAGTGGGCACCTCAGATGCGAGGTTGCAGAAGCGATAATGGAGCCACAGAAGCGACCAGGGAGGAAGTGAATAGAGGTTTTAGGTGCGAGGTTATTTCCGCACATCCGTGGTCGCAGATGCAGCATTAGGGGCGCATGAGCGGAAGGCTCGCAGGTGCGATGGTGAATTCTGCACATGTGATTGCGTAGATGTGGGACCAGGATCGCATATCAGAAATCGGGCTGCTTCTGCGATATCGCTGATGCGGTTAAATGTCCGCAAAAGCGGAAATGCTGGACAGAATGATAAAAATAAGTGTTCGCGATTTTGGCTTTATTTTAACATTTTGAGCTCGGATTTTGGCTATTCTTGAGACGATTTTCGAGGGAATTCTTGAGGTAAGTTCCTTGTGCTCGTTTTTTATCAATAATTTTGTTTCCCCATTGATTCCTCCACCTACAATGTGTGGTTTTGAAGTGAAACTTGGGGGTCTGAGGCTAGGGATTTGAAGAGTTCAATTTGGGGAATTAGGTAGCGATTTGGTGTCGGATTTTAATAAATTTGGTATGGTTAGACTCGTAGTGGAATGGGCTTTCGGGTTTTGTGAATTTTGTCGGATTTCGAGACATGGGACCGAGGGTTGGCTTGGAGCTGATTTTGGATTTTTGATTTATAACTTCATATTTTCTTGTGAAATTGATTCCTTAGCCCGTGTTGATTCTATTTTACTGTTTGTGGCTAGATTCGGGACATCCGGAGGACGATTTGTGAGGTAAGGGTGTGTTGGAGTAGAGATTTGCTCGGATATAGGTAAGTAACAGTTCTAAATCTAGTTCTGAGGGTATGAAGCCCTGTATTATGTGTCTTGTGACTGGTTTGGAGGTGACGCGCATGCTAGGTGACGGGCGTGTGAGCGTGCACCGTAGGAATTGTGACTTGGTCCATTTTGTGGAACTGTGAAATTGGATAACTTGTTGTTAGATGTATGCTCTTCATGTGTTATAGAAATTTGACTGCAAATCATGCTAGAAATCATGTTTAAGCTATGTGTTGGTACCGTAGGGACCCACAGAGGCGTGATACCTGTTGAATTACCTACTAATTGCTACTTGTACTCAGTCATAGTTTTACTTGCATATCATACCCGCAGTCTCTATTGTTCCTTGTTGATACATTATATAGTTTATGTGTTGGGCTGATTTATGTTATTATTGAGAGCTCGAGAGACTAGATAAGTTGATGACTGAGTGAGGCCGAGGGCCTGATTGTGAGATATTGATACTATAGCACGTGAGTTGTCTATGCAACACGTGTGTTGTTTGTTCGAGTCCAGATATTAATAATGTAGCATGTAAGTTATCCATGCGGATCCAAATATAGATACTATAGCACGTGAGTTGCCCATGCAACACGTTAATTGTCCGTGCGGTTTATAGCGCTTGGGTTGAAGGAGCCCCTCCAGAGTCTGTACACACCCCAGTGAGCGCAGGTATCTACTAAGTATGAGTGCTGAGTGCCGAGTGTTGAGCTATTGACAAAGACTAAGTGACTATTGCTCTGAGAGGATGCTTTTGATTTCATTATTGTTGCACTTAGCTGCCATACATCACTGTCTTGAAGCTTTCTGAAAGATATAATATTTTGTTTAACTTGAACTGGACATGAGGTAACTGATTTGACCTAAAATTGTCGAACTTGGAAGCGTGCCTACTTTCCTTTGTTGAAATTACTGAAACTAAACTATAATTGCAGAGCTCGTCACTACTTGAGTTCTTTATTTAATCTTGTTACTTAGTGAGCTGGTTGTACTCACGATATACCCTGCACTTCGTGTGCAGATCCGGGTGTTTTCGGACATGTTGATATTTTGCGCAGTTAATCCTTGGGAGACTTTGAGGTAGCTGCCCGACGTTTACAGTCCTTGTTTTCTCCTTCCCTGTCTTTCTATCTAGTTTCGGACTATCTTAGACAATGTATTCTAGACTTGTGATATTTAGATTCTCATGTACTCGGTGACACCCCGATTTGGGAGTTTTTCCGCATTGTGTTTGGATCTTTCTCTCTTGTTTATGAGAAGTTGCTATTTAAACTGATTTAAAAATCTATGTTTGTTAAAAGTGTTGGAGTTATTCATAAATGTCGGTTTTCCTAGTACCGCGATAGGCGCCATCATGACAAGTTAGGATTTAGGTCATGACAGAATCGCATAGGGAATTAAGGTTCGGCTACAACTATTCACTATCACTAAGAAGACAAGTTCGAACAATTCCTAAGTTATAAATATAAAGATTCTTATTTTAAACCAATTAACTAACAAATTAAAGGAGTGAATTAACAACTAATGATGCTACGGGTTGGAGACAAGATTGGAAAATCCTAGATTTATGATTTCTCCAATTGTCGGAATCTTTCCTGCTACGTGTCCTACAATTTCGACTAAGTATTCTCTACTGATCATGAGCACTCGATTTATCGTAATTCTCTTTTGAGAAACTACAATAATGTACTAGTCATATTCTCTCGAATTACTCTAGCTCGTACTGTTTCATTGCTCACTGTGATCACGTCAAAGCTTTATTATCTCTAATTCCGCGTTTAAATCCGCCGTATTGATCTCTCATATACCTTGGAAATGACGTTGTTTGACACAACCAAAATATGCACTCTTTCTCAAGCAATACATAATAAATAGGCACAGGCAATTGAGAGTTCTTCAATTAACTAAAATAAATTCATAACCAACAATAAAAATAGGAAGAAGAAGGGGAAATACTCGTGGTTGAATCTTACTCCTTGCTCCTAGCGTGTTCTCTCCTCCTTAGGTGTTTGTATTACTTTAAAGTAATGTCTCTCCTTTAAAAAGGACCCTTTATAATGTATTTATATCAACTAAGGTTGATGTGGGGCATCCTTGATCTCTCCTAATTCGAAAAGGAAAAGTTGAGTCACGCGTTGGAGGTTTGTGCAATGCGCGACCCCTAGGCATGCTCCCAACTATTTTTTTTCTTCTTTGTTTCTTTTGCGTGCCAGGTCCGGTGCCAAAGTGTCATACTTTCACTAGTTTTGATTCACTTCTTAGGCCATTTCGTGCCTACCTTCATACAATGCACCAATTATGGCACGCTCCCAGCTTTTGCCTCTCAATTTTTTTTTTGCATTAAATCATCCGATTTTTGCCAACTTCCATCTAAACTCATTCCTACACATAATAAACATGTAATGATTATATTTTATGTTTATAAGCATGTGATCTCATGCAGCTCACATACAAAATGATATGAAACATACTCAAAATTTGTATTGTTCATCATTTATCACCACCCCGCGCTAAAACTCTTGCTCGTTCTCGAGTAACTTAAAATTAAGCACATTGGCAAGTAATATAATTCCAAAATATACTCAAGCATCATATCAATGACAATAGTTTATATCAACACTTAGAACCCAGCATAAGGACTGTTGACATCTTTCCTCATTTTTAGACTATTGCCAAGACTATTTAAATATTTGTGTGACTCTTCTAACATCTCCAATATATTTCATGCTATGACTTGCTTCTTGTGCCAACTCAAAAACTAAGGACTTTACAAATCACGTGCCTCACCAACAAACCACAGAGAGAAAATATCCCACACACTCAAATATAATGTCTATGGACTCAAATATTGAAAGAATTCGTTACTCTCATAGAGAAACTCTTATGCCACCCAAGTTCATGCCATAGCTTGCCCGTAGTGTAAGACTTGACTAATTTAAGCTTGAAAAGTCTAGGATCAAGTTGGACTTTAAAGGTTGTAATGTAGGCTAAGGGACGAGTAGGATATATTTGGAAAAAATAGTGACTAACCCGCCTAAGTACTTTAATATATCATACTTCACTTTCAAGAACATTCTTGTCATGACCAATTTCAATGTCTTGCCATGAAATCATACACATATAAGCCCTTCTTCATTAAGCAACTCAACATATAGATACTCACTATCCCAAACAAAGATATGAGAGGTGTCATTCATTTTTTTTCCATACTCTCCTTAATTTGGTATTTTCATTTAGTAAGATTTTTACTCACAAATGCACCTTACCGGCCTTTTTATGGTTCCACTCAAAAGCTACCCAATCTCTTTCTTACTCTTTTAGATACATAAGTGCTTTCGGAGGTAAAGGGAGAACAAGATACAATTTAGAACAAAGTAGGGGTTGTCTCGTAATGTGGGTGCTAAAAAAAAGGTCTACAGGCTCAAAAGAGCTGACTAAGGATAATGTTATCACTGCCAGGCAAATAGGCTCAAGGCTTAATCAAAGAAATGCCTATATCATTTCCTAAACACACAAGACTTAATAATTTCGCTTCGACTCACACACGGGGCAAGTTCTAGACTAACAAGTGATGACACATAGCACAACCAAAAATCTCACCTAACACAATGCATATGACTCACTCAAGGTGGCTCAGACCCGACTCTCAAGTTAAAGCAATTAGCACACTCATCATATAATCCAAACACTAGGAAGTAATTACAAAAGTCAATAGATGACCCTAAGTGTCAAAATAAAGCCACATATATATTCTCAAGGCATGCAATCACAGAATAGAGAAAGTACTCAGTTCAAATGCTCTGGACCTAAGCCCCGATATAAAACATGTCAACAACATAGACACTTAAGTTCTTACCATTTCATTATCAATTTAATAAGAAGAAGAAATTTTTTTTTGTACTTTTTCTTTAGATTTTAGCCCCTCAAGAAAACTATCTAGGAAATCCATCATCAAGAAAAGTCTAAATTTTATTTTATTTTTTGAAAATTCTCCCTAAAGAAAAAACTACTACCCGGTTCAGAGAGTCATCCCTTGGAAAAAAACCGTGGTCATAACAAAAATCAAGAGGAATGATTTTATCTAATTATTTTATTTTTCAACACACATAAAATAACACAACTAAAATAGCATAGAAATTCACCCAAACAATCTCTTCACCCAAACAATCTCTTCACTTCATACTTAAAATTATTCATTGTCCTCAATGCACACCCATAAATACAAGAGGGTAAATGAAACTCTCTGGTAGGCCAAAGGACGAAGCATTAGCAGCTCATGGGGTACTCAGACTTTACCCGAACTTGGTTCTTTGTGCGGTCACCCCACACTTAGTTCTAACCATCTCATTGTGAGCACCTAATTTTTGCCCCACATGAAAATAACTCCTAAACATAGACAAAAAATAATTTTAATGGATTTTAGAAGTTTTTCTTTATTTAGTAGCATTTCATGCATGTTTAATATTTTAAAATTATGAGAAAAATCATAAAAATTGTCAAATTTTAATTTCATGCCATCTTAGGTTTAATTTGCACTTTAGGAATTAATTACTCTTTAATTGTTAGAATTAATACATAAAAATCCAACAAAATATTTTTTAAATTTTACATGCATTTGTTAATAGATGAAGATAATTAATTTTGCTAATTAGATTTAAGTTAGGTCTTAATTTAGGATTTAATTTTTTAGAATTTAAAATCAAAAGAAAAATAAAGAAAAAAAAGTAGATTTGGTCTTTTAATTTCGTTTGGGCCAGCTTAATTTGAAACCCAAAAACCCCAAATAACCCAATTACCCACAATCCTGCCCAATTGTTTTAGCCCAATACCTATTCCTTGCCATTAAAATAACCTTTACTCTAGAGACCTAATCAGAAATCAGACCCTTCCCCTTTAAAACAGAAGGAGAGTGTTGTTTCCAGTTTCTTTTTCTTCAACAAGAGAGACAGACAGAAAAAATGATCAAATTCCCCCTTCCTAATGACCTAAAGGATCTCTCTTCAACAAAAATCAATACCTCCCCTTCTTCACAAAAACTCAACACACAATTAAACTTCACTCTTGCAAAAGGGATTTTGAAAAGCAAAATTTTCAGATCAAGATCTGAAAGGTTTTTCTCAAAAAAAAAAGGGCTGAGGTCACAAAAAGGAGGTTGCGATTTGTCTAGTTTTTTGGTTTCTAAGAAGGAAAAATCCTTGAGTTTACTGCTGACTTTTGGCTCATACTGCTAGCCGAGCTCTACCCCATACTTTTCCTACATTATTCTGTTGAAATCGGTCATTTTCCTTTGGCAACCAAGTTTCATTTGTTGTTCTATGGAGGCGAAAAGATGTGACAATGGGAATTCTTATAGTTACATTATTTGCTTGGGTGGTCTTTGAGATATCTGGTTATACACTGCTATCATTAGTTTTAAGTGTTTTCTTACTGTTGTTCACCATTTTGTTTCTATGGGTTAAATCAGTTGCAGTTCTTAATAGGTAAACAACAATCTTTTGCAAATTCTTTTATATTATGATTTTTTCAGTTAGCTGTATCTGGTTGAATGAGTAGCACAAAATAAATGTGTCTTGTGGTCTCACATCTCTCAATTATGATATAAAGCTTTGATGAGCTTTGTTTAATGTATGATTAGCATTGGCACAAGTAACTAAATCGAAATATGTGGGTCCTCAAAATACGCCATGTCGGTTAGAGTTTGCACAGCTCTAAAATGTACCAATTGCTATAAAAGGGGTTAAGGTCTTTCCATATTTATCCAGAAACACCACTGGATATTCATTTTCTTTATATGGGCAATCCTCCTCTGGTTTTGTAGATATTCATTAAATTGGATGAGGGAAGGAAGCAAGTGATTGACATGTAGTCCATACCAATGTTTTAGTCTTCATTCAAAGTGCGACGAAATTTGGCAAAATCTATATTCTGTAAAATAATACCAAATTGCTAAAGCTTTAAACACAAGTATCTAAAACAATTAAGAGGGTTTTCCTTGCCCCCAAAGCTTTTTTCTGATTTCTCTCTTTCCCGATCACCCAAGTAATAATACATAATGAACATTCATAGTTTGTTTTAGGCGCGACTAATAATAAATCATCGTGACTCTGTGTACAGTTCCTATGGCATAGTCATAATACGTAAATCCCATTCGGGTGTGCATTTCATGTGACCCGACAATAACTTCGAACAATAATAAAAATGAACATGTTGTATACCGCATGTGCATTTCATGTGACGTGGTTTGCAATGTTTACCAAAACAACAAGTGTACGACAATCGTGGCTTGTTCCAGAAATAAATCCATAAATAAATAAAAAGCGGTTATAAAGTTAAAAATGCACAATAGGTTTAAAACATGTAATAAGTAAGATAATGAGGCCAATTATTAATAGTTGAGCGACCGTGCTAAAACTACATAACCCGGGAATGCCTAAGACCTTCTCCCGGGTTAACAGAATTCCTTACCTGGTCTTTTGTGTTTGTGTCATGACCTAAAATCCAACCAGGTCGTGATGGCGCCTATCGTAAAACTAGGCCAGCCAACATATTTCCAAATACTCCATATTTCATTTAAAACTTAAGAAAAACAATATTTTTAACAGAAATTCGATAAAAGGTAAAAGTAGAAATCAAAATAAGAGGAAAGAAAGACGGGGGATGTAAAGACTCCGGAGGGTCTTATCTTAGCCAAAGCGCTATATCAAGCCAACAAAGGCATGATCAATATCTCGATGCGGCGTGCAACCCAATCCCATACTGTCACTCAATATCAGGCTCTCAGCCTCACTCAGTTATTACTCTCCAGTCTCACACACACGGGCTCAAAATTGTCATGATACTAGTCCGACTAATGGAATGATATGTCAAATAGCAATAATCGAGACTGAGGCATGATATAATATGCATGAACAGGACTGAGTATAGAATATTAATGAAACTAATGACATGATAGCACGAAACGACCTCTCAGGTCTCAACAGTGTTAGCGTGAAGCCTTAACATGATAATTAGCATGATTTGCAGCTCATTAACTTAATCACATAATTACAACACTGATATAAGCATGAAAGAGTCACTAAGCGGTACCATGGAATGACCTAGGCTGCAATTCTCACGGTGCATGCCTGCATGCCCGTCACTTGGCATTTGCGTCACCTCAATAGTAATCATAAAACACAAAATTCGGGGTTTCGAACCCTCAGAACTAAGTTTGGAAGCATTACTTACCTCAACCAGGCCAAACTCTAGCCCGCGACGCCCTTGCCTCTCGATTCGGCCTCCAAATGGCCCGAATCTAACCAAAATCAGAACTATAACATCAATGTATGCTAAGGGAGCAAAGCCCACGCGAAAATAATTAAATTACATCAAAAATCCCGAAATTGGTCAAACCCGACCCCAGCGCCCACACCTCAAAATCCGATAAAAATTACATCAATAGAATATTTTTCCTCCCATAAGTCCATACATACCAAGAACATCAAAATTGGACCTCAAATGGCACCTCAAATTCCCAATTTACACTCTTCAATTTTAAGCCCTAATTCCCCAATTTTTGGCTTTAAATACCACTAGTTTCATGTCTAATTAGTTAGAAATCATCATAGAATCGAGTATTGAGTTCAAACAATGTACCTCCAAGTGTTTCCCTTTGAATACCCCTTCAATCCCTCTCAAAAAGCTTCAAATTCGGCCAACAATGGTAAGAGATGACTATTTAAACATTCTGCCCAGGTAAATTTCCTTAATCGCGATCGCGGGAAGACCATCGCGATCGCGAAGAACAAACTTTGCTGACTCAGAAATAAACCCTACGCGAATGCGTCACTCTCCACGCGAAAGCGATACACAACTACCTTACTCCTACCCAATCGCGGACCAGGGACCGTGCTCGCAATGAACAAACGCGTGGTCCAGCTTTGGTCCACTTAACCTTACGTGAATACGACTTAACCCACGCATTCGTGATGCTTCACCTGATCTACCATCGCGATCGCATCCCTTAACACGCAAATGCGAAGAACAAACTTGACTGTCTCCACAAATACTCTACGCGATCGCGAGCCTCCTCACGCGATCACAAAGAAGAAACCTCTACAACAGAATTGAAGGAAAATCTGCAACTCTCAAACCTCAAACTTGATCCGATAACCTACCGAAACTCACTCGAGACCCTTGAGACCTCAACCAAACATGAAAACATATTCCATAACATCGTTCAAACTTGTTCCAAACTTCGGAATGCTCAAAACAACATCAAATCATCAAATCACACTCGGATTCAAGCCTAAGGATTCCGAAAACTTCTGAATTCTAAATTCGATCAAAAAGTCCATCAAACCTTGTTCGAATGACATTAAAATTTTGCACACACATCCCAAATGACACAACAAACCTACTCCAATTTCTGAAATTCCATTCTGATCCCGATATCAAAATTTCCACTACCAACCAGAAAACGCCAAAATTCCAATTTCACCAATTCAAGCCTAAATCTACCACAAACATCCAAATTACATTCTGAACATGCTCCTGAGTCCCAAATCACTTCACGAAGCTATCCAAATCATAAAAATCAAATTCCGAGATCGTTTAGTCACAAGTCAACTTCTGTTTGACTTTTTCAACTAAATGACCAACTTAAGATACTAAGTGTCTCATTCCTCTACAAAACCACTCCGAACCCGAACCAACCAACCTGATACCATATAATACAGTTGAGCAAGACATAAAGAAGCATAAATGGGGGAAATTGGAGCGGTAAATCACGAAACGACCGGTCGGGTCATTATATTCTCCCCCTCTTAAACAAATGTTCGTCCTTGAACGGGTCAAGAAACATACCTGAAACCTCAAATATGTGAGGATATCTGCTCTGCATCTCCCGCTCGGTCTCCCAGGTAGCCTCCTACACGTGCCGACCTCTCCACTGCACTTTCACTGAAGCTATATCATTTGATCTCAACTTTCAAATCTGACTCTCCAAAATAGCCACTGGCTCCACATCATTAGTCAGATCACCATGTAACTGAATCGTGCTGAAATCCAAAACATGAGACGGATCGCCAACATACTTCCGGAGCATAGAAACATGAAATATCGGATGCACACTCAACAAGCTGGGTGGCAAAGCAAGCTCATAAGCTACCTCCCCAATCCTCCGAAGCACCTCAAAAAGCCCAATGAACCGGGGAATAATTTACCCTTCTTCCCAAATCTCATAACAACCTTCATGGGTAAAACCTTCACTAGAACCTTCTCCCCAACCATGTAAGACACATCACGGACCTTCCTGTCAGCATATCTCTTTTGTCTGAACTATGTTGCACGAAGACGCTCCTGAATCACCTTCACCTTGTCCAAAGCATCCTGCACTAAGTCTGTACCCAAAGGCCTAGCCTCACCCGGTTCAAACCAACCAACTGAAGATCTACACCGTCTCCTATATAAAGCCTCATATGGAGCCATCTGATACTCGACTGATAATTGTTGTTATAAGCAAACTCTACGAACGGTAGAAACTGATCCCATGACCCTAAAAATCAATACACAAGCACGCAACACGTCCTCCAATATCTGAATAATGCGCTCGGATTGCCCGTCCGTCTGAGGGTGAAAAGTTGTGCTCAACTCAACCTGCATACCCAACTCTCGCTGCACGGCTCTCCAAAACTATAAAGTAAACTGAGTAGCTCTACCTAAAATGATGGAAACTAGGACACAAAGCAAGCGAACAATCTTCCGGATATAAATTTCTGCTAATTGCTCTGAAGAATAGGTAGTACACACAGGAATGAAGTGCACGGATTTGGTCAGCCGATCCACAATCACCCAAATAGCATCGAACTTCTTCAAAGTCCGTGGGAGTCCAACTACAAAGTCCATGGTGATCCGCTCCCACTTCCACTCTGGAATATATATCTGCTAAAGCAAGCCACCCGGTCTCTGATGCTCGTATTTCACCTGCTGACAATTGAGACACCGAGCTACAAATCCCACAATATCCTTCTTCATTCTTCTCCACCAATAATGTTATCTCAGATCCTGGTACATCTTTGCGGTACTCGGATGGATAGAATACCGCAAGTTATGGGCCTCCTCCGGAATCAACTCCCAAAGCCCATCTACATTGGGCACACATATTCGGCCCTACATCCTCAATACTCCATCTTCACCAATAGTCACATCCTTGGCATCATTGTGGTGAACTCTGTCCTTAAGGACAAGCAAATGAGGATAATCATACTGGCGCTCTCTGATGCGATCAAACAAAGAAGACCGAGAAACCACACAACCTAAGACCCGATTGGGCTTCGAAATATCCAACCTCACAAATCGATTAGCCATGGCCTGAACATCAACTGCAAGAGGTATCTCCCCAATAGGAATATACGCCAAACTCCCCATACTCACCGCCTTCCTACTCAAGGCATCGGCCACCACATTGGCCTTTCTCGAATGGTACAAGATAGTGATATCATAATCCTTTAGTAGCTCGAACCATCTCCGCTGCCTCAAATTGAGATCCTTCTACTTGAACAAGTGCTAGAGGCTACGATGATCAGTAAACACCTCACAAGACACACCATAGAGATAATGCCTCCAAATTGTCAATGTGTGAACAATGGAAGCCAACTCCAAATAATGAACAAGGTAGTTCTTCTCATGGGGCTTCAACTGACGAGAAGCATAAGCAATCACTCTACCCTTATGCATCAACACACACCCAATACCATCCCTCGAAGCATCACAATACACTGTATAAGAACCTGAAGCTGATGGAATAACTAATACTGGAGTTATGGTCAAGGCAATCTTGAGCTTCTGAAAGCTTGTCTCACACTTATTTGACAACATGAAAGGAGCACCCTTTTGAGTCAATTTGGTCAAGGGTGATGCTATAGATGAAAATCCCTTAACGAACCAATGGTAATAGCCCGCCAAACCAAGAAAGCTGTTAATCTTAGTGTCTGAGGACGGTCTGGGCCAACTCTGAACCGCCTCTATCTTCTTCGGATCAACCTGAATACCCTCACTAGACACCATGTGACCCAAGAGAGCCACTGAACTGAGCCAAAACTCACACTTGGAGAACTTTGCATACAACTTCTCCTCCCTCAACCTCTGCAACACAACTCTGAAATGCTCCGCATGCTCCTCCTGACTACACGAGTACATCAGAATATCATAAATGAACACAATGACAAATGAGTCGAGATAAGGCCGAAACATGCTGTTCATCAAATGCATGAATGTTGCTAGGGCATTGGTCAGCCGAAAAGACATCACAAGGAACTCATAGTGACCATATCGGGTCCTGAAAGTTGTCTTAAGAATGTCCGAGTCCCTAATCTTCAACTGGTGATACCCTGAATGGAGATCAATCTTAGAGAACACCCTCGCTCCTTGAAGCTGGTCAAATAAATCATCGATACGAGGCGAAGGATACTTGTTCTTGATTGTGACCTTGTTCAACTGCCTATAATCACTGCACATCCTCATAGTGCCATCCTTCTTCTTCACAAATAGGACAAGCGTACCCCACAACGACACACTAGGCCGAATAAACCCCTTATCAAGGAGTTCCTGAAGTTGCTCCTTCAACTCCACCGATGCCATATGATACGGTGGAATAGAAATGGGTTGAGCGCCCGACACCAAATAAATACAAAAATTAATATCCCTATCTGGGGGTATGCCCGACAGGTCTATAGGAAACACATCCGAAAAGTCCCTCACTACCAGAACTGAATCAATAGTAGGAGTTTCTACACTAACATCCCTCACAAAGGCCAGGTAAGAAAGACAACCTTTTCCCAACCATCCGTTGGGCCTTCAAGAACAAAATCACCCTACTAGGAACAAAATCAGTCGAACCTCGCCACTCAATCCGTGGCACACCCAGCATAGCCAACGTCACTATCTTAGCATGACAGTCCAAAATAGCACGACATGGAGATAACTAATCCATGCCCAATATCACATCAAAGTCAACCATACTAAGCAACAAGAGATCCACTCGGGTATCCAAAACTCCAATAGCCACTACACACGACCAATGTACACGCTCCATAATAATAGTATCGCCCACCAGAGTAGATACATAAACAGATGAAATAAGAGACTCGCAGGCCATATCTAAATAATAGGCAAAATATGATGACGCATGTGAAAAAGTGGAAGCGGGATTAAATAATACAGAGGCATCTCTATGTCAGACTAAAACAATACATGTAATCATAGCATCCGAAGCAACAACATCTGGCCTGGCTGGGAGGGCATAGAAACGGGCCTGACCACCACTTGATCGACCTCCCCCTCTAGGGCAACCCCTAGCTGACTGACCTCTACCCCGAGCTGACTAGGCGGGTGAAGAAGTAACTGGTGCTGAAGTCGAAGGCTGACTCCTCTGCTAGGATTAACCTCCCATAATACAGGGACAGAACCTCTTGATATAACCCAAATCTCCACACTCGAAGCAACCCCTCGCAACAAATAGCGGTGGGGACTGAAGGGAGCCCTGAGCACCGGGATATCCACTAGAAGTATCAGGCACAGATGAGCCCTGAACTGATGGTGCCTGAGTCGAACTCTAAGCTAGAAGGGCATTAAGAGACGAGTGACCCTGCTGTGAACTGTGAGAACCATGGCCAGATGATTCACCATGATGGCCCAAATGGGATGGTTGAGCATTTCTGAATAGACGGCCTCTGTCGTGCTGAAGCTGACCTCCCAAAGGTACACCACCAAAGTTGCCAGATCCCCGAAACCTCTTGGCCTCCCTCTTATCTTGCTCCTGGTGGTGAACTGACTCTATCTCTCTAGCAATGTCAACCACCTCCTCAAAAGGAGCGCCAGATACTCTCTCTGGTCAGAAAAATCTGTAGCTGATAGTTGAGGCCATCAACGAACCTCCTGATCCTCTCCCTATCCATGGGAACTAGCCAGATATCATGATGGGCTAACTCGGAGAATCTCATCTCATACTGCGACACGGTCATATCCCCTTGACGTAGCTGCTCGAACTGCCTGCGCAGATCCTCTCTGCGGGAATGCAGTATATACTTCTCTAGGAAGAGAATAGAGAACTGATGTATGTAAGGGGCAGTGCACCAACAGGCCTACGCCTCTTATAAGCCTCCCACCAAGTAAAGACAGCTCTAGAAAACTAAAAAGTAGTAAATGAGACCCCCCAGTCTCCAGAATACCCGTTGTACGTATCATCCTCTAACACTTGTCCAAGAAACCCTAGGCATCCTCGCCCTATGCACCACTAAAAGTCGGAGGCTAAAGTCTACCAAACCTCTCCAATCAATGTTGCTCATCATCAGGCATATCTGGAACCACATAATCCTGAGCAGGTGCAACTTGCTGGGCTGGTGGTGCCTCCGGTGTCTACAGTCCCTAAACAGCCTGCTCGGGTGTATGGGCGGTGGGAGTCTCAGTGCCTCCCCCGGCCTAAAAAGTAGCTGCTGTAGTAGAAATTGCGACTGCCTGAGCAAGACTGGTGCACACTGACAGAATTTGATCCAAGGTCTCCTGGAGACCCGGAATAACAATAGGCATGGTCGGTGCCTGAGCTGGTGCTATTGGAGCATCCCTCGTTGGAGCCTGATCATGAACTGGGGTGGCGAGTGGATCTGCAAGTGCTTCCCTAGCTGTTGTACGGACTACATCCCTACCCCTACCACGGCCTCGACCGCATCCTCGGCCTCTAGTGGTCCCAACTGGTGGTACTAGTGGTCGTCCGTCCTGACCGGTAGCATGTGTCCTCACCATCTGTGAGAGAATAGAATAACAGAAGTTTAGTTCGAGAATCAATAGATTCACACGAGAAGAATTCAAGAATGTGAAGTTTTTCCTAAAGGTTCTGCAACCTCCCGAGGATAAGTACAGACGTTTCCATACCGATCTACGAAACTCTACTAAACCTGCTCATGACTCGTGAGACCTATGTAACCTAGGCTATGATACCAACATGTCATGACCCAAAATCCGACCCGGTCGTGATGGCACCTATTGTGAAACAAGGCCAGCCAACTTATTTCCAATTACTCCATATTTCATTTAAAACTTAAGAAAAACAATATTTTTAACAGAAATTCGATAAAAGGTAAAAGTAGAAATCAAAACAAGCGGAAAGAAAGTACAAGCCCAACCTCGGGTGTAACTAAGTCATCAGCAAAATACTACAACTGTTCGAAATAAACAAGGCTGCATAGTCTGAGAATATCCAACAAATGTACTAAGAGAAAGATAAGGAAGGAGAAGGCGGAACTGCGATCGCCAGGTAGATACCTCGCAATCTCCAAGGAAAAGGTCTCCAACTGATATGATCAGTAGCCACTACCGTGACCCGAGATACCTGGATCTGCACACAAGGTGTAGGAGGTAATGTGAGTACACCAACTTAGTAAGTAACAAGTCCAAACTATGGACTGAAAGGTAGTGACGAACCAAACCTCAACAGATATACAAATAACTGTAAGAAAAGTAGACATGCTTGCAGTTCAAGTAAAAGCTTAATAGTAAGTAAATACAATATGACCAGTATGGAGTATAAATATCAGGAAATCTCTAAGTACCAATGCACAAAGGGCATGGTCAATGTTTTGTATGCCTTCACTCATAAGTGCTCAACCACTCAGTACTGTATATGTCCATCCGGCCTAGGGAAGATCCATCCCGAAATATATATACATCATTGACCGGAGTCATCCAGTACCGAGGAAGGCCATTCCAGCCCTAAGGAGAATATCCATCTCCAAGTATCGATACTTCGGAAAAGATCCATATCCAGGGAAGATCCATCCCTCAATATCATCAACTGCGCTCACTGGGGGTGTAAAGACTCCGAAGGGGCTTCTCTTAGCCCAAGCGCTATATCAAGCCAATGAAGGCATGATCAATATCTCAATGCGACGTGTAGCCCGATCTCATATTGTCACTCAATATCAGGCTCTCAGCCTCACTCAGTCTTTACTCTCCAGTCTCACACATACGAGCTCAAAAATGTCATGATACTAGCCCGACCAATGATATGATATGTCAAATAGCAATAATCGAGACTAAGGCATGATATAATATGCATGAATATGATTGAGTACAGAATATTAATGAAGCTAATGACATGACAGCAAGAAATGACCTCTCGGGTCTCAACAGTGTTGGCGTGAAGCCTTAACATGATAATTAGCATGATTTGCATCTCATTAACTTAATCACATAAATACAACACAGATATCAGCATGAAAGAGTCACTAAGCGGTGCCATGGAATGACCCAAGCCGCAATTCTCACGGTGCACGCCCACACGCCCGTCACTTGGCATTTGCGTCACCTCAATAGTAATCCTAGAACACATAGTTGTAGGTTTCAAACCCTCAGAACCAAGTTTGGAAGCGTTACTTACCTCAAGCCAGGCCAAAACTCTAGCCCGTGATGCCCTTGCCTCTCGTTTCGGCCTCCAAGTGCCCCGAATATAACCAAAATTAGAAATATAACACTAGTATATGCTAAGGGAACAAAGCCCACATGAAAATAATCAAATTACATCAAAAATCCCGAAATTGGTCAAGCCTGACCCCTAGGTCCACGCCTCAGAATCCGATAAGAAGCACATAAATAGAATCTTTATCCTCCCACGAGTCCATACATACCAAGAACATCAAAATCGGACCTTAAATGGCTCCTCAAATTCTCAATTTACACTCTCCAATTTTAAGTCCTAATTCCCCAATTTTTGGCTTTAAATCCCACTAATTTCATGTCTAATTAGTTCGAAATCATCATAGAATCGAGTATTGCGTTCAAAAAATGTTACCTCCAAGTGTTTCCCTTCGAATCCCTCTCAAAAAGCTTCAAATCCGGCCAACAATGGTGAGATATGGCCTAAAAATTGCGAAGATGGCTATTTAAACATTCTGCCCAGGTAAATTTCCTTAATCGCGATCGCGAAGAACAAACTTTGTTGACTGAGAAATAAACCCCTATGCGAACGCGTCACTCTCCACGCAAACGTGATACACAACTCTCTTACTCCTACGTGATCGCGGACCAGGGACCGCGTTCGTGATGAACAAATGCGTGGTCTAGCTTTGGTCTACTTAACCTTATGCGAATGTGACTTAACCCACGCGTTCGCGATGCTTCACCTGATCCACTATCGCGATTGCATCCCTTAACATGAGAACGCGGAGAACAAACTTGACTGCCTCCACAAATGCTCTATGTGATCGCGAGCCTCCTCGCGCGATAGCGAAGAAGAAACCTCTACAACAAAACTGAAAGAAAATCTGCAACTCTCAAAACCACAAACTTGATCCGATAACCTCAGGAAACTCACTCGAGGCCCTCGGGACCTCAACCAAACATGACAACACATCCCATAATATTGTTCAAACTTGTTCACACCTTCGGAATGCTCAAAACAACATCAAAATATCAAATCACACTCGGATTCAAGCCTAAGAATTCCAAAAACTTCCGAATTCCGAATTCAATCAAAAAGTCTATCAAACCTTGTCCGAATGACCTGAAATTTTGCACACACGTCCTAAAATGACACAACGGACCTACTTCAATTTCCAATTTTGCCAATTCAAGCCTAAATTTACCACGGACCTCCAAATTACATTTCGAACACGCTCCTAAGTCCCAAATAACCTCATGAAGCTATCCGAATCATAAAAACTAAATTATGAGATCGTTGTATATGGCTAAAATCAGAGAGCCCGATTTTATGATTATAGTAATATCCTACAGCCCGTTGTCGGGAGGCCCGAGACACAGTTAGACGCCCGACCTTGACGGTTCCATATGCTCTACCTCAGGGTAGAGTAAATCGGCGGCTATGATGAACGAGTGGGAGATTCCCAAGGCACGTGACTAAAGCTGACCAAGTCTATTAGACTAGTTCAAGCCCGTACCATGGCATTAAATGGCTCTATCAGCCATATATCTTTGTAATAAACGCATTTGTACTATGTTGGGATTCCCCCTGGTATATAAAGGGGACCATTGTCATTTTGTAACACAAGACATTCAATATTCAATACAAGAATAAGAACATTCTCTGCTCTCTAACTTAAATACATTCTCCCTTAATTCTACTATTTACATTTACTCTGTTCCATTAATTGTTCTTTGTTTATTACTCATTATTGGTCATAAAGAGCCTTCATCAAAGCTCTCAATATTGTTAGTCCTTCATCGGTTGCCCACAACTTAGAACCTAGATCGACCTCGAGGCCCTATATAACCTGGCTCGAGGCCCCAATTCTCAGCCACTCGGTTTGCTTAAACATACTGCTTTCGAGTTCTTATCTTATTTTCTATTCTCACACTTAGCATCTACTACTTAACAACTAGCATAAAAATAAATCATGTATTTTTAGAACCACAAAATCAAATCTAATTGTAATTACCATTTTCAAGGTAAACAGTTAGGCGACCACCATGGGGCTAAAAATAATAGTGGTTGTTTTCTTACTGGTTTACTGCATAACGCAATTTATTCTTCACACTTTTTCTTGTCCAAGAATCTTTGATTTCAGGTCAAAATGTCTAACTCAGTAAACGCACATGAAAACAACGGTCTTGAGGACCATGGAGCAAATGGTATAGATGTTCTAGGTATTGGTGTGTGACCATGAAACCCTAAGATGCACCAGAACCAATTCTCGTGGATGTGGTCTCGCACAACGCCCAACACATCGATATAAGCTCCCATACCAACAGGTGTATACATCAAGAAAACCAACAAGAAGATCAGTAAATCTCAGTGCGAGGGGAGAAAGAGGTTAGCCTTCATGTTATTTTTGAAATGTTACAAGCACAACAGCTGGCGATTGCTCAACTGCAAAGCCACCAAAAAACTCCAAGCACACTAGCACCGGAAACAGATCCTTGAGCCGAACAGGTACCGGAAAGATCGAGTAACAATGGGTCATCAGCCGACCCTGCTATTATGAAGATGCTCGAGGACCTCACAAAGAGGATTGAATCGAGTGAAAAAATGATAGTACCTAATGACAAAAAGGTGGAGACTTACAATTCAAGGGTTGACCAGATCCCGGGCGCACCCCCGATCCTGAAGGGTGTTGATTCAAAGAAATTTGTACAAAAGTCATTCCCATCAAATGCCTCTCCAAAGACCATCCCGAAGAAATTCAGAATGCCTAAACTTTTGAAGTACAACGGAACCTCGGACCCCAACGAGCACGTCACTACTTACACGTGTGCGGTGAAAGGAAACAACTTGAGGGACGATGAGATCGAATCCGTCCTGCTAAAAAAGTTCGTAGAAACACTCTCGAAAAGGGCCATGACGTGGTATCACAACCTAGCTCCAAATTCAATAGACCCATTTGCCATGCTGGCAGATTCTTTCATAAATGCACATGCCAGTGCCATCAAGGTGGCTACAAGGAAATCCGACGTCTTCAAAATCAAACAAAGAGAAAACGAGATGTTGCAGGAGTTCGTATCTCGCTTTCAAATAGAGCGAATGGAATTACCACCAGTCCTCAATGACTGGGCAGTAGAGGCCTTCACCCAAGGCTTGAATGAATGAAGCTCGGTGGCTTCGAAGCAGCTGAATCAGAATTTGGTTGAGTACCCCACCGTGACTTGGTCGGATGTCCACAACTGATATCAATCAAAAATTAGGGTCGAGGATGACCAACTGGGAGCCCCCTCTGGCTCGGTATATCCAAGCAGACTCCTAGAAAAGGAGCCAAAGCTAAACAAGTAAAGCTACCAACCATACACTGAAGATAGGAGAAACGCCCCAAAGCATAACATACCCTGAAATGATCTAAGGATAGATCGAGGTCAGAATCCTCGGGGACTTGTGAGCAGAGCCAGATTCGATAGACATATAGGACCGACAGAGGCACCACGCTTATCGGAATACAACTTCAACATTGACGTTTCAGACATTGTATTTTCCATCAGTAAAATCAAAGACACCAGGTGGCCAAGACCCATACTATTAGTTCTGTCGCAGAGGAACCCCAACTTAGTGTGCGAATTTCATGCCACACACGATCATAGGACCGAAGAGTGCAGACAGCTCCGAGAAGAAATAGCCCAGCTACTCAACAAAGGGCACCTCCGAGAGTTCCTTAGCGACTGAGCCAAAAATCAGTTTCGGGAAAGAGAGGCGAGTAGGAAAAATGAAACAGATGAGTTGCAACATGTCATCCACATGATCGTTGGAGGGATCGACATCCCGCAAGAACCCATTGTGAAATAAACAAGAATATCCATCACCAGGGAAAAATGGACTCGAGGTTACATACCTGAGGATGCTCTCACATTCAGCAATGAGGACATCGAGACCCTGTCTCAGCCTCATAACGATACACTAGTAATTTATTTTTCTTGTGAATACATTTCAAATTAAACGTGTACTTGTGGATCCAGGTAGCTCGGCCAACATTATCAGGTCAAGGGTGGTAGAGCAGCTTGGACTGCTTGACCAAATCGTGCCTGCCTCTCGATTCCTCAATGGATTCAACATGGCGAGCGAGACAACAAAAGAGGAACTTACCCTGCTAGTCAACGTGGCCGGCATAACACAAAATTTCAAGTTTTATGTCATCGAAGGAAACATGAGATACAACGCCTTTCTCTAAAGGCCATGGATATACTGCATAAGAGAAGTACCATCGACCCTTCATCAAATGATGAAGTTTCCGACAAAGGACGGAATAAAAACCGTGTATGGGGAACAACATGCAGCGAGGGAGAGGTTTGCAGTGCACAACGTGGCACCAACATCGATGCCTTCAACATAGAAGGAGCCAAAGGATAAGCAAACATTGAATTAGCAATCACAAGACACATTCTCCGCTACAGCTGAATAAAACAAGCAAAGGACCATGTCGTGTCCCTGAAACAAATGTTTGAAGTATATCGAGGCTCAAAGCGTCATCACCACCAAGGTATAAACATCTCCCTTTTTATTTACATCTTACACTAACCTTTGTGCAGATGCCCGATCATAAAATAGTCGAAGCGCTGTCCAGCCCGAAGACCTTAAGGTTTCAAAGAATACGTTGCACTCTTTTCCTTCGATCAGGTTTTATCCCAAAAAGGGCTTTACCGACAAGGTTTTTAACGAGGCAACATCTATATGCTACCTAAGGAGAATTTCACAAGTGTTCAAGGCTTCTCTTCAATCAACATCGAACACTAGGGGGCATCCCCCCAAAAGATCACTTTCTTGAAGAAGTCAAGATGAGCCAAAAAGAGTCTCAATGGGAAAATGATGTGTCGGGCCAAACGGTCGAATGAACCATGTCTGCATAGACTAATTGAGCCCTTGACGGCAAAAACATGTATACTTGTGCCAAGTAATCAAAGAATATTTTCTCCTCTATCAAAATTCTTTACGCTTCAAAGAGGTATGCTACTTTTATAAGAAACGGCTAGAGAGCCAGAATTTCCCGAACGCTCGGGGACTGATGCCAAAAAATCGAGGCCACATGACTTTCGGGTCAGAAACATCGAACTCGTAAGCCCTTAATGAGGCAATACCGAGTTTACAAGGAACTACTCCAGAAACCAAGAAACTTTTGATGACTCGGGGACTTTCACTAACTATCACCCCCATTAATTTGTCGAAAACCCGAGGCTATAAGACCCCATGTGGGAAACCTCGAGCTCATAAAACCTTCATATGGCAACACCAAATCTGTAAGACCTCAAGAAAGGCGTGAATTATACTTGTACCAAGTAACCAAATCTATAAAACCTCAAGCAAAGCGTGAATTATACTTGTACCATGTAACCAAATCTATAAGACCTCAAGTAAGGCATGATAAAATTTATAAGACCTTGCAAAAAGGCATCATCCCGATCTTAAAGTTAAGGCTATATATTTGAACTTGTAAGACCCCTAAAAAGGCATACCCTCGATATAGACGCCGAAACTACTTCACTCGGGGAGTGAAGGCTACGGCCAAATACAATGACTACGGTCACAAGGCTATACCATCCAAACTAACATGACTCGGGGACACCCGACTGTCGCTATAAAATCACAGGCCTTCAATTACTTCGAAAAAACTTCAAAAAGAACTGGTTAAGCAGGCTACCCTCAGCATAAGCAAAAGAGCTTCGATCATATCAGCTCCAAACAATAGGCTTCGAAGCAATCCATCCATCGAGCGAAACCTCCCAAGGTGCTCATTTATCGCTACATAACGGCACACAATCGAGGTTCTTATCGAACCATCGAAGAGTCGAGAGAACACAAAAACTTCAAAAACTATTTAGCGAGGGAAAAATAAAGCCTACATAAGAGGTCATACCGACCCAATGTATAAGACCCACTGTCGCCAGCTTAAAATTAAAGGTCGCACCGACCCAATGCATAAGATCCATAGTCACCAGCTCAAAATTAAAGGTTGTACCGACCTAACGTGTAAGAGCCTAAGAGCCAACTTAAAATTCAAAAACTTGAGGGTCAATAAGCTCGAGTCAAAATCCGACTCGAAGACTAAGCCCGAAACAGTTAACTAAAAATGCCTAAAGGCAAATGCGTAAGAGCCCAGATGCCAGCCTACATTTAGTAAGAGCCTAAGCGCTAGCCTATATTAGAGGTCGTACCGACCCAATGCATAAGTGCCTACGAGCTAACCCAACAAGCCTCAGGGCCGATTTGCAAATCTAAGGGTTTTACCACGAAATCCAGTTCACCTGTTCAATCATCGGCGAATGTATAAATTCAAAACAAAGAAAGACATACACAAGCACAGGGAAACACATGAAAGATGAAATCGAAAGGTTTTTCTTTTATACGCATACACGGAAAAATACAAAAAGCTCCATTTACAAAGTTCTCTAAGAACACTGTGCAAAGAATCAAAAGAAAAAGGCCTAGTCTATTTTCCCCTCGGGGATTGCGGCCTCATCGACCTCTTCCTCATTATCTTCGGCATCAGACAAGAGGAACCTGGCGTCGTATTCATCCGCTTCTTGGCCGCAACATGGGCATCTATCTGATCCCTTAGCTCATTACACTCATGGTTGGCCTGACCAACCTCACCCCAAAGGCATTCCAAATCCTCTGTCTTACTCTGCAACTGAGGTATCAAAATATTAATCTCTAAGGATAGAAGAAGGAGCATGCATTCCCTCAGAGCAAAAGTTACCTGTTTCTCAAGGTGGCTTTTGTAGTTTAGGCTTCGATTCGCCTCAAACCGAAGGTGCCTCAATTATTTTCCCCTTTCAATCACAAAGAAGCCTGAAGGATTTCTCCCTATCCAGCACTTTCCTTAACCGAGCTTCACAGTGGAGCAGCTCGTACTTGAGCTTGTCAAAGGCCTACAAAAAAGAAGCTCAATGAGAAAATGAAAATGTAAAATTAGAAGATCAACAAAGTCGACCAAATCTCACCACAGAACAAAGCCACTGAGCCTCCTCAAAGGTTGAGCGTGCACCTACTCGCCTGGACTCATCGACCCCAATTGAACCGATCTCGATGGAGACACAGTCACTCGAGACCCCGCTTGATTTAGGCGGCCCTGGTGTCGAACATCCCTTAAAGTAGCTCCGAGGGGGGGCAAGGACGGCGGCTGAACACCTGTATCCCTCGACCTTCGGTGGTAAATGAAGATGCGGCAAGAGAGGAACCACTTTTCCAAGGCTAGAAGCCTCAGATGCCGCAGGATCAGCAGATACATCTTCTTTGAGCCTTCGAGAAGGGCTTGCCTCACTATGAGAACCCTCTTCCTTCAAGGACTCCTTCCGTTTGTTATCAGTCCTCGATCCTAAAGCCGACGATTCTTCCTCCTCCTCGAGGGGGAACGACCTCATCTTAGAAAAATCTCCAATGCGTGCGGTGACGGAGTTAGTACACACAAAAGAAAGTACCTTTCAAAGAAATCAAGCCACACACCACGTACCATGATGTTTTGCCTCCTATCTACCATTGGCCAGATCTCGCCACTTACGCTCATCATAAGTCAAGCAAGCTTCCAGGTTTCGAGACCAATCAGTAAGGTTGGGAACCTCGTGTGGCATCCACGGGATTGCTACAAAAAAGAAAAGAAATAGAAAGCATCTTTACAAAGTCCGCCTTCACCATGGAAAAAAATAATAAGAACACAAGTGTACCACTTACGTGTGAAATTACATTTCTCAGGAAATGGAATGGACTTTGTGGAGATAATATCGACAGTCCACACTCGGACAAAATGACTCATCCACCCTCGGTCCCCATCTTCTTCATTGCTGGCAACAAAGGGCTGAGTGGATCGACGTCATACAGTAATCAGGCTTCAATGATGTAAGGGCCAGTACAGTCTAAGAAGATGACTGAGGGTGAACTCGAGCTCGGCCTTATCTGTAAAATACCTTATCATCAGCACTATCCTCCAAAACAATGGGTGAACCTATGCCAGGCTAACTCGACATCTCCTACAAAATTCGAGCACGACTCTATCGATGAGGCCCAACGCAAAAGGGTACGTATATACGTTCAAAAACCCCTCGACATGAGCCATGATGCTCTCTTCAGGGAAAGGTACATATAGTACAACTTTTTCTCCCCATCCGTAGTCTTTTCTAACTACGTCGAGGTGCTCCTCCCCTATTAAGGAAATAAACCTTGATGCATGCTCCCGATGACCCTGAACATTGGGAGGTCTCTCTAATGCAAAGTCCCTCCTCGTAACAAAGCACCTCGAGGTTAGCTCACCAGATCCCGGTGGTGTACCACCGATTGAGTGCGAAGCAGAGGCGGAAATCTCCTCTCCTCGATAAACGGGTTTGGACGTAGCAGACATGGCTACGATAAAATAAGAAAATGGAAGGTAAAGGCTTGGGCGAAAGCTTTTGAAATGGTAATAGAACTAGCACAAAAAAGAGCTCTATAAAAGGGATGGTTACTCAAAGCAGTGGAGTCCTCAGATAAGAAATAAGCAAATGCATAGATAGAGCAAGCAGCGATTGTTCGCCTATCTTGAAGGCCAATTAATTCTGACCATATCAGTGCCATTTTTGAGAAAGTATACCGGTGGGACCACCTCGGTCGCTTCACAACCGTGGCACATAAATGATATTACCACACAGCGCTCGGGAGCCGTTGTGACCTCGAGGGTTTTTGTTATTACAAGTATCAATCCTAAAAAGCTATCAACCTAATCTCGAGATGGTGCCTGATCTCAAGGGTACCAACAATCCAAGTATGGTCTCCGAAAAGACAACATCAAAATTCACCAGACTAATTTTACATAAGCGTTGAAAATAAATTTGAAGATTTGAAGCAAAAAAATTTTCTTACATTGCCAAAAATATATTTACAAGGGGTGTCTTTACAAGACTTTTTCCCCCGAGAAATTCATACACAAAAGAGAAAGGAAGACGACGTGGGTCTATTCATCATCGTCACTACTCTCCGGATCATCTCCAGAACCCTCATCCGAAGTGGCCGAGAATGCCGATTCTTCCTCCAAGTCTCAGTCTTCCTCAATCTTAGCTAAGATATCAGTGCCTTTAGCACTTTCTTCCTCGCGAGCTTGCCTCCTTGTCTTTGCACGAGCGTAAGCGATGGCCCAAGTTAGCTTCTGCTCGGCCTTCTCTGATATCTCTCGGGCTCGTTCATTCGTAGTAGCAGCATCTTTCATCTATAAAGATGCATTTTCTTCGGCCTCAGCCTTAGCCACAAAAAGTATCGCAGCATCCTTCTGAGCACTCCAAAGAAGACCCTCGATCGATGCCAACTCTGTCCACAAAAGGTCTCTTTCCGAGGTCATGGCCTCATTTTGCCTCCTCAGCCCGAGGATCTCCGCATTCTTGGAAGCAACCTCTTTCTGAAGTTTCCCCACGAGGGCATCCTTTTGCCCGATCTGCAAAGGAAAAAATAAGTCAGTAAACATCAAATTATAAGAATGATGAACGAGTTCATGTATACCGTGTTACCTGCTCAGAAAGGCCAGCCTTTTCTCGGCGCACTCCTTCCAAATTCGCCTAAAGCCCGCTCAACTCCTCCCCCTTTTGGGCAGAGGAGGCCGTCGACTCCTTCAGCTCCGAGGTGAGCTTCACGATCTCCTTCCCACAGCATGAAATCTCGTCTCGAAGCCTAGAAAAGGCATGGTCATACATTTTCTTAGTCTGCAACAAAACAGAGAAGTTAGAAAAACAAAGGCAAAAAATTTGAAGCACTAAAATATGCCAAAGAATATTTACCTACTGGTGAAGCCTTTCCGCCTCCTCGAGAGCGATGGGAGCATCAAGATCAATGTCCTCGTCAACACCGTTGAGGAGGTTTTTGAGCACATCTTCCCCTCTATGGGAAGCCCCATATCAGCGGTAGCCGGGTCCTGTGCATCCCTAAATTCCCCCGGTGAGTACGAATGGCCAAAATAAATCCACCCAGGGCATTAAGTTCTCTATTGTCTCATCTTTCCCCCAAGAAGCTTCGGGTCCAAGCTTTCCAGAGTCACCAGCAGCGGGATCATCAGCGCGGACTATACCATGTCTGACTTGGAACTTGGGGGTTGTGCCCGCACCCTCCTTGAGGGTCTCCTCAGCATGGGTTTGGTCTATATAGACCACCCCCAATTCGGCGGCTTTCCGCCAAACAACTTGCGAAGCATCTACACCTCGCCTCATCCTTTGTACCAAAGGGACTTTCTCATCATCATCACCTCCATCCTTGGCATGGGGACTTGCCGCAGCAACCTAAGTCGAGACTTTGGCGTCGGTCCAAGGCATTTGAACTTTAGGTTTCTCTAATTTGGGAGACGCAACCGATACCCTTTTCTTCCTCTTCTTTCCCTTATCGGGCTTCGAGGTCCCTTCCTCACCATCAAGAGACGGTCTCATCAGCACTCCATCCCCGAGGCCTACACAAGCGTGATATATCAAACTTACCACCAAACTTACCACCATAAAAAATATTCATAAGGAAACATGGTGAAGATAGAAGTAAAGAGCATACCGTGGTTCTTGGCCTACCACCGCATTTTGTCCAAGTCACGCCAAGAATGATCGAGATAAGGGAAAGCAAAATCCAACTATCTAATCCATCCCAATAGGTTCTGAACCGCACCAGGGTACCAAATGGTGGCTGCATAATCAAAAGAAAATCATTTTTTCAAAAGAGGATGAAAAGGATATAAAATATGTTCGAGGTGGGGGAACTTATGGTTCATATTCCACTCCTCCGGGAATGGAATCCTAATAGCCGGGATAATGTTCGAGGTCCTCATTCGGACAAACCGGCACATCCACCTGTCGCACCCCCTTTTACTCGCGAAATCGGGTTTATGACAATTTGGTTGGGACAACTCTTTCCTTTTGGGAAAGGGGTTTGCATTTTTGAAGAATCGCTACCTAACGATTTAAGGTGCGTTAGGGCACTTATAGGGTTCATTTATAACTACGTTTGGTAACCTGAGACAGGGTAAGGGCTTGAAATTATCCAAAGGGGAAGGTGTTAGGCACTCCTCAGGATCCACTAGTGTGGTTCCCGGCCAAACAGTTTTTGTGAATTTGTACAAGTAGCCAAATAAGCAAGTATGGTTCAAATAGTAGGGGATTAAAGCTTAAGAACACAGATGTTTGAAAAGAAATTAATGAAAAGCAAGAGTTTAAAAATAATTACAATCTAAGCACATTTGTGACTGTAAATGGGGGTGTCCTAGGTTTATTTATAATATGGATCACATCAATGCAATACCCGGTATGACACTCCTCAAAGAGGGGCTACATGTGGTATTAACACACCGGTCATCATGTCCATATCTACCCTTTGCCTCCCCCTGAAGGTAATTAAAGCGAGGGTTGGTTTCGACCCCTATTACCCGTCCCTTCCTATCAGTCCTGGAGGAATTTAGGACTCCTATCCTATAAGAAGGGGGTTCTATGCGGACCCTCAGGTTTAAAGGCTACTAAGGCGACGTATAATAAACAAGTAGGACTTCAATTAAGGGGAGCATGGAAGACAAATGAAAGGCTCAAATATACCTCCACATATAGTACACACAAACAGCATGACTCATACACAATTAAGGTCTAAATTCAGATTCTAAGCATGGTATCTAGTGATAACAACAGAGTCATATTTATAAAATAACTCAAACAAGAAGTCCTAATCAGGCTTGCCTATTGATTTTAACATGCTGACAGTTAAATAAAGACGGTTCTGGTTTTATTTAAGTTAATTACCTAAGGCTTGCCTATGCATAAAATAATATGCAGCAGTTACCAGAATCATTGAAACAGTTTGGAAGTTATTTTAGCTAAAGCATGTTGTTCTAAATGTTGCAAAGACATGCAGGGATTGTGACCAGTTTCACTTAAACATGATAATCAAACATGAGGCTGTTTTATGTCCTTTTTCATGCATCATAAATTTAACTAGGTGTAACTGAGCGAGTGTGAACGAGATCCTAAAACAGGGTATCTAACGTGCACATATGAAAAATGCAGAATGATTGAAGAATATGCATAATTCCTAGAGCATGGTTTCTAAATGCCCAAAGAGTTACATCATGATTTCAAGGTGTGCAGGATCAACAGTTTCAGGTTGATGCTATTATTTAGCCTAAAGCAGGATTTCTAAGTGGTAAAGTGAAGCCAAATGAGATGTTGAAACAGTAAACCTAAGAACATGGTATCTAATACATGACATACTTTGAATATGTTGATCTTACACATGGATTCTAATGCACATATAGGAAATGTAAACCTAAGACATGGTTTCTACCCATTGATGTTGATAGCATACATAACTACCCTCCCCTTTTCACTAGTCAGCCCCAATACTTGTTTACCACAGATTGTTACAGATCAATACTGAAATGAATTACATAAGTAGAAAAGAAAAATAAAAAGTTACACTATAGAGAGCCTGAAAACAGGCCCAGATTTCTAGGACCTGATTAAGACTTCCTCTCTGAGTTATATAATAAATCTAACTCCAACACCTCAAATGCCAAGATTGTTTCATAACCTTTCTCATATCCGGGTGTTTCCGAGTTCCCTAAGGACCTCAAGGGATCCCAGACAGTGCTCACACCCAGATTTTGTAGCCAAAATAGAGTAAGTGCAGTGTGGAAAGGCCAGCTTTCATGTGTCCAAGTTCAGAGGGAGCTCAAGGGTCCCAAGGCAAGGCTCACACAAAAGGGGTATAACTTAGTGGTCTAAGAGTAGAGTGAGAGTGCTTGTCATAGTATTGAAAAGATTTAAGTAAGAAAACAGTTTTGAAAAGGGTAAGTAAGAAACAATTTTAAAAAAGAGAGACTTAATGACAAAGTTAACTGATGAAAATAATTTGAAGGAGTATGCATACCAATCTCAGAACAAAGTCAGCATCACAGCAAGGGCCAGGAATAGTCCAGCAAACACAAGCAAGGGAATGGGATCGAAGGGACAAATAGGGAGCATGTAAGGGCAAACATGTAGCAGGCAGGAACATATACAAGCACACAATCATAAACTCCTACAGGTTCGGAGGATCAGGAAGATAGTAGGGTATTGGGTTAATTTAACGTATCAACATCAAACAACTGAGATCATGCTCAAACCAATCATGGGGATTCACTTAAGAAGCATGTACTAAGTATATAGAAACATGTTGTTCATTGACAAGTAAGGCACAACTTGACATGTAGAGGGAATTTAGGATCCTAATTACATGTTTGAACAGCACAATAGTAAATAAAAGTTTATCAGAAACACAAGGACTTATAACAATAATAGAAACATGTTGGTTTGAGGACTGAAATCTGAATTAGAACATACCAGTGAAGTGAAGAAAGCAAAACACAAAGCAGAAATAAGAGAGGTGCAGTAGTTAGGCTTGGCTTGCAACCGACTAGCTTAGAATAGTAGCAAGTAGCACAGAAGAGAGAATAGAGAGTTTTAGTTATGTGAGTGAGAGTTGAATAGATTTTTTTATTTTTTTCGTCTTTGCTAAGACTGCAGAAGAGAGTCATTTATATAGTAGTTTGAAAACTGGTTAAAATATGGCAAGAATCAATTCTTCAGTAATTATAGAACTCAGTATAAACAATTGGTTCGAACCCCCTTTTAATTAAGGGAGTTAGTGTAAATGGTAAAGAGCAGGTGACAAGTAAGGAAAGAAATCATACACGGCTGGAGTATAACAAATAAGGAAAGATTTCAAAATAGCATCAGTATAGAACAGGTAATTAAGGCTAGGTTCAGAAAGTTTTCAAACTAAGGAAACAATCAGTAAGAATTAAGTAGCAATGCAGACAAGGCAAGGAAAAATTAATTAAGGCAAGCAACTAATCAAATTAAGTAGAAAGGTAGGAGTCGGGGGGTCCAAAGGAAAATATTCAAATCACACCAAGTAATAAGGAATTCAGAATCAATCAAGGAGAAAGTCATGGAAAAGTGTCAGCATTTTTAACATATAAATAGAGTAAGACATGGGTAGTCAAGAGTTGGCACACAACTCTAGCAAAACATGAAGATTAAACGATACTGAATTAGTGAGAGAGATGCAAGTCTTGATCCGAACAGTCAAGACGAACACAAATACATAGAATTGGTGTAAGTCTAGGCTGAGAAACTCAGTAGAAGCATATCAAGGCAAGGCAGTCACAAGAAATCATAAGAACTCAAAAGAAACATTAGAATCAGTAAGTCATCCTAATACACAGAAATCAAACGAAGAACCCTAAAAATTAGGGTTTTTGACATAGGCTAGTTATGGTCAAGGAAGAACTCAACAAAATCATTCAAAACACATAGACACAAGGGATTAACCACTTAAAACCAGAAAGCATTTCGAAGAAAAGGATTTTCAGAAACCCTAGTTTAGGAAGATGACAAGCCACTCGAAAATCATGAGATTTTCCATAAAAACAAGTAAAAATAAGTTCGATCCTTCTCATATCTGTACAGATCTAAGAAGTTTAAGAGACGAAATTAGCGTTTTCAACAGAATAACTTGAATAGAGGAGAAAGCTTAAACAAACGTTACATAGAGACTCGCAGATTAATACAAAAATCAGAAGAAAGAAGCATTTTTGAAAAGGTGTTTAAGAACCCTAGTTCGAAGATGAAGAGTTACTTTAGAAAAATCGGAAAAACCTTTGAGGAAAACAACAACAGCTCATAATATACACTGATCTAAGATAGATCGAAAGGAAATTGGAAAATCTTAATAGTTAGGGGTTCAGAGAAACCAGAGAAGATGAGAAAAACTTAAAGTGTTACCGGTTTTAGGCGAAAAAGTTATAGATCTTACTCGAACAGCCTGAGGTGGCCGAATATGGCATGAAGGACCATGGGTAGGAGTTGAACCGCTCCAGGTTCACCTGAGGACCTTAGAGTAGTGTCAAACCGGCGTGGGGTGAAGCAGAGGCCAGGAGATGATGAGAGGCCATGGTTTTCGACGAGGGAGGTGGCCGGAGAAGGTGGACAGGGTCCATCGGAGAGGAAGGGAGAGGAGAAAGTTCTAGAAAGAACTAGAGATAGAGAGATGGAGATAGAAAGACCAGTTGAGAGAGAATGAGATGGGGGAAATAAGAGATGGGGGTATTCATTAGGGTTTAATATGGTTTGGGGGGATCTGGACCGTTGATTAGAATTGATCAACAGTCCAGATTGGACCAGGGATTGTGTCGGGTATGGTTTGGGTTTGGGCTTTGGTCTAGTGGGTTATATAATTGGGTTGGTATCTGATTCAATTAGGCTAGAATTGAAAATGGAATTGGCTATTTGTTAAATACCCAATTAAAATTAGATAAATAATTAATAAAAATAACTAATAATTGGATAAAATGAAACTAAAGCCAAATAGGTAAAATTAAGGTAATTAACTAGTATTAAAAATATAAAATAACTGATTACTAAATTTAAAATAGCATAAAGTGTACAATTAGGCTATAACTGCAAAATTATTGTAATTATAGCCAAACAATGCCAAATTGGCTAATTTATGAAATAATTAAATCCTAATAGGATAACAAATGATATATTAAGCTAAGAAATACTTTAAAATTACTTGTAATATAATTTATGAATAATTATTTGATATAAAGTATTGAATAAATTAGAAAATAAATTGATAATAATATGGAAAATTATGGAAAAATACCAGTTATTATAAAGAGTGATTTTGAAGGCATATAGACAAATTTAAAAATAGTTTGAGGAAAAATTGGGTATCAACACCACCCCCGGTCCTTGTCTTCATCGATGCTCGAAAAGAACAGCCTCGCAGATCGAGGATGAAGCTTGATCAAACCTCGGAAGAGACAAGGGCTGTATAATCTGACCAAGTGATTGAGGGTGAAGGTCATATGCTTTACCTTGTTGGAAAAGTACTGGAGCATATGAACTATCTTCCAAAAAGAAGGATAGATCTGACCGAGAGTCACTCGGTACTCATGGAAGAAATCGATAATCACCGGATCTATCAACGGGGAAGAAGGATCCGAAGAATCTACGGTGCCTAAAGTAAACGGGTATGTATACGCACTGAGGAAGCCAGATTTATGGTCTACTATTCTCTCCCCAGAATTGGGGAGTTCTACTAACGATGTCTCCCCCCATCGGCAGTCTGCTTTCACTTTGTTCATATCGATCACCACGTTGATGTAACAAGATACGTGCTCACATCGTCCTGGTGTGGTTGGGGGATTTTTAACGAAAAAAATCGGATACAGTATCGAATTTGGTAGGGGTACATTGCTCGATAGTTGGGGGTACTTTTGGTTTGTCCTTCGACGGGCGTGATAAGGAGGCGGTGCCTCTCCTTCTAAGGTACCATTCTAGAAATTCTGGCCATGACTATGAAAAAGAGGGGTTTTTAGGAAGGAAAGTGAAGAAGCAAGCATAGAAGGTGGAGCAGAAGATGGTGAACTTAGCTATAAAATCTTGAAGGTGTTGTAAAGTATGAACGGGAAAACGATTGAGGTATTTATAGAAGTCACACGGGCAGCGTTTGGCAAGTGGAAAGTTTGAACTAATAGCGGTTCATGGGCTTCTCGGAAGTCGTGTTGACAGTGACCCCTGCACAGTCTTTGAATCATGTCATTTAATGCTCTGATAGGCTGACATCACGGGGGTGGTATCGAAGACGTAAGAACTCAATACCATTTCTTATCATTTTCATTCTAAGAAACGCGGGGACTATCTATATATGGCTAAAATCGGAGAGCCCAATTTTATGATCATTGTGATATCCCACAGCCTGTTGTCGGGAGGACCGAGGCACAGTTCGAGGCCCGACCCTAAGGGTTCCATATGCTCGACCTCGGTTCAGAGTAAATCGACGGCTATGATGAACGAGTGGGAGATTTCCAAGGCACGTGAGTAAAGCTGACCAAGTCTATTAGGCTAGTTAAAGCATGTATCGTGGCATTAAATGGATGTACCAGCCATATATCTTTATAATAAATACATTTGTACTATGTTGGGATTCCCCCTGGTATATAAAGGGGACTCTTGTCATTTTGTAACACAAGACATTCAACATTCAATACAAGAACAAGAACATTCTCTACTCTCTAACTTAAACACATTCTCCCTTGATTATACTATTTACATTTATTACTTGCATTTACTCTGTTCCATTAATTGTTCTTTGTTTATTACTCATTATTGGTCATCAAGATCCTTCATCAAAGCTCTCAATACTGTTAGTCCTTCATCGGTTGCCCACAACTTAGAACCTAGATCGACCTCGAGGCCATGTGTTGATACCCAATTTTTCCCTATATTCTTATATGCATAAATACCTTCAAAATAGCATATATATGAATATTTAAGCATGCACAAGGTTTTATAATTTTTTCCATAATTGTAAAGATTTAAATTGATTTATTTCCTTCCCTTTTACTCATAGAATCCCCAATAATTATCCCTCAAATTATTGTTGTGGTGATTTAGTCATTTAATTTCTATATTTATGCTAAAATATGGTTAAAATATTTTTATGCATTTTTATAATTGCATTTTGTATCTTTAAAGCTAAATTACTTATAATTGCAATATTCGCCCTATTAATGTATAATTACATTTACATGCATAAAATCGACCTTCTATATTTTTAAAATGTTGAATATCTATTTTAAATCATTTTAGTAAACAAAATTATTTTTTAGAAATTATTTACTATTTATTATAAATTATATGTGGGAAAATTGGCTATTTAAAATATAGCCATATTACATTTCAATTGTAGCCTTAATTTAAATCCAGCCCCAGCCCAATTTTGTACTAAATTACCCGACCCAAACCTAAACCCGCCTACCCGACCCAGAACTAATTGAATCATGGCCGTTGATCTGAGAGATCTAACTCTTTCCTTTTTTAATCCTAAACGACCCTAACCCTATCTCATTCTTCAGAGACCGCCGCCTCTATATTCTCTTATCTCCTCTTCGCTCTCAGTAAATCAACCTAACCCTAGCCTCTTTAATCGTTGACCTCTCTTCTCCGGTCTTCTCCGATGATCTTCCATCGACTCCTAAGCCTCCAATGGCTCCTCTAATGTCATGCTTGCTTTCTCTAAGGTCTTCAAGGACCCAGGGCCACGCCGACTTGCATCTAGGATTTTTCATTTGTCTGTTCTTGGCTAGATCAGTATGATTTCGAGCAAAATCATTTTGTACTTATTACAATCCTTGGGATTCTAGATAGGTTCTTTCATCTCTATTTGGATTTCTTCTGAAACCCTAATTTCTGCCTTCATCTCCTAGATCTGTACAAATTTAAAATGATTTGAGTTTGTTTCTTTGATGTTTTATACTATTCTTGGAACTTTTTACAAGAACCATGTAATTTCAAGTGTTTTCGTTTTCTTCTAAAATTAGGGTTTTCGAAACTTCTTCTAAAACTTTGTTTAAACTGATTCTTTGTGTTTAAACCTCTATTTCTTGCATATTTCGACTGATTATATGATTTTACTACCTTTTCAACTCGCCTATGTTAAAAGCCCTAAATTTCTAATATTTCTTTGTTTGGTTCTGTGTATTAGCATAACTGCTCGTTTCTTGTTTGAGTTTCTGTGACTATCTTGCCTCGAATATGTTCTTACTGAATTTTAGCCTAACTTACATCACCTCTGTATGTTTGTGTTCATCTTGACTGGTCAATACTTGCCTATTTGTGTGTTGTGTTTGGTTACTCCTATCTCACTCTTTTATATGCTAAAACTCTCTATTTGATTAACTCTGAACTCCTTGTTTCTTGGCTTGATTTGAAAACTTCCCTTTAGACTTTCGATTCTCATGTTTTAACTTGTTTATTTGCTTATTCATGGGAACCCATGTTACTCTCCTTAAATCAGTAAAGTCGAATCCTTGATTCCATGATTTACTATATGTTGATTTTCGATTATTTCCATATTCTGCAACTTTATTTGTTTCCTTACCTTATTTGGTAACCGAGTATTTTACTGATTCTTCATTAGTTGTTTCCTTAATTAAACCCCTATATACTTACCCCTAATTGTCTATTCTGTATCTGATGCTCTACTTGATTTCTTTCATCAAATATTTTCTGCCTATTACCGTTGGTTGATTACCCCTTAATTAAAGGAGTACTTGCATTGATTTGATTCTGATTAGTATTTGGTTCCATAATTACTATGCTACTATGATTCTTGCCTTATTTTACCTAATTTTTGAACTACTATATATACATACTCTCTCATTAACACAGACACACAGAACATTGGTTCAAAGTTAGCCCGCTACAAGCCAAGGCTAACTATTGTGCTTTCCTGCTCTTTCACTTTTTTGCGTGCTGTCACTTTACTGGTATGTCCTTATTTCAATTTAAGTCTCAAAAACAATATGTTTCTTTTTCTCCTCTAGTTTATCATGTTCCTGATTTGTTTCAACCTATGTTATTGTTGTTCAATATGTAATTAATCTCTTTGTGTTAATTGTATACTACCTCTTAGACTCAGCATGTTTATGAAATGTTAAACTCTTTAGTGTACCCCAATATGACTCTCCCTTACTAATGTTCTATGCAAAGTAGTTGGTTATCTTTAAGTGACGTAATTATGCATTAAATATGGGGTCCCTTAGCCCTTTAGCATGCTGCCGATTTTGTACTTGAGTGATCCTATAACTATGTGTTTACCTATGTGTCCCCAAATACCTTGGCCCCTGTTTGTGACTACTGAACCTACTTTGGTTCTATGATCTCTAGCTATGTATGAACCTGTATTAGGGGTGTTGTGTTTGGACTGTTGTTTACAATTCCACTCTCTTTTCAAACTGTCTTGGTTGTTTTACTAAACTATTTCAAACAAACCTCCTTTTAATATTGTTTTTCTACTAAAAATTTTCAAACTGTGTCAAGCACTCTCACTCTACTCCTAAGTCCATAGGTTCTGCCCCCTCCAGTATGTGTACTTCCTTGGGATCCTCTTGAGAACCCTCTGAACTATGGCATACTGAGGCTGGCCATTCCACACTGCACTTACTCAATTTGGTTACCAAGTCTAGGTGTAAGTACTACCCGAGATCCTTGAGATCCTTAGGGAACTTTAATGCACCTAGACAATGATACTATCTATGGAATTTGGGCATTTGAGGCTGTTGGAGGCTTTTGAAATCTGGGCCTATCTGTAGGCTCCCTATAGAATAACTTCTTATTTTATTATCTACTTATGTAATTCATTCATATGGTCTGTAATAATTTGTAAACGAATATTGGGGTAACTAGTGAAAAAGGGCAGGTAGTTACATGTTTGTGGGGTAATACGGGTAGAAATCATGCCTATAGGACTTTACATTTTGATATGGTTGCCTTACCAAGTAGAAACCATGCCTCAAGGACTTTATCTTCGGCTATGTTAGAAATCATGCCTATAGGTCTCAAGTGGTTCCATAATAGAAATCATGTTTATAAGTCTTAAAATCAACTTCACAAGTAGATGTCATGCCTATATGATATAATCCAATCCAACTTCTGTTATAACAAGTGTTTACATGTGTTTTTTTTCATTTGTCATCATGCCTGCAAAGTTTGTGAAATCAGTATTAAACTAGATATCATGCCTATAGGTAACAACACCAGAAATTCTGCCCATAAATCTAATCTAGTTTAGTTTAAATCAATCCGGTCAACGATTAGTTCACTTTGAAACTGGTTTAATTAATCGTTTATTTTCCCTGAAACAAGTTCTTTCAAAAACTGCCCTAACTTATCATTAGACAGCATGCCTATAGGGATCCAAGAGTCTGTTTCTTTTAAAATATGCCATGTTTTACTATAAGACGTAATTATCATTATTCCATGTGTAGGCAAGCCTATAAGGTGTTTTCGAATCTTGCAACTCTGAAACTATTTTGTTACTTAATGTCGTTCTAATCTTTGTAAACAGGCTTTAAAAAATCAGTAGGCAATTGATAGGTTCATTACTTCTGAGTTCATAAAGTAAACTACCTGTCTTCTGTGTCTTGATATTCACCTAGACATCATGCCTTAGGATACTGTTTAACAAAGGCCTTTATTTGTGCTTGAGTTGTGCAGCTTATGTGTATTGTTTGAGGAGGTAAACTTGAGCCTCTAATTGCTCCCTTTTATCTTATGTGCTAAGGTCCTAATTGTTCTTGCCTGTCCCCTTGGTATTTTCACCTTTAAAACCTAGTGGTTTGTCTAGAACTACCTATAGGTAAAGGTCCTAAAAATTCCTCCAGGACCATTAAGAGGGGACAGGTAACAGCACACAGTAGAGATTGCTGACCAACACTCGCTTTAATGACCATTAAGGGGATGGGAAGGGTAGATATGGGATATGATGACTACGTGCTAACGTCATGTGTAGCCCCTCATTGAGGAGTGTTTACCGGACATTGTGTGGGGTGATCTTATAGGCTAACCAACCTAGGACTCCCCCCTTTTCCCAAAATTCCTTTTTGTTTAAAACTTTGTTTTATACAACTTATTCAAAATCTTTATCTTGTTATTTGAGTTATCCAACATGTTTTACTTGCAACCTATTTGATTCAACTATTTATTTGTAATGGACTAATTTGTGAATATAAGATCAGCCGGGACCCATAGTTGTGGACCAAGAGGGGTGCCTAACACCTTCCCCTCGAGGTCATTTCGAGACCTTACCCTAATCTCTGGTAATGCAAACCAATCCAAGAGTTAATTACTCTAGGTGCCCTAACGCACCATAACTCGTTAGGTGGCGACTCTTCAAATACTCAATTCCCAAAAGACAATGAGTTATTATACCCCATGAATGTCGAAACTCGAACCTCTCTCCGCGGAGGGAAAAAAGGGGGCGCGACAGCATGGCGACTCTGTTGGGGATATCTTTAGGCTCTTACCATAACGAACTTATCTTTTACAAATTAGTCAAAGCATGCTTTATCCCGTACCCTTCTCCCTTATTTGAATTTAACTGTCCATTTTTTGAGCATTTATGGTTCTTTATCCTTGAAACTGACTTGTCTCTTTGTTTTCCTTTCCCTGTAACTGTCTTTCAATTGTTTAAATGTTGTATTTATTTTTCATACGTGCAAATACTTGACTACTTATCAAATCTTATAGCAACGCTTTAATGAGTGGTTGCGCTCTTCCTATTTACTACCCTTAAATTTGGAAAGGCTTATTTGCGATAAAACTAGTCGATCAGCGATGTAGTCGCCGATTCCGTGCCTTCCCCCTCGAGTTGTCTGCGTGAGGGTACCAGTCGGATCAAACCTAGTCGGATCAATTATGTTGTCTGCATAATGATCCTTTAAGATAAGCCTTATCCAAAGTCCATTGGGTTTTCCATAATCCCAACGGACACAACCATGTTCTGTGCATTAATTTGGAGAACTAAATGCTGTTATGTTGATCATAAATGTATAAATAGTCGAGTCCGATGGGGGTAAGGTCTAACCCTTTTGTTTTTCAAAAAATAAGGCACGAGGTCCTTAGATTCGGTATGGTTAGCAATATCTGACCATTGCTGCTAGATTGGTGGGAGGACTTTTCCTCAAGAGACAAGAAATATGTGAGAAAGTACTTGGGTAACCTGCCTTCCTTACTAAATATTGAGCCAAACAACAAATTGATCGAAGCTGCCACTTTATGGGATAGTGAAAGAGTTGTGTTTCGTTTTGGTGACATAGAAATGACACTGCTTCTAGAGGAAATTGGAGGGCTTGCGGTATTGACTTGGGATAGCCCCAGGCTATTGGTACCAGAAAACCATACGGACAAGGGATTTTTTAAGATGATGGGGCTGAACAAGAATGTCGACCTAGTGTGCTTGAAAGAATCCTACATACCTTTCGAATACCTGTACGAAAGGTATGGCCATAGCAAGTCTTTCTGCACTTACCATGATGAGATCTCTCTCATTTCTCTGGGTCACATCCACCGTAGAGTGTTTGTATTCATTGTGTGCTTTCTAGACCTGATAGTGTTCCCAATGAAAAAGGGAAGAATCCACACTAGGTTGGCCACAGTCTCCAAGACTCTGATGGAAGGGATTAATGGACAAACTTATACCATAGTCCCAATTATCATAGTCGTCATTTACAGGGCTCTGGAGCGCTGCCAAAGAGGGCTCAAGCATTTTGAGGGTTGTAATTTGTTACTACAGTTATAGTTGTTGGAGCATTTCCAAAGTGGTCGCTACTGCCAAGAATTTCCGCGAAGGGCTTGGAACGACCACATTGCCTTCCATCACCCTAAGCAGATGACTTACATTCTAGACAGATTTGCTCAGCTGGAAAGCGGCAAAGAATGGGTAAAGTTCTTCGACAATTTGACTGAGGAACAGTTGCAGTGGATGTTTGAATGGTTCCCAAAAGACAAGTTTATTATCAGGTCCAGGGATGCTCCGCACTTTGTGCTGATCGGGTTGAGAGGGATATACCCATATGTCCCTATACGAGTTATGAGGCAAGCACGCAGAAAACAAGTTGTACCAAGGGTTGCCAAGATGAGTCATTTCAGGGCGGACTTTCAAGATGACGACGTCCCTGACAAGTGCCAAGCTCAGCATATGTGGCACTTCAAAATCATTGTGGAGAAGAACACTGTTAAGCCAGACAGGTATCATGCAGGGTGCGAGCCTCTCTACCCTGCATGGTTGGAGGACAATTTGAATGGAATGGTGACACCAGGGACCGGTAGAGGGAATAGAATCATAGATGAGGAAGCTGAAGCTCAAGTCAAATAGAACATGCTACGTAGGGGGTCCACGACTTCGAGAATAAGCATCGGGAAATACGTGAGAAAAATGTGAGGTTGATCGAGGAGTGGAAAGAGATGGCAATCACTTTTAACAGGAAACTGGAATATCTGGAGTGAGGAATAGTGGAGCTGGAAGGCAAAGTCATAAAGAGAATTGAAAATTGCCAGAATGCTGAAGAAGCTGAGGGAGGACATTTTGGCCAGAGCCTACTTGCTGCTGGGGCTGCACGAGCTGGGGATCTATATGATCGAGTCCAGAAGATCGAATCTGGGGAAGGTCCTTCTAGGACCAAATAGGCTAGATTTATTTGCTTTTTCCTAAATGTAATAAGGCCAAGTGCCAGTAGTGACTTATTTTATTATTATCTTAGTGTCATTTTGGGATTCGTCTATTTTTATAATATGAAACGAAGCATTTATTGGCATTTAAAGTTCTCCAATACTATTTGTCACTAAGCCTACCTCGGGCACAACGAGGTTCCCGAATTAAGACGCGAATTCACATTTCCGCAATATGTGTTTAAATACTACAAATATTTTAGGATCCTTACTGACTTGTTACCTTTTTTTGCTTATTTTATTGTTATTCCCATCCCCTTAGGTTGGTTCACTCATACTGGCCTGATCAGCGTATCACACTAGATCTAGAGGCCCTTCACCTCCTCCTCCTCCAAGCAACACAAAGGGCATAGGAAAATCAAAGATAGACGACTTAAGTGGAATCCGAAAGGAGAATATTGAGAACACAGAGACTTCAAATGGTCGTAGTACTCCGGCCCCAAATAATCTAGTCTTGAGACTGAACAAAAGATACTAGAATTGCAAGGAAAACTTGAGTAGGTTCGCAACTTGGCAAACTTGTCACTCACCCTCAATGTCCTTGATATCCACCAACAAAACACAAAGAACCCAACACCTCCTCAGAACACACAAAACCAACAGCCACAAAATCCTATCGCACCAAATCAATACGCAACTCCACCCCAAAATATCAATCCGCTGCCAACACCAACTCCACCACAACATCATTATCAACCAATTCAGTACCCACCAACCACCACTTACCACACTCCCTAAAACACACCACAATCCATTCCCGATCCATAAAAATCCACCAATGATCATCACTACACCCAAGTTCCTGGCACCCATCAAAGCAACCCCATATATGTGGAAACTATACCTCATTCTACCCAACCAATCTCCTATACACTAAAATCCTCCGAGAAGGACTTGCTCATTAAAAACATGGCCGAAGAACTCAAGAAGTTAACAAGCCGAGTTCAAGGTGTTGAAGGCGCTAGAGGGGTAGAAGGTTTGAACTGTGAAGATCTGTGCATACAACCGGATACAAACCTCCCAAGTTTGAAATTTTCGATGGTACAGGTGATACTAGGGTTCATCTAAGGACCTATTGTGTCAAGCTTGTCAGGGTTGGGAAAGATGAAAAAATCTGGATGAAGCACTTTATAAGGAGCCTTACTAGGGACACTTTGTCTTGGTATATCAGCCAAAATCACAAGAAATGGTCTAATTGGGCAAGCATGGCATCGGATTTCGTGGACCTATTTAGGTTAACCACAAAAAACGCACCGGATATCTTCTACATTCAGAATCTTAAGAACAAACCTACTGAGACTTTCTACGAATATGCTAGTCGTTGGAGGTCGGAAGCATCCAAAGTCAGGCCCTCTTTGGACGAAGAATAGATGAATAAATTCTTCGTCAGGGCATATGATCCGCAATATTATGAAAGGTTGATGGTTATCGAAAATCACAAGTTCTCTGACATCACCAAACTCGGAGAAAGAATCCAAGAAGGAATCAAAAGCAGGATGGTAACAAACTTCGAGGCCTTACAAGCCACGGATAAGTCATTACAATCAGGTGGCATATCAAAGAAGAGAGATGTTGAGGCAGTAATGGTAGCCCAGGGTCCAAAATCTCTACTTGTCTATCAAAACCCTCCACCCACATATCAAACACCTCATTCCTCATATCAAACACATCCACCCACATACCAAATACCTCCACCCACATACCAAGTATCACCGCCTACATATCAGCCTTCATCTCCCAGATATTCACCACCAGCTCACCAAAACTATCCAAGACCAAGACCCAACTTTGACCGCAAGCCACCTAGACAGTACACCGCCATTGCTGAACCCATCGACCAATTGTATAAAAGGTTAAAAGCCACAAGTTACATCACCCATGTTCCCGATGTGTCATTAGAAAATCCATCCCAATGGGTCAATCCGAACAAAACTTGTGCATACCATTTCTATATGAAAGGGCACACCACTGCTGAATGCTGAACATTGAAGGATAAAATCTAGACGCTAATTGACAACAAGGTCATACAAGCAAAGGAAGTTGCACCTAATGTCCACAATAATCCCCTCCCTAATCACAGAGGTGATGATGTACATGTGATAGAGACAAATGAAAAATGGGACCCGAGGGGTCGATCAGGCTTATTAGAGAAGGCAACGAATTTAAGGTTGTAGTCATACTTACTCCCATTGTGGTTCAGACTCAGGCACCAATCGAGGTTGAGGTAACCAGATCAGATCCATTCAAGGTAGAGGTGGCTCCGCCCCTAGCCACCCCCGCTCCATTTGAAGTAGAAGTGGTCACAACTTCTACTGTGACAATATCAACCACACCCACATTCAACTCAAAAGCAATACACTGGGATTATGTTGCTAAGGCTCAGTGGAAAGGGAAAGCCAAGATATAGGAATCTGATGCCACACAAGGAATGACTAGAACTGGAAAGTCTATACACAGGAACATTTGGGAGGATCAAGTAAGGATGTCACTACTAGGCAGCCTATCATTGAGACCGGGCCAGAGGACCTGTGGAGGAAAGTGCAGGCAAAAGAATACTATGTTATTGACCATCTGAACAAAGTCCCTGCACAGATATCTATCCTGTCACTATTGCAAAATTCAAAGGCACACAAGAACGCCTTAATGAAAGTGTTAAGCGAGGCTTATATTCCTAATAACATCACCGACAGAAAAATGGCCAACATGGTTGCGCAAGTACTAGAAAGTTATAAGATTATCTTCCACGAAGATGAGCTACCACCCGAGGGTTTGAATCACAATCGAGCATTGTATATAATAGTGCAATTTGAAGACAAGTTCATTTCCAGGGTCCTGGTTGATGGACGTTCGAGCCAAAATATTTGTCCATTGGACACACTGAAAAGGTTGGACAAAGGTTTCCATGAGATATGGGTAGGAAGCATGAATGTGAAGGCTTTCGATGGGTCCTAGAGGGCCACGATCGGGGAAATCAACATTTCCTTGTAGATGTGACCAACCTGGTTTGACGTTGAATTCCAAGTGCTCGACATACCAGCCTCATATAATCTTCTATTGGGCCAGCCGTGGATTCGTGCTGCTGGAACCGTGCCTTCCACACTACATCAAGCCGTGAAGTTTGAATGGAACTGCCAAGAGGTAATCATTTACGGAGATGGAAGTAACCCCATCTACACTAGTCAAACCATCCCAGCCATTGGACATAGAAGAAGGCTAGGAGGGGAAACCTATTATCACATCGAATGGGTCAATGTTGTCGATAAGGATAAGTGGTGGAGTAACAAAATAGAAAGCATACTAGCATGGTCTGGATATGAACCCGGAAAAGGGTTGGGAAAGAACCTCCAAGGCATCACCAAACTAATATAGCTGAAAAATCATGGTACCACTTTTGGGCTCGGATACCAGTACACATGGCAAGAGTACAGGAATTGGTCGCCTCCATGGCGTGGACTATATTACCCTCTTGAGAAGCCACCAGGCTGACACAATATGGGGGACTGCAGAAATAGAAGCACTAGCTGGGTTGAGAAATTTGTTCTTGGAGGATGAGGACATGGACTGCGGTGCTATAATTGAGGAGGAGGAGGATGAGGAAAAAGGCCTCACCATTCAGACTGTGGCAAAGGGAGCTGTTCTCAGGAACTGGACCGCCACATCATCCCGAGCCCGCTGAGTCCCTGGGTGGATTGGCAGAATTTACTTCTATAAACCATTCTAGGCATTTAAAGATTTCACATTATTTTGCTTTACTTGTTTCAAACTTTGTCTAAACAATTTTCTTAGTTTTAATCAAATGCATTTGTTCTTTATCATTATTCATTACTATTTCTATGCTTTTTCCTTTCCACGGTGTTATTATTACTTTTCCCGATGAACCAGTGACCGTGACATGTAATGAGGCAACGCAACATGAGAATAGTGACTCAGAGGAAGAAGATGAGATACCCGAGGAAATTGTCAGGGAGGTTGAAACTTTTGAGAATAAGCCTATGACCAATATGGACGAGATAGAAGCAGTAAATTTAGGAGACGTCGAGACTGTCAAGGAGACTCGCATCAGCATTCACTTGTCACCAACAGAGAAGGAAGAGTACATTTGTTTCCTAAAAGAATGTGAGGACACTTTTGCATTGTCATATGATGACATGACCGGGTTGAGCACGTCCATAGTGGCTCACAAGCTGCTTACTAAACCCATGTGTCCGCCAGTAAAACAGAAACTCACAAAGTTCAAACCAGACATGAGTCTAAAAATCATGGAGGAAGTTACCAAGCAAATCATAGCTAAATTTCTCAGGGTGGTTGAATATCCAACCTGGTTAGCTAACATTGTGCTAGTTCCTAAAAAAGATGGGAAGGTCAGAGTAAGTATTGACTACCGGGATTTAAACAGAGCAAGTCCCAAGGATGACTTCCCACTGTCAAATATACATATCTTGATCGATAATTGCACCAAGCATGAGCTTCAATCCTTTGTCGATTGCTTCACGGGTTATCACCAGATTTGCAGAGAAGACAACTTTTATTACACCATGTGGTGTATATTATTACAAGATGATGTCATTCGGTGTGAAGAATGCTGGGGCCACTTACATGAGATCCATGACAACCATTTTCCATGATATGTTACACAAGGAAATAGAGGTGTATGTGGATGACGTCATTATCAAATCTAAAAGGGCCACAAATCACATAGCAGACTTGAGGAAGTTCTTCGACAGGCTAAGGAGGTACAATTTGAAATTGAACCCCGTAAAGTGTGCATTCGGGGTTCCCACAGGAAAGTTACTAAGATTCATCGTCAGTCGTCGGGGGATCGAACTGGATCCATCTAAAGTCAAAGTTATTCAGGAGTTACCACTACCTAAGAGCAAAAAGGATGTGATGGGCTTCTTAGGGCATCTCAACTATATCAGTCACTTCATAGCACAGTCCACAGTCATATGTGAACTCATCTTCAAGATGCTAAGAAAGGATGCCGAAACAAACAGGACCGAGAGTTGTCAGAAAGCTTTCGACAAAATCAAAGAGTACTTGTCCACACTGCCAGTTCTGGTCCCACCAGAACCAGGACGACCTTTGTTACACTATCTGTCCATGTTGGATGGAGCCTTCGGGTGTGTTTTGGAACAACATAACGAAACAGGAAGAAAGGAGCAGGCCATATACTACTTGAGTAAGAAGTTCACACCTTATGAAGCACGGTATTTTCTGCTTGAACGCACTTGCTGTGCTTTGACCTAGACGGCCCAGAAGTTAAGGCATTATTTCTGTGCCTATACAACATACCTCATATCCAGGATGGACCCTTTAAATTACATATTTCAAGAATACATGCCTACTGGGAAGTTGGCTAAATAGCAGATACTACTAAGTGAGTTCGATATCGTCTATGTAACTCAAAAGGTGGTCAAGGGACAAGCATTGGCAGATCGCCTTGCTGAAAATCTGGTGGGAGGAGAATACAAACCCTTGAAAACATATTTTTCTGATGAAGAAGTATCATTCATAGGAGAAGACATTACCGAAGCATATGACGGTTGGAGGATGTTCTTTGACGGAGCCGCAAATTTCAAAGTAGTAGGCATTGGAGCAGTTTTGGTATCAGAAATGGGTTAGCATTATCCAGTATCTGCTAAACTCAGATTTCCTTGCACTAACAATATAGCAGAATATGAAGCCTGCATACTAGGGCTCAACATGGCAGTCGACATGAACTTTTAGGAGTTGTTGGTGATCGGTGATTCAGATTTGCTTGTGCACCAAGTACAAGGAGAGTGGACCATCAAGAATTCCAAGATATTGCCATATCTGCACCATGTGCAGGAATTGAGAAAGAGGTTCACAAAGATAGAATTCCAACATGTGCCCAGAATTCAGAATGAGTCTGCCGATGCATTGGCCACCTTGTCATCTATGATACAACATCTAGATAAGAATTATATTGATCCCATTCCGGTGAGGATCCATAATCAGCCTGCATATTGCGCTCATGTAGAGGAAGAAGCAGATGGAAAACCTTGGTTCCATGACATCAAAGAATACTTATCAAAAGGAGAATACCTGGAGCATGCATATCACACTCAGAAACGCACGCTCCTGAGATTGTCAAATCACTTCTTCCACAGCGGACGGAACTTGTACAAAAGAACTCCTGATTTGGGTTTACTAAGATGTGTTGACGCAAAGGAAGCTTCTAAGCTACTTGAGGATGTGCATGTTGGGGCCTGTGGTCCGCACGTGAATGGTTTTGTCTTGGCTAAGAAGATACTCAGGGCCGGTTACTTCTGGATGACCATGGAGACAGATTGCATTCAGTATGTCCACAAATGCTTTCAATGTCAAGTGCATGCCGATATGATAAAAGTGTCATCGAATGAGCTCAATACAACAAGCTCACCTTGGCCATTCGCCGCTTGGGGAATGGATGTTATTGGTCTGATTGAGCCCACTGCTTCAAACGGACATAGGTTTATTCTGGTATCCATTGATTACTTCATAAAATGGGTAGAGGCTGCATCATACAAAGCTGTAACCAAGAAAGTCATCGCATATTTTGTCAAGGATCGTATTGTCTACCGATTCGGAGTTCCCGAGTCAATTATTACTAATAATGCCGCCTATCTCAACAGTGATCTGATGAAGGCTATGTGTGAAGCTTTCAAAATCAAGCACAAGAATTCAACCGTAGAAGCCGCCAACAAAAACATCAAGAAGATACTAAGAAAAATGGTAGGGAACCACAAACAATGGCATGAGAAGTTACCCTTTGCTCTGTTAGGGTACCGCACCACGGTTCACACATCAACGGGGGCAACCCCCTACATGTTGGTTTATGGTACCGAGGCTGTCATTCCAGCCGAGGTGGAAATTCCTTCTTTAAGAGTCATACAAGAAGCTGAACTCAACGATGCAGAGTGGATAAAGAGTCGCTATGAATAATTGGCCCTTATCAATGGAAAGAAGATGAACGCAGTATGTCACGGCCAACTTTATCAGAACAGAATGTCCAGAGCTTTCAACAAAAGGGTCAAACCAAGACAGTTTGCACCAGGGCAGCTGGTATTGAAGAAAATCTTCCCGCATCAAGATAAAGCCAAAGGGAAATTCTCTCCCAACTGGCAAGGTCCGCACATGGTTCACAGAGTACTAACAGGGGAGCACCCATACTTGCAGAAATGGATGGTGAAATCTGGCCAAAACCAATCAATGTAGAGGAAGTCAAGAGATATTATGCTTAGATGTTTTACATTTCCTCACTTGATGTAATTGAACTACGCTTGACATGATTCTCGTTTAATAGGGGATATGTAGGCAGACTTATGGGTTCAATCTATCATAATAAAATTTCCATTTCCCCCCAAGATCAGAGATTAGGGCAAAATTTTTAGGAGGGCCCTCAAAATTCCGGATCAAGTCCAGCCAATGCCATCACATACCAGAAAGTCAGTTAAGAAACTGGGGTAAAATTTTGAGAAAGAATCTCAAAATTCCGAAAAAGGTTCAGCAAGATCCATTATCCACAAACTGTCAAAGATCATCTACCAGACTGGGGCAGAATTTTGAAGAGGACACTCAAAATTCTAATATGAGAGAGTTGCAATGCCTTCGAGACGTGTTACAGTCACTAGTCAATCAAAATTACTCGATATATCAATACGTTTCTAAAATAACTCTATTTTTATCAATAATTGCATATTTTTGAAAACTCTATTTCCATAACAGTCAGGTGTCACCCAGGGGAACTCGAAAGGCTTTCAGAACAGAGCAAAGCAAAGCCAGCTAATAGGAGCACGAACCAACCTTCCCACCCCCCATAAAACTTACAATTTTTCTTTGAACGCAGGCATATTCGACGTAATGATAGCATTCGCAGACCGTGTATACACAAAGATAATTCAGTATCAATCAGGCCATCAGACATCGAATATATTTCCAGCTAAGACATAAACTACTCTTATTTGCTTCTTGTTCTCTCCATGAGGCTAATCCTTGCCTCCATACTTTCATGAGTCTAATCCTTGACTCCATACTTACATGAGGCTAATACTTGCCTCCATACTTGCATGAGTCTAATCCTTGACTCCATACTTGCAGGAGGCTAATCCTTGCCTCCATACTTGCATGAGTCTAATCCTTGACTTCATACTTGCATGAGGCTAATCCTTGCCTCCCCATTTGCATGAGTCTAATCCTTGACTCTACGAGGCTAATCCTTGCCTCCCTATTTGCATGAGTCTAATCCCTGAATCCATACTTGCATGAGGCTAATCCTTGCCTCCTTATTTGCATGAGTCTAATCCCTGGCTCCCTATTTGCATGAGTCTAATCCTTGACTCCATATTTGCATGAGGCTAATCCTTACCTCCTTATTTGCATGAGTCTAATCCTTGACTCCACATTTGCATGAGGCTAATCCTTGCCTCCCTATCTGCATGAGTCTAATCCCTGACTCCACATTTGCGTGAGGCTAATCCTTGTCTCCCTACTTGCATGAGGCTAATCTCTGCCTCCCTATTTGCATGAGTCTAATCCTTTGCTCCATACTTGCATGAGGCTAATCCTTGCCTCCCCATTTGCGTGAGTCTAATCCTTGACTCCATGAGGCTAATCCTTGTCTCCTCATTTGCATGAGTCTAATCCCTACCTCCATACTTGCATGAGTCTAATCCTTGCCTCCCCATTTCATGAGTCTAATCCTTGACTCTATAATTGGATGAGGCTAATCCCTGCCTCCCTATCTGCATGTGTCTAATCCCATGACTCCCTATTTGTTTGAGGCTAATCCCTGCCTCCCTATCTGCATGAGTCTAATCCCTGACCCCCTATTTGCATGAGGCTAATCCCTGCCTTCATAATTGCGTGCGGCTAATCCTTGCCTCCCTATTTGCATGAGTCTAATCCCTGACTTCTTATTTGCTTTAATCCCTGAATCCCTATTTGAATGAGTCTAATCCTTGACTCCATATTTGCATGAGGCTAATCCTTGCCTCCATACCCGCATGAGGCTAATCCTTGCCTCCACATTTGCATGAGACTAAGCATTGTCCCTTTTGCACAGATATTGCTCTATTTTACTAGCTATTTGTTTCTCAATTGGGCTAAGCTCTGCCCTCCATTTAACAAGACTAAGACTTGTCTTGTTAACATCATATTATTTGCATATCATGGGCTGAAATATCGCCAATCTATCCGAAGGCATCATAGTCTAAAAGCATCATCCTCATAGCCGGAAGACACCATGCCATGGCATGAGGATCTGTCAAACTTGCACATTATTATTCAAAGGCGTCATGGTTCGGAGGCACCATCTTCATGGACCGAGAACATCATTTCATGGCCTACGAATTCCTCGCCGAACAATTCATGGCCCAGGACGTCATCTTTAACCATCTAAAGACAACCTTCATGGTCCAAAGGAAATTTGCATCATGTTTAATTTTCGTAAATACATATTTGTAGCATCTTTTATCTGCAGGTAACCAGTAATCAATCGTTATCCTAGCAGGAGCGATCTCGCTCCAGTTCCCTCCAACCATCCCGAACCTTAACCGCTCACCATAACCGCTTAGCATCTCGTGTTCGTTTTTGCAATGACTTCGCCGGTATATTCCTCCTATGAATCCAGAACTACACCTGGACTGATTCCTGTAAGAGCAGCGATATGTAGGCAACTCGAAGACCAGAGTACGACCTCTGTCCTTCAAAACATCCCCCCCCCCCGGTCAAATTGGCCATCATTTCTTTACCTAAAAACTCTTTCATCATTCCCGGGTAAAGAGGGGCAGTTGTTGATTCCCAATTTTTTCCTATATTTTTATATGCATAAATACCTTCAAAATAGCATATATAAGCATGCACAAGGTTTTTATAATTTTTTTCCATAATTGTAAAGATTTAAATTGATTTATTTCCTTCCCTTTTACTCATAAAATTCACAATAATTATCCCTCAAATTACTATTGTGGTGATTTAGTTATTTAATTTCTATATTTATGCCAAAATATAGTTAAAATATTTTTATGCTTTTTTATAATTGCATTTTGTATTTTTAAAGCTAAATTACATATAATTGCAATATTAGTCATGTTAATGTATAATTACATTTACATACATAAAATCGACCTTCTATATTTTTAAAATGTTAAATATCTATTTTAAATTATTTTAGTGCACAAAATTATTTTTTAGAAATTATTTACTATTTATTATAAATTATATGGAGGAAAATTGGCTATTTAAAATATTGCCAGATTACATTTCAATTGTAGCCTTAATTTAAACCCAGCCCCAGCCCAATTTCGTATTAAATTACCCAACCCAAACCCTAAACCCGCCTACCCGACCCAGAACTAACTGAATCATGGCCATTGATCTAAGAGATCAACGGCCTGTATTAACTCTTTCCATTTTTAATCCTAAACGACCTTAACCCTATCTTATTCTTCAGAGATCGCCGCATCTGTATTCTCTCATCTCCTCTCCTCTCTATGTAACTCAACCTAACCCTAGACCCTTTAACCACCGACCTCTCTTCTACGGTCTTCTCTGGTGATCTCCCATCGACTCCTAAGCCTCTAATGGCTCCTCTAATGTCATGCTTGCATTCTCTAACGTCTTCAAGGGCCCAGGGCCACACCGACTTGCATCTAGGGTTTGTCATTTGTCTATTCTTGGCTACTTCAGTGTGATTTCGAGCAAAATCATGTTGTACTTATTACGATCCTTGGGATTCTAGACAAGTTCTTTCATCTATATTTGGGTTTCTTCTGAAACCCTAATTTCTGCCTACATCTCCTAGATCTGTACAAATTTAAAATGATTTGAGTTTGTTTCTTTTATGTTTTACACTATCCTTTGAACTTTTTACAAGAACCATGTGATTTCAAGTGTTTTCGTCTTCTTCTAAAATTAGGGTTTTCGAAATTTCTTCTAAAACTTTGTTTAAACTGATTCTTTGTGTTTAAACCTCTATGTCTTGCATATTTCGACTGATTCTATGATTTACTACCTTTTCAACTCACCTATGTTGAAAACCCTAAATTTCTAAGATTTCTTTGTTTGGTTCTGTGTATTAGCATGACTGCTCGTTTCTTGTTTGAGTTTATGTGACTATCTTGCCTCGAATATGTTCTTACTGAATTTTAGCCTAACTTACATCACTTCTGAATGTTTGTGTTCATCTTGACTGGTCAATACTTGCCTCTTTGCTTACTGTGTTTGGTTACTCCTATCTTACTCTTTTTATATGTTAAAACTCTCTCTTTGATTGACTCTGAACTCCTTGTTTCTTGGCTTGATTTGAAAACTTCCTTTTAGACTTTTGATTCTCCTGTTTTAACTTGTTTATTTGCTTATTCATGGGAACCCATGTTACTCTCCTTAAATCAGTAATGTCGAATCCTTGATTACATGATTTACTATATGCTGATTTTCGATTATTTCCATATCCTGCAACTTTATTTATTTCCTTACCTTATTTGGTTAACCGAGTATTTTACTGATTCTTCATTAGTTGTTTCCTTAACTAAACTCCTATGTACTTACCCCTAATTGTCTATTCTGTACCAGATGCTCTACTTGATTTCTTTCCTCAAATATTTTTTGCCTATTACTGTTGGTTGATTACCCCTTAATTAAAGGAGTACTTGCATTTATTTGATTCTGATTAGTATTTGGTTCCATAATTACTATGCTACTATGATTCTTGCCTTATTTTACCTAATTTTCGAACTACTATATATACATACTCTCTCATTAATGCAGACACACAGAACATTAGTTCAAAAAAGCTCTCTCTCACACTTAAACTTTCTACTCTCTCTTTTGTGCTACTTACTATTATTGTGCTTTCCTGCTCTTTCACTTTTTTGTGTGTTGTCACTTTATTGGTATGTCCTGATTTCAATTTAAGTCTCAAAAACAATATGTTTGTTTTTCTCCTCTAGTTCATCATGTTCCTAATTTTTTTCTACCTCTGTTCCTGCTGTTCAATATGTAATTAATCTCTTTATGTTAATTGTATACTACCCCTTAGACTCAGCATGTTTATGGTATATTAAACTCTTTAGTGTACCCCAATATGACTCTTCCTTACTAATGTTCTATGCAAAGTAGTTGGTTATCTTTAAGTGACATGATTCTGCATTAAGTCTGGGGTCCCTTCGCCCTTTAGCATGCTGCTGATTCTGTACTTAAGTGATCCTATAACTATGTGTTTACCTATGTGTCCCCAAATCCATTGGCCCCTATTTGTGACTACTTAACCTGTTTTGGTTCTATGATCTCTGGCTGTGTATGAACCTGTCTTAGGGGTGTTGTGTTTGGAATGTTGTTTACTATTCCACTCTCTTTTCAAACTGTCTCTGTTGTTTTACTAAACTATTTCAAACAAACCTCTTTTTAATATCGTTTTCCTACTGAAACCTTTCAAACTGTGTCACACACTCTCACTCTACTCCTAAGTCAATAGGTTCTGCCATCTCTAGTATGTATACTGCCTTGGGATCCTCTTGAGAACCCTCTGAACTCTGGCATACTGAGGCTGGCCATTCCACACTACACTTACTCAATTTGGTTTCCAAGTCTAGGTGTAAGCACTACACGGGATCCATGAGATACTTAGGGAACTTTGATGCACCTTGAAAATGATACTGTCTATGGAATTTGGGAATTTGAGGCTATTGGAGGCTTTGGAAATTTGGGCCTATTTGTAGGCCCCCTATAGAATAACTTCTTATTTTCTTATCTACTTATGTAACTCATTCATATGGTCTGTAATAATATGTAAACAAATATTGGGGTAACTAGTGAAAAAGGGCGGGTAGTTACATGTTTGTGGGGTAATACGGGTAGAAACCATGCCTATAGGACTTTACATTTTGATATGATTGCCTTACCAAGTAGAAATAATTCCTATAGGACTTTATCTCGGCTATGTTAGAAATCATGCCTATATGTCTCAAGTGGTTCCATAATAGAAATCATGTTTATAAGTCTTAAAGTCAACTTCACAAGTAGATGTCATTCCTATAGGATATAATCCAATCCAACTTCTGTTATAACAAGTGTTTACATATGTTTTTTTTCATTTGTCATCATACCTGCAAAGTTTCTTAAATCAGTATTAAACAACTAGATATCATGCCTATAGGGAAAAACACCAAAAATTCTGCCTATAGATTTAAACTAGTTTAGTTTAAATCAATCCGGTTAACGATCAGTTCACTTTGAAACTGGTTTAATTAATCGTTTATTTTCCCTGAAACAAGTTCTTTCAAAAACTGCCCTAACTTATCATTAGACAGCATGCCTATAGGGATTCAAGAGTCTGTTTCTTTTAAAATCTGCCATGTTTTACTATAAGACGTAATTATCATTATTCCATGCGTAGGCAAGCCTATAAGGTGTTTTCGAATCTTGCAACTCTGAAACTATTTTGTTACTTAATGTCATTCTGATCTTTGTAAGTAAGCTTTAAAAAATCAATAGGCAACTGATAGGGCCATTACTTCTGAGTTCATAAAATAAACTACATGCCTTCTGTGTCTTGATATTCACTTAGACATCATGCATTAGGATACTGTTTAACAAAGGCCTTTATTTGTGCTTGAGTCGTGCGACTTATGTGTATTGTTTGAGGAGGTAAACTTGAGCCTCTAATTGCTCCCTTTTATCTTATGTTCTAAGGTCCTAATTGTTCTTCCCTGTCGCCTTAGTATTTTCACCTTTAAAACCTATGGGTTTGTCTGGAACTACTTAAAGGAAGAGGTCCTGACAATTCCTCTAGGAACATTACGAGGGGACGGGTAACAGCACGCAACAGAGATCGTTGACCAACACTCGCTTTAATGACCACTAAGGGGATGGAAAGGGTAGATATGAGATATTATGACTATGCACTAATGCCATGTGTAGCCCCTCATTGAGGTATGTTTACCGGACATTGTGTGGGGTGATCCTATAGGCTAACCAACCTAAGACTCCACCCTTTTCCCAAATTCCTTTTTGTTTAAAACTTTGTTTTATACAACTTATTGAAAATATTTATCTTGTTATTTGAGTTATCCAATGTGCTTTACTTGAAATCTATTTGATTCAACTATTTATTTGTAATGGACTAATTCGTGAATACTAGTTCGGCGGGGATCCATAGTTGTGGACCAAGAGGGGTGCCTAACACCTTTCCCTCGAGGTCATTTCGAGCCCTTACCCTAATCTCTGGTAATGCAAACCAATCCAAGAGTTAATCACTCTAGGTGCCCTAATGCACCATAACTTTTTAGGTGTCTACTCTTAAAATACCCAATTCCCAAAAGGAAATGAGTTATTACATCCCATGAATGTCGAAACCCAGACCTCTCTCCGCAGAGGGAAAAAAGGGGGCGCAACATCCTATATAACCTGGCTCAAGGCCCCGATTCTCAGCCACTCGATTTGCTTAAACATATTGCTTTTGAGTTCTTATCTTATTTTCTAGTTTCACACTTAGCATCTACTGTTTAATAACTAGCATAAAAATAAATCACGTATTTTTAGAACAACAAAATCAAATCTAATTATAATTATCATTTTCAAAGTAAACAATCGTTTAATCACAAGTCAACTTCCGATCATCTCTCTGAGTCTTCTAAATCTTCTGGAAAGTGCACGCTGGCGTGACTTCTTTTCTATTAGTTTTATACCCTAATTTAGAATGAGGATCGGATTAGTTACAAAGCCGGATGGCCTTTTGGTTATCGGTATGTTGCCCCCTGATCGGGTCCAACCCTACACCACTACAAATTGGCAAGAGCGGTCGATGCAGCTTTTACCCGAGAAGGTCGGGATCGAATCCACAGGGAGCTAGAATGTTGGGATTTGGATTCCTACCTAAACTAGCAGTGTATAGTGCTCTTGATTACACTTCCAATCATCTTTGGTTGTTTGTTACTTCTAATTTTTATACTAATAATATGCTAAATTAAACTAAGTATAAATGCTTGCAAGGTTTACTGAATGGTTAACGAGGCACTAGGGAAGTGACTTTCTCCTAGGTGAATACTTGACGGGTTCTAAAGCCTAAGGCAAAGTTGTTATGTTGGGGATTGCGATATAGCCAATGCACGAAACTACTCATTCTATACCTCTCGGTAGCTTGAGTGACTTTGCCCTAATTGACTTTCTCAAGACCAATTGGGTGTCAAAATTGTGCAAGCAATATAGGCTCAAGTCGGGTAATATTACTATCTATAGGTTTAACCCTTTAATTGGGGCTATCAATCACTTGAATACACCCCAATTCCTTGTTGGACTGATTTTCCTAGACTCAAGCTTTCTTTCTCAAGAAGAGCCCAAGTCAAAAAGGCACAAATTAGTGTTTACAACCATTAATTCAACATGGAAAATACAAATTAGTCCAAATATCAACCACCCATAAACATCTAAGCCTTAAAACACAAGACCCATCAAATACTCACACTAGGGTTGAGCCACAACCCTAGCTGATGGGTCTAGCTACTCATAATAATGAAAGAAATCAAATATTTAGATGAAGAATAACCCATATAATATGATTACAAGCTAAGATTTGAAGATTCAATGTTAAACTAGGTACAAATTACTCAAACTGAACTAAAACCGCCGTTCGCGTGCTCTACTAAGATAAAGATACCTTAAAAAGTGAAAAAGAAGTATTTATACAAGGCCAAATTTTCCGGACAAAAATACCCCTGGCGGAGGTACCGCGAAAAATGCACCGCGGCCGCAGTGAGGCATTTTAGCTTCATTTCTAAGTCTCTGAATCTAGCCACCGCGGACCGCATAAAATGCACCATGGTCGCGGTGGCTTCAGTGCGGACCGCACAAAAATGGACCGCGAACCGCGATAGTTTCCAACTTCCAAACTCCCAACTCTCTGAATCCCCTCTCCGTGGACCGCATAAAATGGATTGCGGCCGCAATGAGGCTACTTCAGCCGCGAAGAATCTACCATGGACCACAGTGCTTGAGCTTCCAAAATTGCATCTCTCTGATCTTTTCCACCACGGACCACAACAAATGCACTGCGGTCGTGGTGGGGCTATTGCTGCTGCGGTGGATTTACTGCTGTAGCAGTGCTTTGACTTGTTCTTAGTACTTGAGCAAGTTTCATTCATTTTTGAGTTGGTTTTGACTTCCTTGTCACTTTTCGACCAAACACTGCAAACTAGCACAACATGTAAGCTTTCAAGATTACTTGTATACATTTTTAGTCCAAAACTCAAGCAAAAAGGAGTACAAAATGGACTAGAATCCCTAGTTATCAACTCCCCCAAACTTAAGCTTCTGCTTGTCCTCAAGCAAACAAAGTAAGTCCCACCTCCTTAAATACAACCAAGAAAATTTAGCTGACCTAAAGTGACCTCACCTAGCATCAATTGGTACTAACAATTGCCCTCAATTCAAATGAATCACTAACAACATTCAACCTTTTAAGCACCATGGTTTTAGTGCGACACAAAAGCATCAAGAGTTGACTCAACTAATCAAGGAAACTCTTTCTACTACTTTGGTCATTATGGAATCCAAACTCATACTCCTCAACTCTCCATAAGCAAACCTCACTTTTATATTGTAGCACTCAGAACGAGGATTGTGGGAAACACACTCATCTCTCTCAAGGAAAGGTCACAAGTCCGGCTCTAAGTACCAGAAGCTTGCCCCTTATGTGAGTCACCACTAATGTAAGCTTTATTCAAGTCAAGATCATATAGGGCTTTTGTGTGGATACAATGAAGGCTTTTGGTTCAGGGTAAGAAATATTTGGTCTAAGTAGGTTCTATCTTCCTTAAGCACTTCATTTGCTTCATTTTGGCACACATTCTCTTGACTTTTTGAGTCATTTACTTCTTTCTTAGGAGTTAGAGACACACACTGTCACTCTTTCTTGTTCATTTCAAACCTTTTTCTCCTTTCTAAACTTTCCACACCTTTCATCTCTTTATTTTTATTGAATCCCTTCATTTCTTCTACATTGTTCATTCTTTTTGACTTTTTAATTTTCTTTCTTTTTCTTTACATCTTTTAATTTTTTTTATTTTGTACCTTTTACCACTTTGTTGCATTCCTCGTCTCTCCCCCCAAACTTATGTTTTTGCCTTGTGCTAAGGAAATGTTGGCCCTAGAACAGGTGAAGTTTTGAAGATTGACAAAAGAACTCAAACATGGACCAGGTTCATCTTGTGAAGCACAGTCATGATCAGCCTGTGCATGTGAGATGCACGTGAAGGAAATAAATCTAACTGATCAAGAAGCAAAATCTCTTTATCTAATCAAAAAGGTTTCATATTGGATAAGGAGAGAAAGACTCCTTACATGAAGAGAACACAGTATAGGAACAAGATAGTGTTAGAGTTTGAGATCACCTTGAACTCTTCTACGATAGAAGAGCAGCATTTGAAACCCAGTCGATCTCTAATTACTAACCCATTAAATATCAGTGTTATTCCCTTTTACAGGTAATGCACATAAGCAGAAGTTAAATTTAAATTGAGAGCAAAAGAGCAAGGCAATTTTGCAAGCAATTTATGTGTGATTCAAGTGTGCAATCCTGAAGCTACTTGAACGAGATAGAAGAACCAGTTCCATATGGCTATCTTGTATTCTAGTTCAATTGTAATAGGTGATTTTACTGTTGAAGACGTGAAGAAATGGGAAAAGAATGCCAAGGCCAAGAAATGGCTTGTGTGTGGACTGGGTCCAGACGAGTACAGCAGGATTCAAAGTTGTACCACTCTTAGGATATATGGGACACTTTACAAGTGGCTCATGAAGGAACTCCTCAAGTAAAGAGATCAAGAGGAACACTGTTATATTCTCAATATGAGAATTTCACTATGAATGAAGGAGAAACTATCCAGGAGATGTACATAAGGTTCACAACACTAACAAATGAACTTAAATCTCTTGGGAGAATTACCCTTGAGGAATACAAGGTTGAGAAAATCTTAACAAGGGTCTTACCAGTGACTTGGGAAAGCAAAATCACTGCTATTCAGGAATCAAAGAACATTGCTACTCTCAAGCTGGATGAACTGATTGGAAACCTCACTGCCTATGAACTGAGAAGGCAAATCATGAAAGTGGATGCACCCAAGAAGGAAAGGAGTCTGGCTCTCAAAATAGCTAAAGGTGCAGATCTAGAGGACGATGAAATGGTCATGATCACAAGGGATTTCAAAAAGTACCTAATGAGAGGAAAGGGTTCTTCAAGAGGTACAACCTTCAACAAACCAAGGGCTCCTGAGAAACAGACCAACGAGGGTTGCTACAAATGTGGCAAGACTGATCACATGATCAAGAACTGTCCTTAGTGGGAAATTGAATGGAAGAAGGAAATGGCTGAACGTAGGAACAGGAAAAAGGAACAGGTTCAACCCAAAAAGAACAAAGGATCAATAAAGGCTATGGTTGCCGCTTGGGGGGAAACATCAGATGGGGATTCAGAAAATGAAGCTAGAGATGAACAAACACTTATGGCCATCGGAGAATCAGATGATGAACAAGAGGTAAGTGTGCTTCATCTTAAAAACAAGATTAAATTTCAATCTAAAGAAAGGTTGTCTAAACTATTGCTGGACTTCATCGTTGAGTCTGAGATAATTAACAATGAGAAGGAAGAGTTGTCTAGGGAGTGTGTGATCTTAAAAGCCAAGTGCAAAAATCTAGAATCTAGGGCTAATGAGAGTGACAGTAAAAATACTAAGTTGAAGAACCGGGTTCTTGAACTTGACACTAGTGTCCTAGAACTTAGGTCTGAAAATTTAAAACTAAAATTAGGAACAGTTAAGAAGAAAGTTGATCACACACATCTCACCTTAGAAGAAAACCTAGAAAAAATGAAGGATGAGTTGTACAAGAAAGATGAGCAGATAATAGTCTTAAAAGAAGACTTAGGGAAGGTAAAGCATGACTAGAAGGAACTTAGAAATGGAATAAGGCTTCTGATGCACTATCCTTGCTACAAGAACATCACAGTAGCAACAAGAGAGGACTTGTCTATGGGGCACAAGCACCTAAGGGGGACCCCAAAAGAAAGTACATCATTCTTCCTGAAAACAAAATCTGCACACACTGTGGTAAGACTGGTCATTAAAAAAATGAATGCAATACAAAAGAAAAGGCCAGTCAAAAGAACAAAACCTTTGTTCAAGAGAAAAATAAACTGCCTGGGTGGGCTAAAAGGATTTTGGTTTACCCATTTGCCTATAGAAAGGGACCCAAACTAGTTTGGGTTCCTATGACTAACCCCTTATTTCTTTTTGCAGGTCCAAGTGAAGGGAAGTAGCCAAATATGGTACATGGATAGTGGCTGCTCAAAACATATGACTGGAAGCAAGAACCAGTTACTTTCACTTGAGGACTTAAAAGGAGGTAATGTCTCCTTTGAAAATAGGAAGAAATGTGAGATTATTGGGGTTAGAAAGGTAGGTAAGACAGACTCACACTCCATTGAGAATGTCTACTTGATTGATGGCTTAAAATATAGCCTAATCAGTGTATCACAACTGTGTGACAGAGGTAACCTTGTAGCATTTACCTCTACCAAATGCTTTGTGATTAATCTTACCACTAACAAGATTATTTTGCAGGGAAAAAGAGTTGACAATATTTACATTGTAGATTTGTACATTCTCTCAGAAAATGAACTCACTTGCCTGAGTGTGTTGGACAATGATCCCCTCCTATGGCACAAAAGACTTGGTCATGCAAGTCTGAATCAACTCAACAAATTAGCCTCTAAGGACTTGGTTATAGGGTTACCTAACATCAAGTTCAAGGAAGACAAAGTTTGTGAGGCTTGTGCTAGGGGGAAGCAAGTAAGATCATCCTTTAAAAGCAAGAAAATGGTAAGCACAACTAGGACATTGGAACTGGTTCATATGGATCTTTGTGGTCCAATGAGAACATTGAGCAGAGGTGGTAAGAAATATGTGATGGTACTTGTTGATGATTATTCTAGGTTAACCTGGGTACTATTCTTAACATCTAAGAATGAAGCATTTGACATGTTTACTGCCTTTGTTAGAAAAACATAGAAACAACTAGGTAATCAACTTGCATCAATCAGGTCTGATCATGGAACTGAATTTGAAAATGCTAAGTTTGCTGAATTTTGTGATGAGCATAGTATAGATCATAACTTCTCTGCCCCTAGGACTCCTCAACAAAATGGAGTAGTTGAAAGCAAGAACAAGACTCTTGAAGATATGGCTAGGACTATGCTTCTTTATAGTAAACTGCCCCATAGCTTATGGGCAGAGGCTGTAAACAATGCATGTTATATCATAAATAGATGCATGACTAGACCTCTTGTAGAGAAGACTCCCTATGAGTTACTTAAAGGGAGAAAATCAAATATATCCCATCTTAGAGAATTTGGATGCAAGTGCTTTGTGCACAATAATGGAAAGGACTTCCTAGGTAAGTTTAATCCCAGAAGTGATGAGGGAGTATTCTTGGGATATTCTTCACATAGCAAAGCATATAAAATGTTCAATAAAAGAACTTTGTGTGTAGAAGAAAGTGTACATGTAGTGTTTAATGAAACTAACATTCTTTCTGAGAGATAGGAACATGAAGATGAAGCTATTGGGCTGGTAAAAGATTTGAGTGAAGTTCCAGCTCAACATAACGTAGCACCAAAAGAAGGAACAGGTGATGGAACAAGTTTTTCCATTCAGGGAAACCTGACAGGGGGAACTGATCAAAGAGGAACTGAAACCAATCCCCTAAAGGAACATGTTCATGACCCTGTTCCTCAGCAATAGAACATGGGAGAAACATCAAGCAGAAATCAGTTAGTTGTGAAACCTCACAAGTATCAAAGTTCTCATCTCATTGAGAACATAATTACTGATCCAACCTCTGGAGTTAAAACTAGATCACAATTAAAGAATCTGTGTGCTTTTGATGGTTTCCTATCTCTTATTGAACCTAAAAATGTTGTTGAGGCTTTACATGATGTAGATTGGGTAAATGCAATGCAAGATGGACTCAATCAGTTTGAGAAAAGTCAATTTTGGCATCTAGTTCCAAGACCCAAGGACAGATTAGTAATTGGCACAAAATGGGTCTTAAAAAACAAGCTTGATAAAGATGGAACAGTTACAAGAAACAAGGCAAGACTGGTGGTCCAAGGTTACAGCCAAGAGTAGGGTAAAGATTATGATGAGACTTTTGTTCCAGTTGCAAGACTGGAGGCAATAAGACTTCTTATAGCCTTTGCAGCATACATGGAATTCACTCTTCATCAGATAGATATCAAAAGTGCTTTCCTGAATGTCTACCTAAAAGAAGAAGAGTTTGTTCAACAACCTCAATGGTTTGAGAGCAAGGAATGTCCAGAACATGTGTACAAATTAGACAAGGCTCTCTATGGACTCAAGCAGGCTCCTAGAGCATGGTATGAATGATTGTCCAAATTACTGCTTGAACATGGCTACAAAAGAGGTAAAATTAACAGTACTTTATTCTTGAGGGAAAAGGTAAGGATTTTCTTGTGGTACAAATATATGTTGATGACATAATATTTGGGGCAATCACTAACAAACTAAGTAAGGATTTTGCGAAATTAATGAGGAGTGAGTTTGAAATGAGTATGATGAGTGAGCTTAACTTTTTCTTAGGCTTACAGATCAAATAAAACCCAAATGGAACCATGATCCATCAGCAGAAATATGCAAAAGAGTTGATCAAAAAGTTTAAAATGGATGAATCAAAGGAAATAGACACCCCCATTGCAACTGCTACTAAATTAGACATAGATGAACCTGGTTCATCTGTTGATCAGAAGTTGTATAGGGGTATGATTGGTTGACATTTGTATCTTACTGCTAGCAGACCTAACATAGTTTTCAGTGTAGGGCTTTGTGCTCGCTTTCAGGCTAATCCAAAGGAATCTCACTTGACTGTTGTTAAGAGGATACTGAGATATTTGAAAGGCACTAGTAATTTATGTCTTTGGTACCCTAAAGGTAGTAATTTCAATCTAGTAGGGTATGATGATGTTGATTATGCAGGTTTCCTTGTAGATACTATTTTGGCTCGGTGATTTTAGTGGAAGTTTGGAAAAATCCTACTGAGTAGTAGGTCATGGTTTTTTCACCTTTTGAGCCAAGTGTTTTCCACGTAAAAATCTATGTGTTCTTTATTTTCTTTATTTATTATTCCGCAAATAGTAGTAATTGGAACACATAGAAGAACCGAGTCCTTCTATAGTTCAGTTAAGTGAAAATTGGGTACCATACAAATCACCCCCCCCCCCTCTTTTGTGATATTGACGTTTAAAACATCAGGAAAGAACGGGTGCCAAGAGAGGGTCATTTTAGAATGGGTAAAGGCATGTATCATGATCTTTGAAAGAAAAAGGGCTATGGTTCAAAAGGGTTGACTGGGGATATTATCATTGGTAGGATATGGATGTTTTCAATAACATTCGGATCAAGGAGAGCCTATAATCACCTCTCAAGTCAAACTACACTTAAAATTTTGCCTAGACAAATACTCAGGGCAAGTTCTAGACTAATGGCACCGGACTTGGACAAATTCTCACCACACAAGCTATAGGATTGCTAAAGAGACAGAGTCGGGGTCCCACAACAACCTTAGCTAAGATTTGAGCAACACAAATGGTCCCGAAAAACTACTTGATGATTATCGGCCAACACAAGAGTCTCAAGGTCACAACTTTTATCATCCTATACACACAAATTTATTTTTGACCATAAGATCAAAGGCAAATGTGTTAGGCCCAAGTGAAGCTTTGTTTGAGGCATCATTACTCACTAGCTACTATTTACACAAAAATGAGAAAGAAAACAGACTCAAACCCTTAAGAAGGTTGTCATGCCATCTATCATCGGGAAGAGCCACCCGATTCACACAAATTCCACCTTTGGAAAGAACCGTGGCATTAAGAAAACCAAAGTATTATTGAACGCAAAACTCAAAATAAGAAGCTACGAAAATGAAGTAAGAAGCTATTAAAGAAAATGAGAAAATTAAACTGAATATGTACAATAAGGGATTTAAACGAATATACATAAGAGGGAATGAATATATACATCAGAAAGTAACTTTATATATATAACAAGGTTGCAAAATACGAAAAGTGAAATAAACTGGTAAAATTATATACATACCAAAAGTGAAAAAGCATAATAAAAAACGAAAATAGTATCATATTTATAATCCAACATCATCAAAATAGGGCTAACCCCTCAAATAAAAGATAGCATTGTCCTCAATGCTAACTAACCAAAAATAGCTCAAGAATAAGATAGAGAGTAAAGAGAAACTCCATATTGGTCCTCCGTCTGCATGAGATCATGAGCCTAGGTCCCTGGGTGTTGTGACTGCTCGGGAACCTATGACTGGATCCCGGTATCCTATGCTTGCACTGGGACCTTAGGCTACTTTGGGACCTAGGGATGGCTAGAGGAACCTCCATGCGAGTCCTCCAACTCTATCACTGCATCATCCGTCTGTGGGATCACTCTCCTCCTCTTCGGTGCCCTCTCCACCTCTTGCTCCTACTCCGGCTCAGTCTGAGCTGCTGGAGGCTGCTCATGCAATAGTAGGTCCAATGGTAGATGGTCAATAGCCTTAATCTTCTCCACTTCTACCCTCAACTCTTTCACAGACTCCTTTGATGCTTGAGTCTTTCTCAGCTTCTTTGTTTCCTTTGTCAGCTTCTTCAATGCTTTCCTATTAGTACCTACAACCTCCAATATCAACTGTTGGTTCTCCAAGAGCTTCTTCTGGTTGTCCAGAAGCTCTTTGAGAGTCTCCTCCACTGAAGCTGGAACCTGTGGCTGTGGGGGTACAGGCTGGGCTGCCACCGAGCTATAAAGCACCGACAACTTAGAAGTAGCTGCCTGCATCCAGTTGTTGATATTGGCAAGGGTTTGGCTCAAACGGTGGGCAATCAAAGGGTAGGCTGTGGATGAGGGAATATCCAGAGCAGTGGAAGTAGAGGGTCCTGGGGCAATATCTAATGTAGCTGAGGGAGGCTGAGCAGAAGGGACTACTACTACTGGATCTTCAAACTGGCCAGTAGAAGTAGTGGCTTTTCCTTTCGAATCTTTGGCTTTAGGGTTGTCATCACCCTTTAGGTTGTACTAGGAAAAAGGCATCTTTGGTTTCACATTCACATCAAACTTCCTTTTCTCCACATCCTGGTCCTTAAAGTACATTGTTAGGAAATCTAGGAAGGGGTATGATCTTTCACCTTCATTGACCACCCGTGTGATCACCCTATACATAACATTCCTGATGTTGATCGGGTACCCTGCCATGATAAAAGCAACCAATATTTCCCGGGAGATAGGCAGAGAGTTCTCATTAGTAGTGGGGTCTAGCCTATTACATACGAAGGTCTCCCACCCCTTTGCCTCGAAGTTCAAAGTTTTCCTCAGAATTTGAACCCCTGAAGTCAACCAAGCTGGGGTGGTGCTCGAGAGTGCCAGGTATTCTGCCAACCACAGACGGGTTGCCTCGTCCAATGCTACCTTTTCTATGTATAATGATTGATCCTCCTCTGGAAAGCCCAGGTAGTCATTGATTGTCTTCCCATCGAACTTCACTGTCAAATTACACAACTTAGTCACTTTAGTGCCCTTTTTGATGTGGGCAGCATTAGTGTAGAACTCCTTGACTAAGTGCTAGTTTTCCTCCTCAACATTGCTTGTAAAATATTCCCAGCCCGGTCTCTCTCTGAATTGCCTCCTCACATTAGGGTTGTAAGGCAGAAGGTCCCTCTCAATGAATTGTCGCTCAAGAATCAACTTCCTCTGAGGTCACCACACTTGGAACTCATGGTATGCTATCTCACTAACAAATCTATCATGCCAAACCTCCGGGTTTCTAGTTATCTCCACCCCCCCGCCCCGATTTGGGGCACACCCCCTCCTTTTTCAGCAATAGGATCCTCTCCGGGTGTTGAAGCTGTGGGTGAAGTAGATGTTGCACTATCACTGCTCTCTGCTGAGCCCTCAAACGACTCAGAATAAATTTGAATCTGAAGCTTGAGTAATAGGAGAGCCCGGAGGTATGGGCATATCTCTCAATCTAAACCTCCCCGAGAATTCAGGTACATATTCTGGCAGTGGATCAAAGTCATATGCCTCCCAGGAGGGAACACACTCACTTCCCTCTAAATGGGAAGCAGCTCTATTTGTAGCCTTGATTTGCTTTCTTGTATCTCCAATTGCTTTCCGAACATGCGGGGTCAATCTTATCATTCCTTGTCCACTACCCCGGGAGGACTCTCCTTTTCCTTTTTGTTTTTCACCATCGCCTCGTGATTTAACCATTGTCTGCAAATGGAATTCAGTTTAAAGCTTGTTAGTATCAAAGAACCAGAAGAAACAGTGAGGAATATGCATGAAAACAATTGACCGTGGACCACAAAAAGCATTGTGGCCGCAAAGGCACCAACGCGATCCGCATAAAATAGCACTGCGGACCGCAGTGAAGTGGGGTTCAGAATACCCACTCTCTAATTCAGGGCACCGCGGACCGCAAAAAATGATGTGCCGCCGTGGTAAGTCACCGCGGTCCGCGAAAAATCAACCGCGGCCGTGGAGAGGCATCGCGAACCGCGAAAAATCCACTGCGGTGACAATAAGCCATACTCAGCAACACCAACCTAGGGTTTCAAAGTTTTTTCTCATTTTGAGCCTTAATCCACATATTATCACCCCACTAGGTAGTCAATCATTATTTTTAACTAATTAACCCTAATCTAAACAATATTATGCAACCCTAAGCTAAAAATTGAATGAAAAGGGAAGAAAAAGAGTATGAATTAATGCATTAAAAGAAAATAAAACAAAATTAAAGACTAGGGAAATATTTGAAGTACCAGAGATGAGATGCAATACAGATGCTTGATAATCAATATTTAAATTTGTGCACTAAGGGCGTGATGAACAGTACTTTTTCTATTTAGAAAGCAAATGAGCGAAAAGTGTAAATGAGGGCCTGAGGTCCTATTTATAAAAAAAGGAACCTGGGACCCACGTTACCTACTCACCGCGGTCCGCATAAAATGCATCGCGGACCGCGGTACTTAACCACAAGAAGCACTGGCAAGGATGTCACCGCGGACCGCTAGAAATGCTCCGCGGCCGCGGTAGGGCACCGCGGACCGCATAAAATGCATTGCCGCCGCGGTGACTATTTCAGAGAACCTCCACTTTTTACCATTCAACATTGCAGAGCGCAATGAAATTTTTCTCCCGCAATAAGGCCATTACGGCCGCGAAAAATGCAATGCGGTAGCGGTCCAAACTTCAGAGAGTGCAACATTTTTCCAATTTGATCCTACACTGCATCAAAACAACCCTACACACATCTCATAACCAGTTAGTCCAAAAGCAAATCCTATACTAAAAAGAAAATCAAAGAAAAACAAAAATAAAGACACATGGGTTGCCTCCCAAGAAGTGCCTGATTTAACGTCGCGGCACGACACAGGTTACCATCAAATCACTTTAGATGGATCAGTGCTACCACGTGGCTATCATCAATCTTGCCAAGGTAGTGCTTGACTCTATGCCCATTAACTTTGAAAACCTCCCCATTTTTGTTTTTTAAGTCAAGTGCGCCAAGTGGAGTCACAAGCACCACTTCAAAAGGTCCACTCCATTTTGACTTAAGCTTTTCCAGAAACAAACGTAACCGAGAATTGAACAAGAGAACCAAATCACCCACTTTGAACTCCTTGCCATGAGCATACGTATCATGAAGGTACTTCATCTTGTCCTTATACAAGGACGAACTGGAGTAGGCATGAAATCGGAATTCATCAAGTTCATTAAGCTGCTCCACACAAAAATATTTTGCCACATCCCATTCAAGATTCAGCTTCCTCAAAGCCCACATGGCCTTGTGCTCTAACTCAACCGGTAGATGGCAAGCTTTTCCAAACACCAACCGGTACGCGGACATACCAATCGGAGTCTTGTAAGCAGTCCTATAAGCCCATAGAGCATCATCCAATTTCTTTGACCAATCGGTCCTATTTGCATTTACCATCTTTGACAATATACTCTTGATTTCCCTATTTGAGACTTCAACTTGGCCACTCGCCTGAGGATGATAAGGGGTAGAAACTTTGTGATTGACACCATATTATGAAGGCAAAGTGTCAAAAGCTCTATTACAAAAATGAGACCCCCCATCACTTATGATTGCTCGAGGAGTGTCAACCCTAGTAAAAATACTCTTCTTGAGAAACGCAACAACACTCCGGGCCTCATTATTGGTAAAGCCACGGCCTCAACCCACTTTGAAACATAGTCAACTACTACTAGAATGTATGTGTTGCCACATGAACTAACAAACGGGCCCATGAAATCAATGTCCCACACAAACGGGCCACTTGGTTTTCGCACCCTTTTTGGTCCACAATCTCCAAATCAAACTCTTGAAGTAACAAGACCCATCGCATCAGCCTAGCTTTGGAATCCTTCTTCATCATTAATTATTGGAGCGTGGCATGATCGACATGAACTATGACCTTGGTGCCCATGAGATACAGCCAAAATTTCTCCATTGCGAACACAATAGCCAACAATTCTTTTTTAGTAACCGTGTAATTCACTTGAGCATCATTCATTGTCTTGCTCGCATAATACACTGGATGAAACATTTTATTCACTCTTTGACCCAAGACCGCCCCAACCGCAACATCACTCGCGTCACACATGAGCTCGAAATGCAAGCTCCAATTGGGTGCGGTAATAATAGGAGTGGTGGTTAACTTGTGCTTGAGAAATTCAAAGGCTTGCATACATCCCTTATTGAACACGAACTTGGCATCCTTTTCCAACATCTTGCACACGGATTCACTACCTTCGAAAAATCCTTAATAAACCTCCGATAGAACCCCGCATGCCCAAGAAAACTTCTAACTCCCTTGATTGAAGTAGGGGGAGGGAGCCTTGAAATCACTTCAATTTTAGCTTTGTCCACCTCTATACCGTGCTTTGAAATTTTATGGCCAAGGACTATGCCCTCCTCAACCATGAAGTGGCATTTCTCCCAATTAAGCACAAGGTTGGTTTCTTCACAATGGGCCAACACCCTATCAAGATTTTTCAAACATTCATCAAACAAGTCACCCACAATACTGAAGTCGTCTATAAACACCTCCAAAATGTCCTCCACCATGTCGGTAAATATGGCCATCATACACCGCTGGAATGTAGCCGGTGCATTACACAACCCAAATGGCATCCTAGAAAAGGCAAAGGTACAATATGGGCAAGTGAAGATGGTCTTCTCCTGATCTTTCGGAGCAATCAAAATTTGGTTATACCTAGAATACCAATCCAAGAAACAGTAGAAGGCACGCCCAGCAAGTCTGTCTAGCATCTGATCAAGAAAAGGCAATGGAAAGTAATCTTTGTGGGTTACTTTATTCAACTTGTGGTAATCCATGCTCACCCTCCATCCGGTGACAGTCCTGGTAGGAATTAACTCATTTTGCACATTGTTAACCACGGTCATACCACCCTTCTTCGGCACACATTGCACCGGCAAAGTCCAAGAACTATCAGAGATGGGGTACACAACCCCGGCATCCAACCACTTGATCCCCTCCTTTTTCACAACTTCTTGCATTGCCTCGTTCAACCTCCTTTGATGTTTCAAGAAGGGCTTTGCATCATCTTCAAGAATAATCTTGTGCATATAAAAGGTGGGGCTTATCCCCCACATATCAGCTAAAGTCCATCCAATTGCCTTCTTCCGTTTTTGGAGCACCGCCAATGTGGCATCTACCTGCATGTTAGTAAGATAAGAGGAAAGAATAACTGGTAAAGTTGAACTATGGACTAAGAATTCATACCTGAGGTGTGGAGGCAATGGCTTCAACTCTAACATGGGAGGTTCCTCGATTGAGGGTTTTGTTGGTGGAGTCTTCCTATTCTCAAGATCCAAAGAGAGTTTCTGAGGCTCATAAGAGTAAGAGCCCATTCCATGTAAAGCATTGACACACTCCACTCGTCCTTCATCCTCATTTACATCAAGATTCAACAATATTGCCTCTAGAGGGCCCTCCACATTGATCATTGCACTAGTATCATCAACTATCACTACCGTGACAAGATCCACAAAAGAGCACACTTCAGAACTGTTGGGCTGCTTCATTGACTTGCACACATAAAAGACCACTTTTTCATCACCCGCCTGGAAGGTGAGTTCCCCTGCTTCCACATCAACTAAGTCTTTCCTAGTTGCAAGGAAAGGTCTTCCCAATATGATCGAAAACCTCGTAATCTACCTCACAATCCAAGATCACAAAATCAGCTCGCAAAATGAACTTGTCCACCCGAACAAGGACATCATCTACAATACGAAGTAGCCTCCTCATAGTTCTATCCGCCATTTGCAACATTATTAAAGTAGCCCTAGGTTGCCCAATACCCAAAGTCTTGGGAACGGAGTAAGGCATCAAGTTGATACTTGCCCCCAAATCACATAGAGCTTTTGCAAAGTTTGCACTCCCAATGGTGTAAGGAATGGTGAAAGAACAGGGATCTTCTAGCTTTGGAGCCATCGAGTTCACTATTGCACTAATGTCACAACCCCAACCCCGGTCATGATGGCGCTCAACACACTGCTAGGCAAGCCCGACCATTCGACAACATTATCCCAAATTCTTATTCAGATTATAGATAAATATCACATAGAATTTACTAAGTCATCACTTTCAAGTGTATAATTAATAATAAAACCTGCGGAAATTCAACTAAAATATCACACCATAGCCCAATAGAATCCGGTGTCACGAATATGAACCTCTAATACAGAATATCCACCTATTACAAGTCTGTCTAGAAAAAATGCGGATTAAAAGATAGAGATAGAGGGGAGAGATCAAGGCTGCAAACGCCATGCAACTACCTCAATACTCCCGGATACTGATGCTCAGCTAAACAAATCCTCACTCAGCCTGTAGTGTACCTGGATCTGCACGCAAGGTGCAGGGAGTAATGTGAGTACTCCGACCCAGTGAGTAATAAACATAAATAAAGGCTGAGAATAAGAAATCGTGAAAAAATACAAAGTAAACTATAACTGGTAGTTTAGAACAACAAATAGTGAAGCAACAAGTCAATTAAATCAGAGTACCAAATACTGAGACAGGTATAACAGATAAAAACACATGCATGAGTGCAATGCAATGAATATGATGGTACACTCTATGCATGAGTGCAATGCAATGCATATGATGGTACTCTCTAGTACCCGCTGCGGCGTGCAGCCTGAGCCATCCATTTTATTTATCGTCGACGGCGCTCACTGGGGGTGTGTACAGACTCCGGAGGGGCTCCTACAGCCCAAGCGCAATATCAAGCCATCTCGTGGCATCAAATCTAAGCCCTCGGCCTCATATCAATATCAGTATAATCACCCAAGCTCTCGGCCTCAATATCAATGTAATCAACCAGGCCCTCGGCCTCAATATCAATGTAATCAACCAGGCTCTCAGCCTCAATATCAATATAACACTGCTGCGGCGCGCAGCCCGATCCATGCGCAGTCCAGAAATTATCATAAGACCCTTAGGCATTTGTAAAACAGTAGTTCTCAGAATATCATTTAGAAATATCATTTAAATTTTCAAATCTTAGAAAGATGGATGAGTTTGCAAAACAGTATTTAAAAACTTGGACTGAGATCAAATGATATGCATGTATGCGAAAACAATGATGTCAATCCCTGAAGGATTCAAATAATTGGCAAGAAGCCCAAATGTAACAATTAAATCCACGTAAGGATGATTCTCAATTTAGTTCAAGTAGAAAACACGGTAAAAACATCTCTCGGGATGGACCATGTCACAATCCCTAATGGTGCTCTACTCCACGCCCGTTATCCGGCGTGCAAGTCACCTTAATATAGCATTACGATGTGAAATTCTGGGGTTTCAAACCCTCAGGACATCATTTACATCAATTACTCACCTCAAACCAGCCAAAGCTCTAGCTCGCTATGCCCTTGCTTCTCAAATTAGCCTCCTCGTGCGACGAATCTGCCCAATATCACAACGAATATGTCGCATTTTGCTAAAGGGATAATACCCAATCGAAAACATTCGAAAAATATCAAAATTCACGAATTTGGGAAAACCCGAGCCTGGGGCCCACGTCTCAAAACTCAGAAATTTTTATGTCATCAGGTTCCTTATCTCGCCACGAGTCTATACATACAAAAATCTCTCAAATCGGACCACAAATGGCCCCTCAAATCCCAAATTCAGAATTTCAATTTCAAGCCCTATTTTCTTACAATTTGGCTATATTTTCATGAATTTCAAGGATGATTTCACAATATAATCATATATTTAGTTCATAGGACTTACCTCCAATCACTTCCCGTCAAAACCCCTTCAATTCCCGTCCAAAAGCTCTCGAGGTTGCTCAAAAATGGTGGAAAAATGGGTTGGGTTCGCGGATGAAATGTTAATTTTTCGGAAGTACTGTTCACCGCGCGGTTATTGTTCCCGCACACGGTACTGTTCACCCGCGTGGTTACTATTCACATGTGGTTACTGTTCACGCTGCTAAAAAATTACAGCAGCAGCCAAAAAAATTGCAGCCTTTTTTCGTTTCACTAAAATGGCTCTAACTCCATCATACAAACTCGAAATTCGATGATTCTTGTTCCTATGAGTCACAAATAATGATAAGAACATAGTCCTTCAATCGAAACTCAATTCGAAGCTCGTTTTCTCAGTACAATATCCATTTCGCTCGTTAAACAATTAACTCATGTTTCGCGTCAAAAACCCAATCGCGACTTGATGAAATTAGACCAAACTTTCCAGATCACTCCTATAATTCATTATTTAAATTATGGAAATCTCGAAATAAATTTTCGATCTCTAGAACAAAAGATAGACCTTTGGATCATTACATGCTTATGCTCAAACGGTAAAAATCTTCCAAAAACTCTTCCAAAACTTATCTGAGCCTCATGGGACCCCGACCAAATATGTCAACATAATTCATAACATTATTCAAACCTCTTCCAATCATCAAAACACCTCAAACAACATCAAATTACCCAAAACTCATCGAATTTAAGCCTAATTTTCTAAAAACTTCTGAAATACACTTTCGATCAAAAACCCGACCAAACCACGTCCGAATGACCTGAAATTTTGCAAACATATCCCAAATCACCTAACAAAGCTACAGAAACTCGCAGAATTCCATTCCGACTCTCGGATCAAAATCTCACCTATCAACCGGAATTCGCCAAAATACTAACTTCGCCAATTTAAGCCTAATGCTACGCCGGACCTCCAAAATTACTTCCGATCACACTCCTAAGTCACAAATCATCCCCCGAAGCTAACCGAATCATTGGAATTCAAATCCTAGCACTGTAACACATAAGTCAACGTCCGGTTGACTTTTCCAACTTAAACCTTCTTAAAAGAGACTAAGTGTCTCATTTCCTATCAAAACCAATCCGATTTAACTCTAACACACCGAATATAGAAAATGAAACATGAAGAAGCATAAAATGGGGGAAACGGGGCAGTAACTCACGTGACGACGGGTCGGGTCGTCACAACTAACTTGGTGGGTCATCTTGATGGTCTCACAATCCATGGATCCTTTCTTTGTCACCAAGTCTTTCATGAACTTGGCCTACCCCGGCATTTGTTCTAGAGCCTCCACCAAAGGCACATTAATGGATAAGCTTTTCATCATGTCAATAAATTTCTTAAATTAGTTTTTATTTTTTTTTGGCTTGGCAAGCCTTTGAGGATAAGGTGGAGGTGGCCTTGGAAATCGAGCCTTGGCTTTAGGCATAACCATTTCCGGTATTTCTATTACGTGTTCCCTAGACGGGTTCACGTCATTCTGAGTTTCCACCTCGGTATCTTGGATATCAGTCCGCACTTCCTCATTCACGTTCTTATCAGTCACATTCTCAACCACCAAAGCGATCTCATCCTCTTGCAACTCAACTTTATCACTCAAAATTTCTTTTTGTTTAGAGGCATTCACATCATCGCCTCATCCACTTCTTGTAGTTACCACCATTACATGCCCGAAATTATTCCCACCCTTTGGGTTGACTACAGTATCACTAGGTAGAGCCCCCTTAGAGCGAGTACTCAAGGATTATGAGATTTGGCATAATTGAACCACCAAGTTTCTGATTGAAGTATTGTGGGATGCCAACTGGGCATCAGAGTCAGCATTCTTTTTCATCAACTATTCAAACATCATTTCGATTCTCCCCATTTCATTGTTGGAAGAACTAGGACCTTGGGATGGAAATGGGGGTGGATTGTTCGGTTGTTGATACATTGGGGGCCTTTGAAAGCGTTGCGTCCAATTTTCTTGGTTGCTATTGTTCCAACCACCTTGATTGTTGTTTCCACCCCAGTTGTTGTTGTCGCCACTCCAATTACCCTGATTGTTCTGATTATTGCTCTAGTTGCCCCAATTTGAATTTTGGTTATTGTTCCCCTAACTACTATTCCGTTGTTTTTGTTGAATTCCCCAATTGCCTTGGGGTCTTCATTGTTGTTGGTTGGAAGAATTGCCCATTTGTCCCTGATAGTTGTTCACATATTGCACTTCTTCATTCTGCTCATCATACCCATCATCTTGGAACCCACCACTATCTTGGTCATATTGATCAGAACTAAGGTAGTTCTGTTGACCTCTTTGCCTTCTTTTGTTCACTAGCATGTTGACACCATCCATAGCATTTACTTGTCGTGAAGTTTAAACCTACTGTAATTGTGCCTTTGCTAGCTGTTTCATTGTTGTTGTCAGTTTTGCTATTGCCTGACCATGATCATGGAGTTCTTTGTGCAAGTGAATGACCGTGGGGTCACCCTGTGGCACATTGGCTCTACTTTGCCAAGTGGAGGACGTGTCATCCATCTCATCCAATATTGCATTATCCTCATTGTACGGTGTGTTCATAAAATGTCCACCGGCGAGTTGATTCACTATGCACTTATTTGTTGTGTTAATGCCCTAGTAGAATGTCTGTTGTATCATTGCCTCAGATATATAATTTTTTGGGCATTCCTTTACCATGGTCCGGTATCTCTCCCATATCTCATGCAGTGGTTCGTTGGGTTCCTGCTTGAAAGCTAAGATTTCATCCCTCAAGGTCGCCATGTAGCCCAGCAAGAAAAACTTTGCAATGAATTTATCTGCCAACTTATCCGAAGTAGTGATGGAATGGTTGTGAAGTCATTCAAGCCAAATCAAAGCCTTCCCTCTAAGTGAAAAGGGGAATAATCTCAACCAAAGTGCATCCTCAGACACATTTGTTTGCTTGCTCCCCCAACAGGTATCCACGAAGCCCTTAAGATGTTTGTAAACATTCTGATGGGGAGCACCTGTGAAATACCCTCACTGCTCCAACAAAGTCAGCATCACATTTTTAATTTGGAATTGCCCGCCCGGATCTGGGGTGGGACAATTGCACTAGCATATCCTTGGTTTGGAAGCACCCGAGGAGCCACTCTTGGAGGTGGCGGGGAAGGGTCTGGAAAATTATCATTGGCCTGGCGACTTCTCATTTGAGCTTGAGGCACTATAGGAACCTCATCATTAATATTGCCATCTACCTCCTCCCCCGGTGGAAGATCTCCAAGTGGTGCGTTGTTTGCCACCATTTTGTACCTGAGTTGGCGATACACACAATAGTAACATAGAAGGAAAGAAAAACAATATACAAAACTATTTAGATAGATAGCCAAAACCGTTAGCTCTCCGGCAACGGCGCCAAAAGTGATATGGTCCAACCCTACACCACTACAAAGTGGCAAGAGCGGTCGATGCAGCTTTTACTCGAGAAGGTCGGGATCGAATCTACGGGGAGCTAGAATGTTGGATTTGGATTTCTACCTAAACTAGCAGTGTATAGTGCTCTTGATTACACTTCCAATCATCTTTGGTTGTTTGTTACTTCTAATTTTTATACTAATAATATGCTAAATTAAACTAAGTATAAACGCTTGCAAGGTTTACCAAAAGGTTAACGAGGCACTAGAGAAGTGACTTTCTCCTAGGTGAATACTTGACGGGTTCTAAAGCCTAAGGCAAAGTTGTTATGTTGGGGATTGCAATATAGACAATGCACGAAACTACTCATTCTATACCCTCGGTAGCTTGAGTGACTTTGCCCTAATTAACTTTCTCAAGACCAATTGGGTGTCATAATTGTGCAACCAATATATGCTCAAGTCGTGTATTACTATCTCTAGGTTTAACCTTTTAATTGAGGCTATCAATCTCTTGAATACACCCAAATTCCTTGTTGACTGATTTTCCTAGACTCAAACTCTCTTTCTCAAGAAGAGCCCAAGTCAAAAAGGCACAAATTAGTGTCTGCAACCACTAATTCAACATAGAAAACACAAATCAGTCCAAATATCAACCACCCAAGAATCTAAGCCTTAAAACACAAAACCCATCAAATACCCACACTAGGGTTGAGCCACAACCCTAGCTGATGGGTCTAACTACTCATAATAATGAAAGAAATCAAATATTTAGATGAAGAATAATTCATATAATATGATTACAGGCTAAGATTTGAAGATTCAATGTTAAACTAGCTACAAATTACTCAAAATGGACTAAAATCGCTGTTCATGTGCTCTGCTAAGATAAAGATACCCTAAAAATGCGAAAAAGAAGTATTTATACAAGGCCAAATTTTCTGGACAAAAATACCCCTGACGGAGGTACCGCGAACCGTGAAAAATGCACCGCGGCTGCGGTGAGGCTTTTTAGCTTCATTTCTAAGTCTCTGAATCTAGCAACCACGGCTGCGGTGGCTTCACTGCGGACCGCACAAAAATGGACCGCAAACCGCGATGGCTTCCAACTTCCAAACTCCCAGCTCTCTGAATCCCCTCTCTACGGACAGCATAAAATGGATTGCGACCGCGATGAGGCTATTGCGGCCGCAAAGAATCTACCGCGAACCGCAGTACTTGATCTTCCAAAATTGCATCTCTCTGATCTTTTCCACCGCGGACCGCAACAAATGTACTGCGGTCGCGGTGGGGCTATTGCTGCTGCGGTGGATTTACTGTTGTAGCAGTGCTTTGACTTGTTCTTGGTACTTGAGTAGGTTTCACTCCTTTTTGAGCTGGTTTTGACTTCCTTGTCACTTTTTGACCAAACACTGCAAACAAGCACAATATGTAAGCTTTCGGGATTACTTGTATACATTTTTAGTCCAAACCTCAAGCAAAAAGGAGTATAAAATAGACTAGAATCCCTAGTTATCACCCCACACACCCCCCGGCTCAAGTTGTCTGCTCGGGTAAGCCAGATCTAGAACAATACACCCAGGTTTTAAACCTAGAACAACATAGCCTCATACCGGATCCCTAGTAGGAATGCTTGTTTGCATCACGTGCATTTGACTTTGGGGACTCAACACAGGGATTGGGTCCGTCTAGGACAAGTGTACCCGAAATAAAAAGACCATCCTGATGCATATTACGTGTTACTTGCATATCTGTTTGTTTTGGCTTGCATGTTGACTGGCTTCTAGAATAGAAAACGAAAAGAAAAGACGAAAATGAAAAAACAAAAAGAAAAAAAACAAGGGTGAGAAGTAGGTGTTTGAAACATTTCGAAAACTCTGCTGAAAGTCTGAAAGAAAAAAAGGAGAAAGAAAATAAGTCAAGTATTTTTAAAAGTCATCATGTTCCGTCAAAATTGACCGAACTACGCAGGTCTGATTATCACCGAATGTGAGATACGTAGACAAACCCCATCGGTTCTGATCCCAATTTTAAAAAATCCAAAAATATTTTCCTTTAATTCCTTCTTTAGAAACATTTCCTTAGAAAATTCAAAAAAAATATACATATAAATATTTTTAAAACCCAAAAAAATATTTTCCTTCTTTTTGAAGTCTTTCATATGGGTTTCCTTCATTTTGAAGTATTTTTTCCAAAAATTCAAAATAAATCACAAACAAAATTCCAAAAATATTCTTTTTAGAAGTCTTTCTTTCGTAAATGTCATAAAAATTGAAAAATTGAAGTCCAAAAATATTTTCGCTTTTCTTTAGAAGTACTTTTGTAAATAAAAGAAAAACTCAAAAATTTGAAATATTTTTTTTAAAAGTCCCTCTTTCGAAAATTAAGAGGCAACAATCAAAATCCAAAAAAAAAACAAAAAAACATTTTCTACCTTTTTTAGAAGTCCTTTTTCTCAACAACTCAAAAACAAAAAAAACAAAAATCCAAAAATATAGTTTCTATTATCTTTAGAAGTCTATCTTTCAAAAGAAATTATATCAAAACTAAAAATCCAAAAAAAAAAATCTTTCTTCTTTAAAAGCTTTTCTTTCGAAAAAAATGCAAAACAATAAATATATATTCTTATTCTAAACGCTTTCATGGTCTGAGTATTATAAAAAACTAAAAAATAGAAAAGAAGAGTTAGTTTATTTACTCCATTCCCAATCTTCCCGAACTACGCAAGATCTGATTCATGTGGTGTCATGATACGTAGGCAATCCCCATCGGATTCGATCATAGCCATAAAATTAATTGAGTGAAAAATAAACTAAAAAAAAAGAGAAAGAAAAATTGAGTGAAAACAAAATGACAAAAAAATAAAAGAGTGACAAAAACAAAAACAAAAAAGAAAAGAGAGTGCCAAAAAATAAAAGAGTGACAGAAACGAAATGAAAAAAATCAAAAGTGATTAAAAAGAGGCAGAAATAAAAGAAAAGAGGTACATACTGAAAGAGTTAGTTAAGGCCGGGATGAACATGCAACCGTTCAAACACATGGTAGAAACGTTTAATTGTTAGGTGCATTGCACCCAAACATGTGATTTCCTATATGTTAAATGTCTCAAAACTAACAAGGTTGTGGTGTGAGAAAATTAGCCAGGTTCTGTTCAGGTGGTTGGTTTTGTGGTATGTGGTGATGAACACGCAACTTTGCACGCGGTCATAAGATTATACACAAAACTGAGTTCCACCTCCCAGAAATGCCCATTCTTACCAAGCTCCATATAATCCCCAATCAAATGTTCCCCAATATAATCCTCGCCCAAGAGAGCCTTTAAAAAAGAATCAGTTCACCTCATACTTGGGCTTATGCCAAAAGCTAGTCAGGCGAGGTCTGGTGTAGCCAGTGGCGCCAAACCCCGAGCCCCCCTCGCACCGAGCCAATTCTAGATATGAATACCACTCTGGAGAAGTGGGACACAATACAGGGGACTGTTGGACCCTCAAAAGGGCAGTTGAAGATTTGATTGAAGTTGAAAGAATCGTTCTACGGGACAAATAGGCTCCTGATGTGACAAACAATTTGTTTCCTACTTACAATGAGGATTTGATCCGACACTGAAGGTCATTTTAGCCATTGCCGAGATAGAAGAAAATCCAAAAATGGTCACCAAGCTTGAAAGTTTCCTATCAGACGGGAATCTCGGTAGCCAGTTTTGCTATCCTTTCTACGTCTGGATTATCTCAGGGTGTGATCCGGATGTTTTACTTTATTGTCTTACTTTTCGATGTTAATCCTTCTATCTTTTAAAATTCAAAAAAAATCATCAAAAAAATCAAATAAAATTAATATTTCACTGTCCAAGAATGTCTCTTTTCTTAATCTTGTCACTTTTCTTATTCTCTTTTCAATTCTGTTAAATGCAGATTTCAATAACATGACATGCTTGCAGACTTCATGCCTAGATCCTGAAACGCTGTCAGACCTCGAAATAATGAATCAGGAATTAGATCGCAATGAAGATAAGTTTAAGGAAATAAAACAAAGAGCTGGAACAACTGAAGGAAAATTGGTTCCAGATTGGAAAGGTCCATACATTGCAACAAGAGTACTGCCAAAAGAGTGTGTTGTACTTGGGACACGTCGAAAGAAATGTCCCTGAAACAACTGTCAATGCAAATATAGTCAAAAGGTAATATGTTGGATCCTCTATATAGCATTAATGTTCTCCGATTTGGATGAAGAAGGCTTTCTTTCTCACTATCCAAATATTCAACCATTTGCAAACTCTTTGAGTCGGCTCCCATTCTTTGATTATCCTCTTTGCAACCTGGAAGTTATTATTAAAAAAATAATGAATGAAAAAAAATGAAAAGAGAAGAAAAAGAAAAATACAAAAAAAAGGAAGAAAAGCGCAAAAAGAAAATGAAATGAAAATTGAAAAAAAAAATAGGAAAAAGAAAAGGAAAAGAAAGGAAAAAAAATCAAAAACAAAGTTCCATGAACTACGTTCAACTTAATTCCGAAAGGTTACGTAGGCAACCTCTCTCTGGGGTTCAGTCACACCAAAATAAAAATTCAAATTTCCCCAAAGTTGAAACTGGGGCAGAAGTTATAATTGCTCGGCAATGGTTTTGCCTGAAAGATTCCAAAGTTGAAATTTAGTCAACATTCTTTTTACCCAAATCCTTTTCAAGTCCTTCCTATCAATCAGCGAGAATGTTCAAATTGGAGGATACAATCATTTGGATCTGATACAATAAAAATGAGAGAAATCAAAAATGAGAAAGTCTTGTTAGTGAAAACTCGCAAACAGCAATATAAAGCGATAATGAGAAGAGAAATGAGAGAGGTCAGCTGGTGAAACCCCACAAAGGGCGCCTCTAATCGAAAAGAGGATCCTCACAGCTATCGACATTGACACAGTCCTGGGCAAGGTTTCTCGATTTCGAGGCAAAAGTTATGATGAATTTATGAAAGTCAGACGGTTTATACAGATCAGGCATCTAGTCCAAAAGGAATGTCATGTTCATTGAAGTCCACATGTACTCTAAATAAGTCCTTCTTTCCTTTCCCTGAAAGGGATACCTCTTGTCTAAATTCATTTGTCCATTCCATTGTTTGTTTGTTTTCTTTGAATCCCTTTCGGTCTAACTCTATTCCGAAACTGAGACAAAGAAGGGATGGTACGCCTGATTTACAGAGCTCTCATTTGATACAAGCTAATATGCAAAAAATGCACCCAATCTCGTCAGGGGCATCAGGTCGACCTCGACTGGCCATGGCGGCCGATGCTTCGAAATCAAAACTCTTGGAAGGAGAAAATCAAATTGAAGTGCCTATAAAAGCAAATGAAGTTGAAAATGTTGAGTCCCACGTGGCTAACCGTCTCGGCAAAGCTTTGAAAAGCCAATGTACCCCAAATGCTCTGAAATTGAAGTTGGAAGAAAGAAGCCAGAAATGAAAGGCCTATGAAGGAAAAATAAAGTTGGAAAAGGTTTAGTCCCATGAGACTAGTCGTTGCAACAAAGTTTGAGGAGTCAAAAGTTCCCTAATGCTCCGAAGTTTTAAAAAACAACAAGCTAGAAGGGAAAGGCCTACAGAAGCAAAATAAAGTCGAAAAGGATGAGTCCCACCGACCAACCGTCATGGCAAAGTCTAGAAAAACTAGAGGTTTTTCAGGGTCAGAAATGCAATCGGTATTTAGGATGCAACCAGCTGTACTTGAAAGGGTCGAGATCAAGTGGCTGAAATAATCAAGGCCACAAAACCAACCACCGTTTCAAACTGACAAGTTGTTCTTTATTTGAAAAAACAGGAAACAGGTGCAATCCAAAAGCAACCTCGCAAGAAGCAGGTGCGACCAAAAAGAAACTGCACGAGGGCTAGAAACAGCTTTGCAGCAACAATCCAAAAAGGGAAGTATCCTCCAAATTTCTCCCGCATTTTACTCACTCTCTTAAATAAAAAATAAAAAAATGAATGATGAAAAAAAAAATGAAATCAAATGAAAAGAAAAAAAAAAGAAGAAAAGTTCAAAATCATGGTAGTATAGGGTCTCCAATCCCTAGCTGCGTTTTTTCCAACATAGGGTCTCCAATCCCTAGTTGATTTTATTCTAGACATAGGGTCTCCACTCCCTAGTCTCTTTTCCAACATAGGGTCTCCACTCCCTAGTTGATGCCAGCATAACCCGATACCAACATACGGTCACCATTCCCTAGTTGATGCCAATATAGGGTCTCCACTCCCTAGTTGATGCCAGCATAACTTGATGCCAACATAGGGTCTTCACTCCCTAATTGACGCTAACATAGGGTCGTCACTCCCTAGTTGATGCAGCATAACCTGATGCCAGCATAACGCGATGCCAACATAGGGTCACCACTCCCTAGTTGATGCCAACATAGGGTTTTCACTCCCTAGTTGATGTCAGCATAACCTGATGCCAACATAGGGTTCATTCCCTAGTTTATCCCAGCATAACCTGATGATTTTCTAATATATGGTCTCCACTCCCTAGTTGATGCCAGCATAACCTTATGACTTTTCCAACATAGGGTCCGGGTCCCACTCGCTAGTTGATACCAACATAACCTGATGACTTTTCCAATATAGGGTCCCACTCCTTAGTTGATTCCAGCATAACTTGATGAGTTTCCAACATAGGTTCCCACTCCCTAGTTGATGTCAGCATAACCTGATCACTTTTCTAACATAGTGTCCCACTCCCTAGTTGATGCCAGCATAACCTGATGCCAACATAGGGTCACCACTCCCTAGTTGATAATTTTCCAACATAGGGTCTCCATTTCCTAGTTGATGTCGGCATAACCTAATGATTTTCCAACATAGGGTTCCACTCCCTAGTTGATGCTAGCATAACCTGATATCAGCATAACTTGATGCCAACATAGGGTCACCACTCCCTAGTTGATGCCAACATAGGGTCTTCATTCCCTAGTTGATGCCAACATCGGGTCACCACTCCCTAGTTGATGATTTTCCAACAATAGGGTCTCCAATCCCTAGTTAATTTCATTTTAGATATAGAGTCTCCACTCACTAATCTCTTTTTCCCAAGGATACACAATTCTGACTTTTTATTGCTTTCAATAATAAAGTAGTATAGAGTTTTTGTTACAAATAACTCACGAAATTTTCCTAGTGAAAACTGGGGCAGAAAAATTCCGTTCATTTGTTTTTTTTGCTGTCTGAACGGGTTATACCTCGAGACACAGGGTTCGAGACAACCAAAAGAAGAAGTCTCAATCCAGAATAAAAGAAAAAGGAGAAAAGAAAAAGAAGCGAACTCAAAGTGGAGAAGCAAAGAAAAGATGTGGACTGCTCAAGACATGATTGAAGTCACAAGCTTTGCAGGTCCCGCCTTGATCCGAAAAGCTGAAGAAGAAATCAACTATCACCTACAGCTAGCAAGCATAAATATTCATATCAGAGTTCGCATGAAGAACCAGCCAAGATTCAAGATCAAGCTTCAAAAAACACATAGATAGAAATCTTATAACTCATAGCTGGTAGGCTTAGTTAGTCTTTTTTATTTTTGATTTTGGTGTAATAAAGAGCTCAACAAGCAGTAACAGCAGCAAGAGCAGTGAAATCATAGCTTTTCGGTAGTCTCAGCTACCAAAATTTCCAGAACTACACTGATCTGATTCCTTTATAGTCAAGGATATGTAGGCAACCTCCGAAACAAGGTTCGGTCAAATTTTTCAAAATGCTTCCAAATGGAGTACCAAACGGGCAAAAATTGCTCGTAATTGCCCACTTTATCTTTGCCCGAAAATTTTTCATGTTCTCGAGCAAAGAGGGGCAGCTGTGAGCACCTAATATTTGCCCCACATGAAAATAACTCCTAAAAATAGACCAAAAATAATTTTAATAGATTTTAGAAGTTCTTATTTATTTAGTTGCATTTCATGCATGTTTAATATTTTAAAATCATGAGAAAAAACATAAAAATTATCACATTTTAATTTCATGTCATCTTAGGTTTAATTTGCACTTTAGGAATTAATTACTTTTTATTTGTTAGAATTAATACATAAAAATCCAGTAAAATATTTTTAAAATTTTACATGCATTTGTTAATAGATGAATAGAACTAATTTTTCTAATTAGATTTAAGTTAGGCTTTAATTTAGGATTTCATTTGTTAGAATTTAAAATCAAAAGAAAATAAAGAAAAAAAGTAGATTTGGTCTTTTAATTTCGTTTGAGCCAGTTTAATTTGAAGCCCAAAAATCCCAAATAACCCAATTATCCACACTCCAGCCCAATTGTTTTAGCCCAATACTCATTCCTTACCATTAAAATAACCCTTACCCTAGAGACCTAATAAGACCATTCCCCTTTAGAACAGAAGGAGAGCGTCGTTTCCAGTTTCCATCTTCTTCAACAAAAGAGAGACACAAAAAATAATCAGATCCCCCCTTCCTAATGACCTAACGGCTCCCTCTTCAACAAAAATCAATCCCTCCCCTTCTTCACAAAAACTCAAAACACAATTCAACTTCACTCTTGCAAAAGGGATTTTCAAAAGCAAAATTTTCAGATCAAGATCTGAAAGGTTTTTCTCAACAAAAAATTGAGGAAAGCTGAGGTCTCAAAAAGGGGGTTGCGATTGGTCTAGTTTTCTTGTTTCTAAGAAGGAAAAATCCTTGAGTTTACTGCTGACTTTTGACTCATACTTCTAGCCGAGCTCCACCCCATCCTTTTCCTCCATTATTCTGTTGAAATCAGTCATTTTCCTTTGGCAACCAAGTTGTGGATGTTGTTCTATGGAGGGAAAAGATGTGATAGTGGGAATTCTTATAGTTACATTGTTTGCTTTGGTGGTCTTTGAGATATCTGGTTATACACTCCTATCATTAGTTTCAAGTGTTTTCTTACTGTTGTTCACCGTTTTGTTTCTATGGGTTAAATCAGTTGCAATTCTTAACAGGTAAACCACAATCTTTTGCAAATTCCTTTATATTATGATTTTTTCAGTTAGTTGTATGTGGTTGAATGAGTAGCACAAAATAAATGTGTCTTATGGTCTCACATCCCTCAATTATGATATAAAGCTTTGATGAGCTTTGTTTAATGTATGATTATCATTGGCACAAGTAACTAAATCGAAATATGTGGGTCCTCAAAATACGCCATGTCGGTTAGAGTTTGCGTAGCTCTAAAGTGTACCAATTGCTATAAAAGGGGTTAAGGTCTTTCCATATTTATCCAGAAACATCACTAGATATTCATTTTCTTTATATGGGCAATCCTCCTCTGGTTTTGTAGATATTTCATTAAATTTGATGAGGGAAGGAAGCAAGTGATTGACATGTAATCCATACCAATGTTTGTCTTCATTCAAAGTGTGACGAAATCTAGCAAAATCTATATTCTGTAAAATAATGCCAAAATGCTAAAGCTTTAAACACAAGTATCTAAAACAATTAAGAGGGTTTTCCTTGTCCCCAAAGCTTTTTTCTGATTTCTCTCTTTCCCGATCACCCAAGTAATAATACACAATGAATATTCATAGTTTGTTTTAGGCGCGATTAATAATAAATCATCGTGACTATGGGTATGATTCTCGTGGCATAGTCATGATACGTAAATCCCTTTCGGGTGTGCATTTCATGTGACCCGGCCATAACTTCGAACAATAATAAAAATGAACATGTTATAAATTGCGGGTACATTTCATGTGACACGGTTTGCAATGTGTACCAAAATGACAAGTGTACAACAATCGTGGCTTGTTCCAAAAATAAATCCATAAATAAATAAAAAAGCAGTTATAAAGTTGAAAATGCACAATAGGTTTAAAACATGTAATAAATAGATAATGAGGCCAATTATTAATAGTTGAGCGACCATGATAAAACCACATAACTCGGTAATGCCTAACACCTTCTCCCGGGTTAACAGAATTTCTTACACGGTCTTCTGTGTTCGCGGACCAAAAATAGAGTCAATTTTCCTCGATTTGGGATTTAAAATAAACTGATGACTTGGGATACCAATAATTATTCCAAGTGGCGACTCTGAATAAATAAAATAATCCCATTTCGATTAATGTCATAAATTGGAAAAACTCCCTTATCCCCTACAGGAAAAAGGAGGTGTGACACTCACTTGTTGCTTTCTTCCAATGGATTTTCTTCTCATGCTCCTAAAAAATAAAAAATGACACAACAAAAGTAATACAATAAAAAAAAATTAAAAAAATAAATAAAAAGGAAGAAATCAGTAAAGTCGGGTTGCCTCTCAACAAGTGTATGATTTAATGTTGCGGCACGACGTGAACCACTTTCTGCCTCTACCTCGAGCTTATAAATTAAACCCCAAGTTTTGATTCAAGCTTATGATTATGCTCTTGGGGCGATACAAATTGTTGCGAGCTAAAAATTAAATAAATTCTCATGCACTTTTTGGCTTTAAATCGAGGAGTGTCACCTTGCATAGACGGAATTGAAAATTTCAAAATATAAGGCTCATTGATTACACCCAACTATGCCTTATAAAAAGGACTAAGCGGCCATTGCAAATATAATCTGGTTTACAAGTCCGGAGTCGAATCCCACATAGAACTAAGGCTTAGCTACAATTGTTCACTATCACCAAAAAGGCAAGCTCGAACAATTCTTATGTTATAAATATTAAGATTCTTATATCTAATTACTTAACTAACAAATTAAAATAGTAAATTAACAACTAAAGATACTAAGAGTTAGAGACAAGATTTAGCAGGTCTAGAGTTATGATTTCCCCTATTGTCGGAATCCTTCCCGTTACGTTCTCTATAAATTTGCCTAAGTATTCTCTATCGATCATGAGCGCTCTGGCTGTCGTAACTCTCTCCTGAGTAATTACCATAAGTTACTAAACATATTCTCCCGAATTATGCTAGCTGGCATTAACTACGGCTCACTTGGATCGCACTCAAGGTTTCATTATCCCTAATCCCACCTTTAAACCCTCCATATTAATCCCTCATATACGTTAGGAGTGATGTTGTTCAACAACTATGTAAATATGCACTCTCTCCCGAGTAATACATACTAATTAGGCACAGTCGATTGAGAGCTCTTCAACCAACCACAATAATAATGTAGTTGAACAAATAGAGAAAATACTACGGCAAATCTATATTAACGTAATAGGAAAATCATCCTCCAATAGGTTCCATCAAAACCCTAGATAACAAATTAGCTATTTATAATAGTATGCATAACAACAATACTAGAATTCATAACCAATAATGAAAATAGGAAGAAGGAAGTGAAAAACTCGTAGAGGAATTCTCCGCCTTGCTCCTAGTGTTTACTCGCCTCCTTAGGTCGAATCTCCTCTCCTTATCCTCCTTAGGTCTAAATTATGTCAAAAGTATGTCCCCCATTTCTTAAAATAGCGTTTTTACATATATTTATACCAAATAGGGTTAGGCCCAGACGAAATAACTTTTCCTGCGCAAAATAGGACCCTGGCTCTGTAAAATTTGTACAGGCACGCTGCATGAGGCGACGCTCCACGCGGTGTGCTTGTGGGGAAGTTTAGAGAGCTGATTCTGACAGGTTGCAGGAAATTTCCATAGGTGCGACGCGCGGCGCGCCGCACCATATGCCTAGCTATTGGGTATTCGCAAAAATACAAAATATAAAAGTTGTAGGCCTTTCAAATAGCTTTCTAATGATATATTGTGGAGCCCAAACGGAGTTTTGAGCTAACAGTTATGTGCATTTTACTAGACAATGCACCGTATGCCTGCTCAATTCTTCGTTTCGTTCTTAACTATCATCTGTTGATCCCCGAAAACAATCCCGACTTGATTTCTTGGGATTTTACCCAGACTTCAAAGCTTTAAATCACTTGAATTCATTCCATAATATCTACATAGCTCGAAAATATTCTTACAAGGCATAAAATACACAATTAGTGCAAAACACTAGCGATTAAAGCGCAAACAAAACTGAAGTGTAGTGAATTGTAATGTAATAATCGACTAAAATACGTAATTATATCCGATCATCAACACCCCACACTTAAACCATTGCTCACTCTCGAGCAATAAAACTACACTTTATATAGACACGACATTTTTAAATAATTCTCATAACTCATCACACCAAGAATATTTAAAATAGACTAAGTACAAAAGTGTAACATCTTCACCTTAAGATTTGACTCGCAAGTACCGTGCATTATTCACAACTCACCCACTTACTCTAACATAGAGGTCACTGACATTACCTTTTCTTCATGAATCAAGTGTCCTCACACAACAAAAAAGAGTAGTTCCACACACAATAAGAGTTAAGAACAATTAGGAACTCAAGATAGAACGAATTCACTCACTCTCAGAAATAACATTCATATGCCACAAAAGATGCACCATAGGCTTACTCCCAGTGTACTACTCTACTAATCAAGCTCATTCAGTCTAGGATCAAGTAGGATTTTATTTGGTTGTAATTTAGGTTGCGGGACGGGTAGGATACATTTAGATATAGGAGTGACTACACCTCTCTAAGCACTTTAATACATACTCTTTAACATTTAAAACCCCACACTTATGTCAAACCATAACTCCATCTTCACATCAATATATATTAACTCCATAATTTTTTAAGCACAAATATATCACTAGCCACCACCATCAAGAATTATTTTTCACAATAATACAACTAATTTTTTTTTTCTTTTTCAATTCAAGTGGCTTTTATTTTTTTTCAATACAGTGCACCTTTCTCCTTATTTCATTAGTTCCACTCAGAGGCCAAACCACCACCCCACACTTTAACTTTTACACAGTTCATAACAATTCAATTGCTCATGAGAGGTGAAAAAGTTCAAATAGATGGTTAATTCAAACAAATGAGTAAGGCTTGTAATATGGTTGCCAAAGAAACAGGATTACAGGCTCAAAGGGGTTAACTACGATACGTAACAAGTAGGCGGGTAAAATATATATCTGGCTCAACAAAGAAACGTCTA